>NC_143581.1:52186383-52786383 GCF_048544385.1 Mastigoproctus giganteus | reverse complement strand
GCTGGCACAGAACGGAGAAGACTACTGGGACTGATTTCTTTCTTGAATGAAATCAAACTGGACAGTTGAACTTGTGACTTCATTTGAAAATAAGAAAATGTACTGAAAATAATTGAACTGTGGTGAAAAAGACTAAGACTAGGAAATCATGTATATATGTTAATATAATTGTTACAATTGTTTTGCTAGAACATCCTCCTAGCCTTGGAGTGGTTGGTCTTGGTGACTCGGGACCAAAATTACCTATCTTCTAAGAACAGGAGTGTTTGATCGAAATACTCAGACCATAATGTATATAACTACTAGTGTTTTTTTTTGTTTTTTTTTGCTGGCTCGCCGGTAAGGGCAACCTGGGTGCGGGATTGCAGGCACTCGCCAGTATTGCACTATCTGGCGGATGCGAGATTTTCGGTGGTAATAACACCGGTAGGACCGTTATTACAGGAGGACTGTTACCCAGTCCCGGTGCTAGGGATGGGCTCCAGGCAGCAGCTGCCCATACGTTGGCTGCACCCTGGTGGCATAATAGCCTGACACAAAAAAACAACACATATACACTGACACGTTTCAGGCCCATTATGCAGAGTTTCTGCACCATAACAGAGTACAAAGGTGGAGGTGGGCTAAGGCCTAGGAGCCACCCCGATTTAAAAACACACACACACACACACACAGTACTTTGATTACCATTATATAGAATGGATAGATATACACATATATGATATGTCTATAAAACTGTATATAAATTGTTTATATCATGGGAATGTACATAAAAATTGTGTGTGTAAATAAATGGAAAATGGAATGGTGAGGCATGGACCTGTCTCACTGACCTCCTGGGGTCCCCAATCCTATCATCCCCATATTTCTGTCTTTCTCCCCCCAGTCTGCGCTGGTATCACAGTGATATCATCACCGCCCTCGCCACACTGGGTGTAAAAGGCCCGGGTTCGAATCCCGTCGATGACGCGAGGAACTTTAGTGGGCTTTTTTCACTCCGTGGCTGAGTTAGTTGGTCTCAGGCGTAGATAGCAAGGTTTCCCCCCCAGAAATTGGGGGGTTTTCGACCAGCAAACAGGCAAATCGACCAGAGAACACATGCAATTTACAGACAAAATAAATATGGGTAGATGTAATCATTTACAAGGGACTCTAATATAATTTTAAAAAAAATTTCTCCCCCAGCCTTCAGTCTCCCCCCCTCTATCTTTACGCAAGCGAATGCCCCACACACCTAAATCGAATTGTCTAAATACTATTAACACAATCGCCCATATTTTCGGCACTATCAGTCAAGCGAAAACTCTCTCACGCAAATGTACCCGAATACCAACATGTATGTGTATGCATACAGTTTTGTGTGCGCGCATATATAATTTAAAATTTTTTTTTTTTAGGTCCTAGCCAGTGAAATCTCAGGAAAGTAAGTGGCAGGACCTGCCAAAGTAAAATAGAAACTACTGGGTACCTGGTCTGCCTCCACGTGGTGAAGTGTGGGCAATGTCGGACTAAAGTCCGGCGGCTAAATGGCCAGAGGAACAACAGTACATATAAACGATATCCACACACTTTTAAATCTCTGGTCTTCCCAGTGAACTGGTGCACCTACAGTGAAAGCAACGTGGAGATGGGGGAAACCCCTGGTGCCTTTAGGCATCAATACACTTTATACTTGCCCTGCACAAACAGCTTCAACTTCTCTTATATCCACTACAAATTCTTCAGATGCTGGCCTCCAGTGAGGAAAGGCTAACTAACGTAGTTGATTATAGTCCTTCTAGAAACCATTCCTGTCTTATATTTCACAAAAAGAATTCTTCTTATGCTTATCTTCGATGACACCTGATTTTTTGGCAAGAACATATATCTCTATTGGGGATTACTCTGACTTCTAATGTCTCTTGGCATAAACACATTACAAATATTGCTTCCTCTGCATCTAAAAAAATGGGTTTTCTCTTTCATTCTCCGCGTTACTTTTCTTCCAAACAGCTGTTAACTCTGTAAATATTGGAAGTCCGCCCTACCATTGAATATTATTCCCGCGTCTGTGGATGTGTCCCCAAAACCCCTCTGAGGCTTCTAAATTCTATTCAGAAGAGGGCAGTTTAGGTTAATTAATGACTCAGCTCTTACAGAGTCTCTCCACTCTCTGTCTCATAGACTTTCTGTTTCTGCGGCATGTCTTTTTTTATAGATACTTCCATGGGCGCAGTTCTTCTGAATTGGTTTATAATTCCCGGTCTATCTTCCAGAACACATGCCCCAATCAGTCAACATCCTTTTACTGTTAGACTTCAAATTCACAGAACCAACTTTCTTCATACGTATTTCCTGAAAATTGCCCTCTATTGAAGTTCAAGTATAATGTTAACAAGTATGTTCTTTCATCTTCTCAACTAAAAAAAAAAACAAAAAAAAAAAAAAAACAAACAACCAAACTATTATTTTTAGGCCACCCCAATAATTAAATCATGTGGAGTGCATTGTGTGTTATGTCCGTAAATTGCGTGTGTTCTACGGTCGATTTGCCTGTTTTACTGGACGAAAAACCTTGCTTCTACGCCTGAGTCCAACTAACTCAGCCACGGAGTGAAAAAAAGCCCATTAAAGTTCCTCGCGACATCGACGGGATTCGAAATCGGGCCTTTTCCACTCGGTGTGGTGAATGATGGTGACGATACCACTGTGCTACACGCGCAGGCATGTGGGAGACTGGCAGCCGCATTAACACAATACGTCAGTGTAGCATTACGAAAAGAATTTAATAAATTTTAATGCATTTTCATCTTGCAAAGATCACGCCATTAGCAACGCAAGAACAGCAATATTTACCAGGTTCGTATAATTTATAAATTTTATAATAGCCCTTCCACATTACTCACCATTTACAATTATTTTCATACGGATTTAATGTGAATCCCACCCCCCGCTCCAAATCAACGATTGGGAGGCTTACAGAACAGAAATGTATGAGCGTTGCACTCTTCTTGTGAATATAACGTGAGTGGTATAGTGTAACGTTTCCTTAGATTTCTCTTACTTACCAAAATCCATATTTTCACGCCGTTTTCCCTCCACACTCTCCGAAACAGTGTTCCATGAGAAGTAAAACAGAATTTTTCATCAATGAGTGTCTTCCTTTATTTTACTTAGGAAGTAAAGAAAGATTTTTTATTATTAATTAAAATGCGTCATTTGATGTTTGCATTATTTTATAACCTTTTCCCTCTCTAAATAATTTCATAGCTACTTCCGAGTCAAGTATTCTGCCACGTTGGCTAAAAACTTCCGTTTTCATTCCGTTATCGTTGTGTGTGTGTTATCAAACACCCATAAGTGTAGTGGGTCACGAACTTTCTGTCCCACACCTGTCTGCACCAGATGGTACCACCTCCTGCTTTGCGAATAACTTACCATCAAACTGTTGTTTCTTCGTTCAACCTCTGGAATACAATTTATTTCGGCCACCGGCTCAAGTTTTTTGGTCTTCTGAAAACCATCCAAAATGGATATTCAATCAGCCTTGTCCAGGTAAGTGAATAATGAATTATTGACGAGTAATTTTTTAGTTTTTACCAGCTGATGAATTTCCGTTTTCATGTAAATGCCTTTCGTTTTTCAAATGTTGCTAAACATGAGATGTAATTTCCGACTAACCGGAAAAGTTCTTACGACAGAAGTAGCCGCCATAAAACACTGTCTTTTGGATATGTAGCGCAAGTGAGTTTGCGTTTTGAGTTAGAGATTATCTTACCTGGGACTTTCGGCTTAAAGTATCGTACAGTACCTGTAACAACCTCTGTATGGTATAAGCAAAATGCGAAAATTGTATTTCGTGTAGTTATTCCACGTAGATATAATAAAATCTGGAAAATGATTAAGAAGATAGTGAGTTATTATTGACATAAAGCAAGGCATTTGATTTTATTACGGACTTCACGAATAGTGAATGATTCACGATAATAAGTTTATGCAAAGGAAAAAGAAGCTTTTCTTTACATTTTCTTGTGGTGTTTGCTGATGACTAGTAGAATGTCGATTAGTGTGTTTATTAGTTGTCTGTCGGTAGACGTCTGTTAAAACGTACTGTAATAATATTTGATTTAGTTAGTGTACTGCGTTAAGTTCATTACAGGCGGTAAGTTTGTTTACATTTAAGTGCCTATGAAAATTATAGACATTTGGTTATTACTTGTGTCAAAACGCTTGCCTGTAGGAAAAAAAAAAAATTAGATTATTTTGTTGCCACACCTTTCACATATCATCCCCCCTTTCGATAATTAGGGAGGTGAAGTTTATTATGGAATCCAGAGGAATATTCTCTGAAAGATGGTTTGCAATAACGGCTTTTCTTTATGCCGAAAAGTGTATTTGAAATTAATATAAAGCTAAGTTATATAGAAGGTTTCCCCAAAGTTCAGACTTGGTTTTCCTGAAGCTAGTATTTATTTATTTTTTTAATACCCGAGTTGCAAAACTTGAGAAATACTCCTCATGATATAGGTTTCAAAAACCTATTATTCTAAGATACATATGTGCAATAGCTAGAGGAAAGCATGCTATAGTGAGACCTGTGAAATTCGGAATTTGTAGTATTTATTCGAATTGCATAAATACTGGGGGCAAAAAAATCAAAATCAAATTCTTTAAAATTGAAATGGTTGTAGGAAAAGCATTATAATAAATTGCATGGGCGAAAATCGATATTTGTGCACAATTGAAATAATAGAAAATTTGAAATTGTTTGATCTACTCTCATAGCAGTACATAGATATTTATGGTCAAGTACCACCATAACCAGTAGAATATTAGCATTAGCATTAGTAGAGGCATTTGATGCAAGAAAGCAAGCTTATGCAGCATCAGCCAAAAAAAAAAAAAAAAAAGTAACATAAATAAATAAAAATAACCACTTCCACTTCACCCCTCTGTTCGTTCGAAATACCTGTCCAGCTGAGCCTTAAACTTATTTAGGCTATCAACTTCCACGACAAGGGATGGAAGTCTGTTCCACCCACCAACCACCCGCTGGCTAAAGGCAAATTTCCGCACATCTATCCTACATCTGTCTTTCCTCAATTTGAATTTATGCCCTCTCAGGTGATTTTTCTGAGCTAGAGGAAGAATCCCATCAGCATTGAGCATGCTCAAACCATTCAAGGCTTTGTACACCTCTATCAGATCACCCCGCTGGTGCCTAGTTTCCAGACACTGTAATTTGCAAAACTTAAGCCTTTCTTCGTAAGAGAACCCCTTTGTCCCATTCACCAATCTAGTTGCCTTTTTATATTAATAAGTATTGATTTTTATCTCATGCCAGCTAGAGTAGATTTCTACCAACCTGAGAATATTTGTTGAATAATCTCCATCCATGATAACCTTTCAAAGAGCAGATAAAAAAAAAAAAAAAAAAAAAAAAAGAAAAAACCTTCTGTCCTTGTATGGATTGGATCAGAACTATGGGTAAAAATGTACAGTAACAATTAAATAAATCACAAGAAATGAAGAACTGTTGTAATTTTCATGTTAATGTAATGAAAAATGTATAAACAAAACAAAATTCCCATACACAAATTGTTATTAGCAGTCGCAGCTCTAAAGTGGTGTTCACAGGCTGGCCCTAGTTAGTACACTGGACCGAACCTATTGGTAACTCTTTAGGAAGCTTCTAGATCAGCTATAATCTTGCTACCTGTACTATGCTAGATAGTGACTGGAGGGAGTCCGAGTAGCATGCATGTGTGGGGCATTGTTAAGGCTACGTTATATCAAGGATCTGGGTATATTCTTACCATGTGTGCACCATATCCAAAAATTTCATTATTTCATACAGCATGCCCCCCCCCCCCACTTTTTCTTACTATTGAATACACCATGAATTGTCAAACTAATAGAGTAAGCTTAACTGTGAAAAAGATCTAAACCTCCCAGACACTGCCTAGTTCATTTCACAAATATACGTGGTCTCAATTCTAATCTCAACGATGTCCATTTCCACTTGCAGTCTGCCAAACCCCATGTACTTTTTCTGACAGAATCTCAGTTATCGGTTGATTCAACTACTGCTCATCTCAGTTGCCTAAATTATTCGCTGTATGATTCCTTTCGCCTCAAAGGTGGTACTTGTGCATATGTCCATTCTGATATTCCCTGTCAGAGACTTGGTAATTTGGAATCGCCTCTTTTCGATCTTCTCCGGTTTAAAATCTCTACCTCATTGTGTAAAATTCATCTGAGGTCTCTACCGTTCTTGGAACTCTTTGATTTCCTCTTTTTGCAACTTGACT
Source organism: Mastigoproctus giganteus (assembly GCF_048544385.1). Classification (NCBI taxonomy): domain Eukaryota; kingdom Metazoa; phylum Arthropoda; class Arachnida; order Uropygi; family Thelyphonidae; genus Mastigoproctus; species Mastigoproctus giganteus. The sequence continues at coordinate 52,780,093 of NC_143581.1, read as the reverse complement.
TCCTCCAGTCCAACTTTCCTAACAGTGAAGTTATTTTTCTTGGTGATTTTAATGTTCACAACTTTAGCTGGCTTCCATTTTCTAGTCACACCCGACCCAGCTAGTCGAGATGCTGAGACTTTTGCAATTACTAATGACCTTGCACAGATTGTTCATATACCTACAAGAATACCGGACAGTCCTAAACATACAGCCAACATGTTTGATCTTTTTCTCACAAACAACCCTTCTAAGTACATGGTCAAAGTAACCCCGGGGGCTCACATCTGGTGAGTATGGGCTTGGCACACCCAGGGTCCTGAGCTGGATATCATCATTCTTCTCTTTCTTGGTGATTCCCTTCTACTTTTGACTCTCACTCTCTCTCTCTCAGGGTTACTCGGGAACATTTTTTTTTTTTTTCCTGGTGCAGCATAAGCCTCAGGCTTCCTTGCATCATATGGATATTAATAATAATAATAATAATAATAAGTGAGTGGTCCTTTAGGCACCTCAGATCACAACTTGGTAATTGTCTCTTCTCAAATGGAGCCTTTATTTCATGGCTATTCCCAACCTCGCATTGTTTGGCAATATAAGAATGTAAAATGGGATGACCTGCGAGGTTTCTTTTCCTTGGTCGGATTACTGTTTCAAAACTTCTGATGTCAATGTTTGCTCAGATCGTGTCAGTGAAATTATTCTTGTAGGAATGGAATCCTTTATTTCACTTTCCACCTTATATTCTTGTCCATTAGCTTAAACTTGGTTTTCCAATAAATGTGCTAAGGCTGTTCAAGAGAAGAATGTTGCATATTGTAATTGGTTTGTTTCCAAATCTCCAGGTCCATTATCTGCCTCCACCAAAGCTTGCAACAATTGAAAAGCAGTTATTAATCAGACCAGTTCAAACTAAATTTCGAACAGGCCAAGAGTAGAAAACTTGCTTCTTGCCCTAATGGTAGCAGAGCATTCTGGTCTCTTTCCAAAGCTATTGGCCACAACTTTTGCCCATCTCTGCTCCCACCTCTGTCAAAACCAGATGGTTCTGTTGTCACTTCAGCCAAGGATGAAGCTGACCTGCTAGCATCCCATTTTTCTTCCAACTCCCATATTAATGATCTTGGTATAACACTTCCCACCATTCCTAGTACGCTCCATTCAATGCCTCTTGTGGTCTTCCGTCAGAAGGATTTTGACGAATCTTGATGCTAACAAAGCTCCAGGTCCTGATGGTATTTCTCCACTTGTTCTCAAAACCTGTGCTCCTGAACTTACTCCTGTTCTTTGCTGCCTTTTTTCACTTTCTTATTCTAAAGGTGTTTTTCCTTCCGCTTGGAAATTTGCTCATATCCAGTCAGTTCCTAAAAAGGGTGACAGATCCCTCCTGTTGAATTATCGTCCCATTGCAGTTACTTCTACTCTTTCTAAAGTAATGGAGAAATCAATTAACTGCCAACTCTTAAACTACCTAGAAACCTTCAGTCTGATCAACGATCTCCAGTATGGATTCCGTCAGTGTTGACTCACTGGTGATATTCTGTCTTATGTTACTCATTTATGGACAAATTCAATGGAAAAGTTTGGTGAAACACAAGCAGTTGCTCTTGGGATCTCAAAGGCTTTCGATCGAGTTTGGCATAAAGGTCTTCTAAACAAGCTTCCATCGTATGGTTTGCCAACTGTTTTTTTGTAATTGGTTATCCAGTTTTCTCTCTGATCGTTCACTGAGGGCGATGGTGGATGGCTTTGTTTTCTAACTTCTTCACTAATATTGGTGTCCTCCAAGGTTCAGTTCTTTCCCCCATTTCTTTCCCTCTTGTATATTAATGACCTTCTTCCATTTACTGGATTTCCTATCCATAGTTTTGCCGACGATAGCACATTGCATTCCACTTTCCATTTTGAGAAACCTTGCCCTGCTCAATCAGCTTCAACTTCTCGAATATCCGCTACCAATTCCTTGAATGCTGGTCTCCAGGTAATTCTCTAGTGGAACAAAGACAATTTAGTTGATTTCAATTAGTGGCCTGAGGAACTAGCACACACCCTGGCCTTATGCAGAGTATTGTATTCTACACAGAGTAAAAACATGGAGTTGTAGGAGCCCCCCGGTGCTGCCAGACAAAAAAACATAATGTCACTGTGATCGACATCTAATCAGGAAATGACCTATGTAATTATTTACCTGTGCATTTGTAGTGTGTGGAATTTTCAAGGTCAAATAAATATCACTATGTAATTATTTACCTGCATTCACATAGGTCACTTAGGAAAAGGCCTTTTCTTCTTCTTATTATTATCATTAGCCATATGGTTCAAGGAAGCCTGAGGCTTATGCTGCACCAGCAGAAAAAAAAATTTCTGAATTACCCTGAGAGAGAGAGAGAGAGAGAGAGAGAAAGAAAGAGAAAGAGAAAACAAGAGTCAGAAGTAGAAGGGAATTTCCAAAAAAGAGAAGAATGATGATATCCAGCTCAGGACCTTGGGTGTCCCAAGCCTATATTCACTAGATGTGAGTCACTGGGGTTGCTTCGGTTGCCATAATGCATGAAGAATATTATTGCATCTGAAAGAGCAGGACTAAAACCATTTAACTAACTACAGACTACGGGATTCATTTAACTAACTCAACTACAAACTATACAAATATTTAAAATATTTACAAATTACTAAACTATTTGTACAAATATACAATATTCATTAATATACAAAAAATGTTACAATGGAACATCAAATGTTAGACAGCAAAGCATGAGGTTGGTGAACATTATGTTCACAGTTGTCAATAATTAATTGCATTTGTAGTGACTTAATTACCTCGCTCTCTTCTCCTATTGGCTCAAATAAATATCACTAGGAGGAAAACTTTTTTTAATGTATATAGAGATATAATTAAAAGGTTTCACTTCTTCATGGATGATAATCAAGGCGTAAGTGTGTATATATATCCTATCATAATATTTCTTGTCCCTCCCTGCAATTGAGATTAGAAACAAATAAGGAGGATGCGGAAAGGTCAGGGAATGACCACTGCATATCCCCGGAGCAATATAGCCTTAGTTGCTAATGCTCCTAAAAACCGAATAACAACATCTTTTGATGTAGATGTGATAGACTTTTTATGGTGATTTTCAGAATCAGCACATTTATTTCCACCAGAATCACATATTTTCATTGCAGAGGTATGACAAAAAATATTTTTTGTTGGCTAGCACAATAATGAAAAGTTTTAGCTTATGCCTTTTTTTTTTTTTTTTACAAAGAAGGCATAAGCTAAAAATTTCTTTTACAAAGAAGGCATAAGCTAAAAATTTTCATTATTGTGCTAGCCAACAAAAAATATTTTTTGTCATACCTCTGCAATGAAAATATGTGATTCTGGTGGAAATAATGTGCTGATTCTGAAAATCACCATAAAAAGTCTATCACATCTACATCAAAAGATGTTGTTATTTGGTTTTTAGGAGCATTAGCAACTAAGGTCATATTGCTCCTGGGATATGCGGTGGTCATTCCCTGACCTTTCCGCATCCTCCGTATTTGGTGGTCACAGGCTCGAATCCCGTTGTAATCAAGTAGCGTGTGCTACGCACTGCTGCTCCTGCCCACCTGGCTATGGAGGCGCCCACTTCAATTAAAAGATGTACCAACATTTAATGTTAAAATAAAGGGATATATAGTAGAACCTGGATAAGAAATTCCCACATTAGAAGTTTTTCCCTGTACTAGGTTTTGTTTCTTAAGTCCCAATCTCACCTCTATATATTGTAATGTATTATTTTCCCGTGTAAGAAGTTTCTTGGGTAAAACGTTTTCCTGTACAAAACGTTTGTGATAAAGAATGCACAGTGTATTATTATAATGACATTTTCCCGCTTAACACTTTTTTAAATATAGTAATTCTTTATTTTTAATATTAAAAAAAATATAAAACAATATAAAGGTTTTGGTAATCGAACAAGTTAGTGCCAAGCATCATTTTAGTTCTTAGTAAGTTATCAAAGTAGGTGAAATGGCATCGCTTTTAATATAATTCATATTGTGAATTCCTTCACAACGAGTTGCCCTGATATTCACTACCCCCAGTAAGCAACGATTCGCCAATGGAAAAGACTAATGTTACTTATTCTCGGCAGATACCACGACCCCTGGGTTGTGGTAGCTGTTGAGAATCCATCGGTAAGTGTTGCCTATTCGAGAATCCAGTGTCAGACCATCGTGTATTGATGGTAGTTTAATATCAGGGCAACTCGTGAAGGCATTCACAATATGAGATATAACAAAAAACGATGCCATTTCACCTCTATTTCGGTGATTTACTACGAACTAACATGATGCTGTGCACTAACTTGTTTGATTAGTGAGTTTTCCATAGTCTGAGGCTTTCAGCCCTAAAACCTTTTTAGTATAAACATTTTGATATAATGTAAGTGACATATTGCAATTGTTTTCTTTGATATCCATAATTGGATAGCGTCGACCCTGTGAAGCACAGTGAAGCATTTGCTGTTAAGTTCTGATGGTTGTGAACAGTTCTCAATTACTTAGTGAATTGTTGCTCTGTCTTATTGTAATCTTTTTAAGGTAGGTTGAAACTCCAGAGGAGCTCATCCTTCCAACTTGGTTATGAGTTTAATGAACAGAATGTTAAGCAATTAGAAATCCCCAGTTTAAAAATGTTTCCCATTGACAGCAAAATGTTTATAAATTCTGAAATAGTACTTAAAAATGATCTTTAACTTATGTATGTGTATCTTTTCATTTTTATTTGTGTAGTTAATATTTCATACCCTTAGGTCATTTTCCCTTCTAAGAAGTTCTAAACCTCCAGTCCAGTGTTCTCCCCTGGACCTATCGAATGGGTGCACCGCATGGATTTTTGCTCTGGATCGTTTAAGTCACATTTATAAATATGTAACAGAAAATTTTATAATATTGCGAAGTATTACACTCCCTCACTCGACTACTTCATAATGCCACCCAGCTGGCAAAATTTTCTGGGGAGAACACTGCAGTCACTTAGAAAACTTTTTATTTAGGTTCTACTGTATATGTATAATTCAAGTTTATATAGTTTATATTCTGTACACCATTTAGCATCTCTCATATTGTGGAACGACTTTGCAACTGTGATGGCATGTTTGCATTATCAGGGTACCTGCCTGCCCACCGATGATGAAACCAACTAGTTTTGAAATGGTGCCGTGTGGGTGGTGGCGCCCACTTGAGAATAAATAAAAGTAATCTCCTCTACAAGAGGAGTGGTATTTATTCGAAGTAGTGCAATATCTGGTATCTCGTTGTGAGGGCAGCTACAATGTGAGATAAAATTAAAGGATGCCTTTACACTACATATGTAGTTAAATTTATGAGTAAACTGTGGTGTATCTACACCGATATTATTTAGCTAATTTAAATCCATATCATATTATGCCTCGTGCATTTAATCTTCAAATACTGTATCATTCTGTTCCCCATTTGGCATCTCTCATATTGTGGAACGACTTCGCAACTGTGGTGGCATGTTTGCATTATTAGAATATCTGCCCACCCACAGATAATAAAGCTAACTAGCTTCAAAACAGTGCCGCCAGGGGGAGCTTGGTGATCACAGAGTTTCCGAGAATAAGTAATAACGGTCTTCCCCAATGGGGAAGCATTGCCTATTCGAGGAGTTTTGAGTTTTTGAGTGGTGTGAGTTGAAGGAGTTAGTCCTTTTCATTCTTCTGCCCCATTTCTTTTCTTCTTCCTCTCCTACTATAACTTTCCCTCTACTTTTTGCTTTTCTAATTCTAATAGGGACAAGTTGATAGTACAGTTATTATATCACACATACAACTAGCTTTGAAATGGTGATGTCTTGGTGGTGGTGGTGCCTACTTGAGAATAAATAAGCATTCTTTATTCGAAGTAGTGCAATACCTGGTATCTCGTTGTGAAGGCAGCCACAATATGAGATAAAATTAAAGGGATGCCTTTACACTACTTATGTAGTTATATTTATGGGTAATATGGTGTATCTACACCAATATTATATAGTTAATTTAAACCCATATCATATTATGCCTCTTGCATTTAATCTTCAAATACTGTATAATTCAAGTTTTGTAATACAAGTGTAAAAAAAAAACAGGACATTTAACTTCGGAAAAAATATCATAGATCATTGCGAAATAGTTATATTTCAATAATATATAATCAGCATACTTGTAAATGTTCCTAAAATTGTTTCCTAAAGGATTTTCTCTTGTATTCAGGTTACTCTCCCTCACAAGGAACCAGCAGTAATCCCCCATCATTACAGGATCCCAGTGACCTTGGTACCACTTTTCCATCTTGGAAAAACTTTGATGAAACTGCTCCCTTGTTTATCACTTACATCATACAAAGGTTAGCAGGGTTGTTAATGACAGTAATGGCAATGTGCTACTGCAGCAGGGTCTGGAAAATTTGGCAAGATGGGCTGAGAAGTGGCAACTGAAGTTTAACATTGACAAATGCAAAGTACTGCATATGGGTAGAAGTAACCCCAGAGGAACGTACCAACCGTGTGGTACTACACTTAGGGTGGTAGAAAATGAAAAAGACCTGGGAGTAATTGTGCAATCAGATATGAAGTTTTCTGAACAGTGCAGACAGGCTGCAAGAGCAGGTCATGGGGTTTTGTCAATGATATACAGGAATTTTGCTAGCAGGGAAAAGGAGGTGATTGTCCCTCTGTATAAGGCAATGGTCAGACCACGCCTTGAGTACTGCGTGCAGGTCTGGAGGCCTCATTTTAGGAAGGATGTAGATTTGCTTGAGTGTGTACAGAGAAGGGCAACAAGATAGGTGAGGGGAATGAAGGGATCCTCTTACCAAGAGAGGCTTAAGTTCTGCAAATTGCTGTAGCTGAAGACTAGGCTCCTGCGAGGTGATCTGATTGAGGTGTGTAAGGCCTTGAATGGGTTGAGCACGCTGAATTCTGGTGGGATTCATCCACTTGTTCAGATTACGAACCTAAGGAGATATAAATTGAAATTGAGGAGACACTAGAATAGATGTGCGGAAATTTGCCTTTAGCCAGCGGGTGGTTAATTTCTGGAACAAACTTCTATCTGTCATTGTGTAAGTTGATAGGTTAAATAAATTTAAGGAGGAACTGGACAAACGTTTAGAGGGAATGGTTGTGTGAATTTTTTTTTTTTTTTTGGCTGATGCTACATAAGCTCATACGCTTGCTTTCTTGCATCACATGCCATGATTACTATTACTATCTCCCAGATTTTCGGGGAAAATTTAGAAATTGGAATGAAGAAAATAAATTTTCAACAGTCTTTATTTTTATAGCTCTTGAGTATATTAGACACCAACATTTCATAGTTTTCTTCTTTCCTATTACCCAGTAAACCTTGTACTACCACCTTAAATGATTGCCAAGCTGCCAATTCAACCTCCTTTAACTGGGTTTCAAACACATCGTCTTTCAGCAGTTTCCTAATTTGGGGTTCTACAAAAATTCCTTAAGCATGGCATATGTTAAATTAGGAAACACACTTCAAGTATGCAAATCCGTTACCTTCTTTGTCTAGTCTCTTAATGAAATTTTTCATCAATCCAAATTTGATGTGCAGGGGTGAAAGAAGAACCTTGTTTGATTGCACTAAAGGAATATATTTCGCATTACATTGTCCTGGTATGAACTCATCCCGCTTGTCACAGTGTTGCACAACATGATGTTCTTCTGTCGCAAAGCTGTCCCACAAACACAAAAACACATAAATGGTGGTGTCACATAAATTAAATATGCAAACAGTTTTGTCCTTTGGATTTATCGTAAAATACTTCTATGCAATACTTGGTGCCATAATGGTCACCTTGACAATTACTTAAATCCAGGGCTTCATTGGAGGGCAGGGTTTCCCAAAGTGTTGTCTGTGGCCTGGTACTGGTCTGCAAACACCATATTTGATATTATTATTATTATTATTAGCCATATGGTGCAATGAAGCCTGAGGCTTATGCTGCACCAGCCAAAAAAAAAAATTTCTGAATTACTCTGAGAGAGAGAGAGAGAGAACGAACGAACGAACGAACGAACAAACAAACAGAGTCAGAAGTAGAAGGGAATCACCAAGCAAGAGAAGAATGATGATATCCAGCTCAGGACCTTGGGTGTGCCAAGCCCATACTCACCAGATGTGAGCCCCTGGGGTTAATATACCTACATAAAACAAAAAGAAAATTTCCTTTCCTAAAATATGTCAATTTTATATAAACCTTTGATAATAAACAAAGAAATGAATTACCTATATTTTATTTATATTTACTGATGTTAATGGATACCTAATTGCATTATTACTAGTATGTTAAATGTCCTAATGGTAGTGTGATTTCCCGAACCTACGAGTATAATTATTGAAAATACATTAATTTATAACTATAGGTGGGCAGCGAAAAAAAAAACTACAAACACCGGTCCACACTTGAAAAAGTTTGGGAAACCCTGGTGGAATGTATATGCTGTATACCCTCAGGATTTTTTTTCAGTGAATTGTGTATACCTTCTGATTTTTGAAAGACTTAAAAACAAATATTATTAAAATATTTACTAAAAATTAAAAAATATATTTATTAGAATTTGATTCCTAGGCCATACTTATAGTTTTATGCTATTTCTATGTGACTGAAGCAAATTTAATTAATAAATCTGATATGCACAGTATACTCTGCTTTTCCGTAGGGCTCCGTAGCCGAGTGGGCAGGAGCGGGAGTGCAATAGCACACTCTCTTTGAGTAGACCGGGGTTCGAGCCCCTGACTGCTGAATACGGTCGATCTGCCAACCCGCACTGGACCAGCGTGGCAGATTATGGTCCATTTCCCTCAGCATGAATTGTTGAGGAGGCTTCCATCCTGCAGTGGGTTGATAATGGCTGCACTTTACTTTTTTTTTTTTTTTTTTGTTACTCTGCTTTTCGTAACATTCATAGAGTATACTATGAATATACTTCAGCTGATTTTATGACTATAGTACTGCTTAAATCTTAATAAAATTTAATCTGAAAAAATATTAAGAGGATTAAAAACACATTATGGATTAATAAGGTGTACAAACAAACTGAATGCAACATGGGGCGAAGGTAAAGAAAACCGACATGAGAACCACGGGAAACTAACTGATAATATGCATCGTCTGTTTGCCGAGAATGCAGTGAGAAACTGCTGTAGCGGCAAAGCAGTTTGTCAGGTAAGTTTCCCATAATTTGCCGTGGTTCTTTGTTGGCTTTTGTTTCAAATTTCCAGCATCCCCCCCCCTGTAAACAACTTTTTCAAGTCCCAAGTGGTAGATGACTTTCATCAACCGGCGAAATACCACCACTTTGCTTATTGGAGGCTTGAAGTGGTGAAACCCATGTTTAGTCTCTAGAGCAAAGTTTCCGGCACCCCTCTCCCCCCATACTTCTCCTTCAACCCATGCACGGTACTAAGTACTATAGGTTTTGATACCTTTCGTGTTTGGGGTTTTCATCAAAAAAATAACAAAATATCACTTCAGTTTACATATAAAACCATTAAAAATCATTATAGGGTATATGCCATCAACCCCAGAAGCCTTACTGGCCTGTAGGCTCGAAAGTTTTTTTTTTTTTTTTTTTTTATTAAATAAACGTGTGAAATTTCAACATCATTTATTACATTTTTTTTCAACTTCATTCCTATAATTTCTCATTGACGTGAAGGGTGTTTTTCTTCTGTAAATATCGATGCGAAGTAACTGTTGAGTTCAGCTGGGGTATCTAATACTATCCCATGTCTATTACATAAGGGTCCAATCTTGTTTGTTCTTCTCTTATGTGAAGAATTCCAGCGATTTTCTCATAATCTGCCTTTGCCAGCCTAACCTTTTCTGTGGCACTATTACAGATCAATTTGTCGCTATTATATGCTTCTGTAATTTTTATTGCTCTTAACTTTTCTATGCTGCCTTTTTTCTGCTCAAGTAATCTGGCAACTTCATTATTCATTCCACTTGGAATCCTCGTGGAGTATTTTTTTTTATTTTTTTTATTTTTTTTTAATGGTATATAAGCATTCAAGGCTAATGTGATTAATGTTTTTAAAGGTATACCGTAGTTCAATTGTATTCTCTCTCTGTGAGATATCTGCCCAGTAATAGAGGCCATGTAACACCTTAAGCCGTTGTAATTTCCTTTCCTGAAGTTATAACCCATTCCTTTGCCTTTAACTACTGCTACCTCTCTCTTCATTGTTCACCATAGATCTCCATGATCACTTCCTGTTACTGGTTCCTGTACTCTCAGCCCTATTATTTCATCTGGTTCACGGGCGATTATGAGGTCTAGAGTATTGTTTTCCAGAGTACTTTCCCCTGACATGTTGATACAAATAGCAATCATCTAGTTGATTTAAAATTTTGGCCCCATGTGGAGTTTCTCTCCCATTTGCTCCAATCAATTAGAAGCAAATTAAAATCGTCCATAATAAGACATTCATGCTCACTTGCCCATTCAATTTGTATGTAGAGGCTCTTATCATAATCTTCACAATCACCTGGCCTGTAGATTACTCCCACTCTCATTATACCTTTGCTTTCAACTATCTCACACTATACAGATTCTGTATTAGCATGCGAAATGTCTGAATCTGGGAAGGTTTTCGTTGTGCTCGGGCTGCTTTTGATAAGATGCATGACCCCTTCTATCTTCCCTATGCTTCCTAAATACATTATACATACCATATTGAAACTCATCATCCCCTATCTCTGGGTGGCACCAAGTTTATGTAAGCCCTATTATGTCAGTTACTTGTCCTAACAAGCAGTTAAAATTCAGTCATTTTGTTGACGACACTTCTGACATTACTGTATAAACAATTAAGACTTGGTGTTTTTGTATAGTTGACTAACCTGACACACCCCTTAAAGTTATTTAAGCTCGCTTTCGTGGTATTAGCTGCCTGCTCATTTGAAACATTTCTGCACTCAGAACATCTTGCTAATATGTTCTGTTGTGGTAACAAACGAGAATTCTTGAGTTATGTGCAATTTGACCAATACTATCAGATAAATGCATATCTATATTACCCTTGTCCCCCCCCCCCAAACTAGCAGTTTCCCTGAACCTTTAAGGTATTCTCAATAATGCTGGCAAAAACTCTTGCACCACCTTTGTTTAAATGTATCCCATCTCTACAAAACAGATCCCTTCTACCCACAAGTGCAGGCCAAGCTGAAAGAAATTTCCCACCCAAAAGCTTTGCAGAGTCCTTCAAGTTTTGAGTTAATCCACAAGGCTTTCAGCATAATCATAGACATTGTGACCTAACTTGTGGCATTTCTTCAGCGTGGTCCTATATTTGTCTAACAAATTGTCAGATCGTGTATTCTTAATGTCATTAGTCCCCACATGAATAATAATATTCTCTTTATCCCTCTTAAAATCTGACAGTCTGTTGTTGACATCATTAATAGTTGCTCCTGACATACCGTGGTTCTAGTCCACCTATCCTTATTACAAAAAATATTTCCAGTTTCCCTGACAATGGAGTCCCCTAATAAAACTATGTCCTTTCAAACCAGAGTAGTTTGCACCTGGTTATTCTTTTCTGGGGCCTGAATTAGGAGTGCATCACTTGGTAAGTTGCTAGAGTCTTGAGTTAGCATTAGTAGAGGCATGATGCAAGAAAGCAAGCTTATGCAGCATCAGCCAAAAAAAAAAAAAAAAAACCACTACCACCTTACCCCTCCGTTCGTTCGAAATACCTGTCCAGCTGAGCCCTAAATTTATTTAGGCTATCAACTTCCACAACAAGGGATGGAAGTTTGTTCCACCAACCAACTACCCACTGGATAAAGGCAAATTTCCGCACGTCTATCCTACATCTGTCTTTCCTCAATTTGAATTTATGCCCTCTCAGCTGATTATTCTGAGCAAGAGGAAGAATCCCATCAGCATTGAGCATGCTCAAACCATTCAAGACTTTATACACCTCTATCATATCACCTCACTGGTGCCTAATCTCCAGACACTGTAATTTGCAAAACTTAAGCCTTTCTTTGTAAGAGTACCCCTTTGTTCCATTCACTAATCTTGTTGCCCTTCTCTGTACTTGTTCCAGCAGCTTTACATCCTTCTTGAAGTGAAGCCTCCAGACCTGTATACAGTACTCCAGGTGTGGCCTGACCATTGCCTTATACAAGGGAATAATCACCTCCTTATCCCTGCTAGAAAAATTCCTGTATATCATTGACAAGACACCATGAGCTACTCTTGCACCCGTCTGCACTGCTCAGAGAACTTCATATCTGCCTGCACAACCATCCCCCAGGTCCCTTTCATTCTCTACCACTGTCAGTGTAGTACCACAGAGTTGACACATTGCTCTGGGGTTGCTGTTTCCCATGTACTTTACATTTGTCAATGTTAAACTTAATTTGCCACCTCTCAGCCCATCTGCTCAACCTTTCCAGATCCTGTTGCAGCAGCATAGTGTCAGTAGTGTCCTTGACAATCCTGCCAACCTTTGTATTGTCTGCAAACTTGGACATTAAGCTTGATATGCCATCTTCAATATCATTTATAAATACAGAAAACAATGGACCCAACACTGAACCCTGAGGGAATCCACTAATAACATTGCTCCACGATGAGCAGTGTCCATTGATTACCACTCTCTGTCTTCTCCCCCTCAACCCCCTCTTTATCCATAGCAGCAATTTGCCTCCAATGCCACACTGCTCCAATTTGTGCAACAGTCTTCCATGTGCAACAGTATCAAAAGCCTTTCTAAGATCCAAGTATATAATATCAAAGTTATTCCCTGCATCATAATATCCAATCAAATTGGTCAGGCAGGACTTCCCCTTAACAAAACCATGCTGTGTCCGAGCTATAACTGAAGTCTTGTGTAGATGATCCTGCAGTGCTTCTTTAACCAGTGCTTCAATTTATTTTCCTGGAACAGAAGTTAAACTCACAGGTTTATAATTACTTTTGTCAGCCTTTGATCCTCCTTTGTGAATTGGGGTCACATTTGCACATCTCCAGTTTGTGGGTACCTCCCCCGAGTCCAAGGAAGCTCTCATAATTATGGCGAAGGGTTTGCTTGCTTACTGCCTTTGCTGCCTCCTTTAATATAACTGGATAGATCCCATCCACCCCAGGTGCCTTTCTTATGTTTATCTTCAACAATTTCTCCTCCACTTTACTCTCAGTTATTACAAGATTCTCTAGCTTACTGCCAGAGTTGAATACACCTCTGGCATTCCCTCGCTGAATAACTCCTCATGTGTGAATGTCGATGCAAAATATTCATTTAGTTTGTTAGCTACCTGAGCACGATCATCAACAGTTGACCCATCGATATCAAGTGGACCAATCAAATTCATCCCTTTCCTTCTAGAGTTTACATAAGTAAAGAACTCTTTGCTGTTTTTCTTTGCATCCCTTGCCAAAGATTTCTCATAATCTGCCTTCGCCTGCCTAACTTCCTTTGTAACTTGGTTACAGATCAGGTTGTATCTATCATAGGCTTCTGTGTCACGTGTTAATTTGTATGTATCCCATGCATTTCTCTTCTCTGCCATATGTCTCATTAGTTCATCTGACATCCATTTAGGCCTAAACCTTGAACAATATTTCTTAGTTGGTATGTAAAGCTTAGTAGCTTCCAAGATATGATGGTCTCAGACCATCGTAGTTGCCTTTACGAAAGCAATAAACCTTCCCTTTACCTCTTTGAGTAAATCCCACTTCAGCACACTGTGATCACTGCCACTTAGTGGTTCCTTTATCTGCAGATTCTTAATGCATGAAGAATCACTACTGATAATCAAATCAAGAGTATTACTCCCTCTAGTTGCCTCCCGAACATGCTGATGTAGAAAACAATTATCCAATAAATCCACAAAAGCCTTGCTAGTGTGTGAGTGACCAACCCACAAATTCCAGTCAATATCTGGGAAATTAAAATTCCCCATTATAAGATTCTCTGATGTACTGGCCCACTATTTCCCTGTACAGTTTCTTATACTCATCAGAGTCATTAGGCCTATAGCACACTCCTACTCTCTATTTTGATCTCCCAATGCTTATGTCACTCCAAACTGACTCGACACTGCACTGTCCAGCGATGTCTACTGACTTCACTTCCTTGGATTTTATGTGTTTCTTAACTAATAGCATAACCCTTCCTATCCTGTCTATCCTTTCTGTAGACTTTGTACTTCCCAAATTGCAGTTCTGCATTCCTTATATCTGTGTGACACCACGTCTCTGATATCCCAACAATATCCGCCTTTGGTGCTTTGAGCAATACCTCAAATTCATCAAATTTATTTACCAAACTCCTAGCATTGGTGTACACGCAAGTATACATGCACCTGTTTCTATTCTTAGCTACCCTAACACAACCCATGTGTTTACTTGTACCGCAATGACTCCCAGCAGTCTCTGAAATATCCTGCATCTTGTTTTTCAGGCTTCTGCTCGTTCCAGTAGAAGCTGTGCAAGAATCACTTTCACCTGGGGGTTTGTCAATGATATATAGGAATTTTGCTAGCAGGGAAAAGGAGGTGATTATCCCTCTGTATAAGGCAATGGTCAGGCCACGCCTTGAGTACTGCGTACTGGTCTGGAGGCCTCATTTTAGGAAGGATGTAGATTTACTTGAGTGTGTACAGAGAAGGGCAACAAGATTGGTGAGAGGAATGAAGGGATCCTCTTACCAAGAGAGGCTTAAGTCCTGCAAATTGCAGTGGCTGGAGACTAGGCACCTGCGCGGTGATCTGATTGAGGTATATAAGGCCTTGAATGGGTTGAGCAGGCTGAATTCTGATGGGGTCCTTCCACTTGTTCAGATTACGAACCTACGGGGTCATAAATTCAAATTAAGAAAAGACAGATGTAGAATAGATGTGCGGAAATTTGCCTTTAGCCAGCGGGTGGTTAATTGCTGGAACAAACTTCCATCTGTCGTTGTGGAAGTTGATAGGTTGAATAAATTTAAGGAGGAACTGGACAGGCATTTGGAGGGACTGGTGTGTTTTTTTTTTTTTTTTTTGACTGATGCTGCATAAGCTCATACATTTGCTTTCTTGCATCACATGCCACTACTACTACCTCTGCCCAGTGGTTCCTGTTAATCTATTAGTCTTTGTCTCCCCCCAAGCTAGCAGTTTTCCGTCCCATCTAACACTCGATAGCATCAGCAAATCGAGTAGCATCAGCAAATATTCTTGCCCCCTTTCTATTTATGTGTATCCCATCCCTGTAGAAGCAGTCTCTCCTGTTAACAAATACAGTCCAGGCTGAAAAAAATTCTACCCCTTGAGCCTTGCACAATCTTTCCACGGCCGAATTGATCGACAAGGCTCTCATCATATACTCCCTCCTATCGTGTCTGGGCAGAATTGCAGACACTTTGAAATCCAACCCTAATTCATGGGTTTTTTTTCAACAGTGACCTGTATTTGTTAAGTAATTCTGCCGGTCTCCTACTCTAGATATCATTAGTGCCAACGTGTACAACTATATCACCTTTTGTGCCCTTAAAAGATGATATCCGCTCCTGACGAGCTCCAAGTTACATTATTTTTGAAGGCAAGCACCTGTTTTTTTCAGTGACTCAAATTGTTCTAGCAATGCACCAAATTGTAACTTAAGTTCGGTGCCCTCCTTACAACGGTGATTATTCTTAACTTGCAACTTTTTCTGAACACTGGCTTGTATTTATTAAGAAATTTCTCAGATCTCCTACTCATCTTTTGTGCTCTTAAAAGATGATAGCTGACTACGCCATCAATTTTATCCCCACTGAAAACATACTTTCCCATCTCAGTATTCCTCCCTGGAAACAGACAATTAACACAAGAAATATTTTCACATTAGCCAAACTGCTAACAGGAAGATTAGACACTCCCAGTGGTGACGGCTTGTTTCACTCTCGTCGAGAAGCCACCAGGATTGCTGAAACAAGACATCCTCTTCAAAGCAACTTAAAAAACCTGGACTGCCTAAGTCGCTTTTTTCCAGCAAACACAATAGAACTCTTCAATCAACTAAGAATTGAACCTGAAAAGCTCTGTAACAAAAAATCCTACCATTTGCAAGTCTTTACTGATTCCTATCGTCTTGTGCAACTGTAGTGCACAGCCACTCAGCTCAAAAACTGCATTTACTTTCTATCCCTTTTAACTATATATTCTTGGTATTCTAGATGCCAATCTAAGATGTCAAAATTTTAAATATTCTGTTATGAAATCATAATTATTCATGTATTCTAAAAATCTGTATTAACCTTCAGGGTGAACTTCCTATGGACTTTATAACCTTCTGCTCATGGGTCCGCTTCACACCTTAGAATGTTTCTTTCACCCTTCTAGCCAATGGCTGTCCCAGGGGTGTCTCTTTAAAAGAGAAATAAATTGAAGATGATAATAATAATACCCTCGTACTGTTCTACCTACCCTTTTTACACAGTTTATTTTCCATTTCCCTAAGAATATAGTCACTGATGATTGCTACATCCTCTTGAACCAGACATCTCTGCTGTTGAGGACGTTGTGTTATTGCTTGAGCATGGGCTCACGCATTGAGCTGGGAAACTGATTATTTGATGGGTCTCTCTTTTATTCCTTCGAGGGCATCATCCCTGCTCTTCAAGCCTCATATAACCCTATCAGAATGCTGAATTTGTGCACCTCCTGATGCTGTTTATTATGAACATACACAAACTAAGGCATACCTTTTAGCTGTATCACGTCTGGCTAAAGGTAGTCTTGCAATGAGACAGTAAGCAGAATAGACTACAAAATCCTGATTCATTAACAGAACTTCCATCAGCTGTTCTTTCCTCAGCCAAAGCTTCCCAGCTGCTTTGAGACTTTACTTCGCTGCTGTAAGCTGAGGCACGTGATTCCAATCTAAATTTATGAGTACTGCACAAAACTAGGAGATACAAGTATAATATAATGCAGTATAACATGAGTATAGTATAAACTCTATCCGGGTTGTTCTGCAGCAGTACTTGCTATGCTATTTTAAGTTATATAATATGTGATACAGTTACGTTATGAGATTGTTTGCATTGCTATATGCTTAAAGTTTATGAATTTAATAAAGCACTTCTAATATAATTATACTCGTCTGGGATTTTATAAAAGACTACTCCTGAATTGTGTTTATATCATTCTATAACAATACTATAATCAGTACTACATTTATATCATTCGTATATTGATACCAGAACAATAGCAGCCATATTGTTTTATTGATATAGTATAGTGGTGGCAAACTACAACATCCATTTAAGCAAGTTTAAAAATGAAGTAAACAACATATAACCAACTTTATCAGATTAACAAATGTAACAAGTGCACCATTAATTTTAAATAAAAATCAATAATTTGATGCATTACCTTAAAAAAAAAAAAAAAAAATGTAAACTTAGTAACATATCATCAGCTCTTAGAGTTAATAGGTAAGACGGCAGGGAAGGAATCCTATGTTGTGTGATATTTCTGATGGTATTGTCCTAATTGATAGGAGCAGAGAAGGATAAATACTAAGTTGAAGGAGTTGAAGTTCCTGGAGTGCCCTGGTTCAAAAATTCATAGGACATGGAGTATGTGGAGAGTAGTTTTAGGGGTTTTTTTTACTATGTGGCACAGAAGAATAAATATCGATGCCTAGGGTACAGTAGAGTGTAGAGATCGATGAGGATGTTGTTATTTGGTTTTTTATTATTATTATTAGCTATATGATGCAAGGAAGCCTGAGGCTTATGCTGCACCAGCCAATGATGTATGGATTGGAAGTTTGATCAGAACAGCATGAACAGAAGTTATATATAGCCGAGATGAGAATGTTCAGGTGTAACAAGATGAATGGTTTAACAAGAAAGAACAGAGTGAGGTATGAGTATATAAGGCTTGCTATGAAGTTGATTGAATTAAAAATGCAGGAAAATACTGAAATTGTTTGTTCACAGATAGCCTTAATGAATAAGATCATAGTGATGCGACTAGAGTTATGAAGAAGAGGAAGACCAAATAAAACATTGGGAGATAGTGAAGAAGGATATGTAAGAAAATGAAGTGGATGAATTTGACTCAAAGCAGGAATGATTGGAAAGATAGGACTAGAAAAGCTGACCCCAAGGGGATAAGGCTTAGAGGGAAAAAAAATAGGAATTTCAGGTTTGATATTTCAGTTTGCTGATGATATGGAGGATTGGTTAATAAAGTAATCAGGGTATAATGGAAGAAGATAGATGAACTAGGCATGGATAAAGATATGATGATACCATTGGTTAGGGCACATCTGGGTTAATTGATGACAAATAATATTGACAAATGCAAAGTAGTGCATATGGGTAGCAATAACTGCAGAGTGAGCTACCAAATGTGTGCTACTATGCTCAGCATAGTGGAGAATGAAAAGGATCTGGACCTAATTGGGCAGTCAGATATGAAGTTTTCTGAGCAGTGCAGATAGGCTGCCAGAGAAGATCATGGAATCTTGTCAATGATACACAGAAATTTTGCTAGCAGGGATAAGGTGGTGATTATTCCCCTGTATAATGCAATCAATGGTCAGGCCACACCTTGAGTACTGCATACAGATCGGGAGGCCTCATTTTAGGAAGGATGTAGAGTTGCTAGAATGAGTATAGAGAAGAGCAACAAGATTGATGAGTGGAACAGAGGGGTCCTCTTACCAAGAAAGGCTTAAGTTCTGCAAATTGAAGCATCTGGAGACTAGGCACCTGTGAGGTGATCTGATTGAGGGGTATACAACTTTGTATCAAAAAAACTAAAGTTTGTCTCTGTGAAAGCAAATTATACTACATCTATAATAATACCAACCACATTGATCTAATACATAAGCACTTTCTGGAAAAAAGTCTTCAAATTCACTATTAAATTATGCACTATTATGCAATCATTTCTGTAATGGCAAATTTGTAGTCCCCCCCCCTTTCCCTCCTTAAGTTAAGTTTTTTTGCATCATATCAGTGGCTCGTAATTGCATATAAGTAACATGGTTGAAATTTACTTTGTTCATAATGCTTTATATAAGCAAACTCATTATTTTATTATATTTATATGGTAGCTTAATTGTTACAATTAAATAAAAACTTGGAAAAAATTTTCTGTTAACTGATATTTTGGAAAACTGGAATTTCATTGTATGTGCCTAGTAGGCTCTGTATTCCATTTTGAATACCACCAGGAATATGGTTGTTAGTTACACTCCTTTTCAAATGTGATTGAATAAAATTCAGTGCTAAATGTACAATAAATTTGAAGTGTGTATTTGTAGTATTATAGTGGATGATTGGTAGAAAACAATGTGGCGACAGTATTATTAGTGATATGACTTATGCTTAACTAGTTTGAAAATTGTGTAAAGTCTAGGTATGATTGTGATCTAGGCATGCTGTGGAATCACTCTTCTACCATCTGAATTAACAAGTTAGGAGAGATAGTGGATGTGAATAAGAATATCTAAATATTACTACAGCTAGGAGAAATTAAAACACTATCGTAGAAATTAGGACAGTGAATAATGGTGGGAGGAGCCTGTGAGACTCCATCCTTTTTGAAATCTTTTGACAAAAATCTAGTCTGCTCCCAAATCGTTCCAGAACTCAAAATTTTTCAAATTTTGCATAGTCAAAAAAAAAAAAAATAAAAGAAAAGAAAATAGTCATTTCTGTACTACAACTTTGTTGCTCCTAGTAGTGTACACATTGTTGGGCTTAAGAAGTTTGGGTCCTAAAATAAGGTTGTGGAGATGCTCTCTGGTGAAACAGTAATTATATTGTTCTGCCTTGGGACCTTGGTGCAATTACACTGCACCTTAACTCTGGCCTTGATGAAGAGAAAAGTAACATATGGTACACATGTTACTTTTCAATATTGTATTATTACATTATTAAGTATTATATTCCCCCTTCCAGAATGTGCCACACATAGTTGAGGACCCAATGGCAAACACTTGCTTGCTTCACCAAAGGCCTGCTGTATAGTTTCTTTAATGATGCAGCATTTTCCACATTATCTAAAAACCTTTATTTGTACTTTGGGCTACCTCAGTTCTCTGGTACATTCACTGTTATTTTAATTAGCATAAGGGACAAATATCAATAGATGAAAGTAAGTTGTGCCAGTCTTGTTTACAAGCATGGAAGTCATGTTCAGCAAATGCTTTATCAGCTGTATGCATTGATACTTAATTGATTTTGTAAGTTTGCTTACATTCCAGTTTTTCCATGTCATCTCACCTCACTTATTCTAGTTTCAGAAATTGTAAATGAAATTGTTGAAGCAAAAAAAGAACAAAAATATATAATTTGAGAGGCCTTCTCACTGAGCCTTCCTGATTATAAACCTGTAGTCTGATGCTTATGCAGTCAGCTTTGATGTGATCCTTGGGCAAATGAGATTACCCTTTCTTAAAAAATGTTCAGAAAATGGATTTTAGATTTTCAACACCCTTTCTCTGAAATTTTTAAATATTAAACAATTTAATGATTTCATTTTTTTGCAGACTGACTTCCGGCATGCCTACTCCAATGCGCCTTCGTGATTTGATTCGTCAAATACGTGCTGCAAGGACAGCAGCAGATGAGAGAGCTGTAGTTCAACGTGAATGTGCCTATATCCGGTCAACTTTCCGTGAAGAAGACAATACGTGGAGATGTCGAAATGTAGCAAAATTACTGTATATTCATATGTTAGGATATCCTGCACATTTTGGACAGGTAAGTACAATCAGAACTATGCATCCGATAAAGGTAAATCCTTACATCTATATATAAGTTTAAGGTAATTGAAATTAATAATTTAGGTTTCATTAACATTATTATTATTAGCATATGGTATAAGGAAGCCTGAGGCTTATGCTGCATCAGCTAAAAAAAAAAAAAAAAAAAAAAAAAATTCTGAATTACACTGAGAGACAGAGAGAGAGAGAGAGAGACAGACAGACAGACAGACAGAAGGAATCAAAAGGGAATCACCAAGAAAGAGAAGAATGATGATATCCAGCTGAGGACCCTGGGTGTGCCAAGCCGATACTCACCAGATGTGAGCCCCTGGGGTTATAATTCAATAATGATTTAGCCTTTATTTTCTGGGCAAGGTGCAGTACTGCTGAAGCCCCCTCAATCTTATAGTCCAGGGGTGGCCATAGTGCGGCTTGCACAGGCTTGTGGTGTGGCTCTCATGCGGATATTTTTATCAAAATTTTATATATAACACTGATTAAAGTTTAAAAATCATAACTTTATTTTAAGTACGCATATTTTTTTGTTACAGTTTTTTCCAAAAAACATCAAGATACACAAAATACTAATTCTGAATAATTCTGAGCAGCCACTTCCTTTTAGTTGTTTTCATCCTCTTGGAGCTCTAGTAGCTCCAACTCTACAGCTGCTGTATCCCCAGCAATTGGTGGTGAGACGGGACAGCCATTCTTCATAATGTCAACAAGAAAAGGATTTTCCAAAAATGCAAATGATGGTTTAAGTGCCTTAAATCACGAAATCTATTATTAATTTATTCTGCCAGTCTGTGTTGTACTTGCATGCATATTCTAGTTATTATTTAAAATCCTGGTAGAGTTTGTAAAACTTTGCAAACTCAAACACGTGAAATGAGTGAAAGTTTTAGAAACCAAGTTTTTCTCGAAGAGTTTGTTTGTTGTGGAAGCTGAACACACTCTATGCCAGGTCAAATGTTTTCCTTGTCCCTGCAAAGATACATTTAATGATTGTAAATGCTGAACAGCATCTGTGAAAAATGCCATATCTATTAACCACTGGGCATCCACAAGTTGAGAGAGAGATTTCCCTTTTTCTTTGACAAATTGTTTGATTGGCTCCATCAAGTGAAAGAACTTTGTTAGAACATTGCTTACCGAGAGCCACTTTACTAAACAGAACCACAATACGTCATCTGGAAGCTGATCGTTGTCTATTTCTTCCATGAAAGCTTTGAACTGTCAATATGTTTTGGTGCTTGAGCATATGTAGTTAGCAATTTTTAGAACTACCTCCATAACACGTTCATATTTAAATGCTAGGTGTTCCCTATGAATAATGCAATGGACAGAGATAAAATCAGTAAAAAATGTGTTAGTAGTTAAAAGTCTCACAAACCCTTTATTGAAACCTCTCATAGCCGGGGCACTGTCAGGTACAACGCTAACTATCTTCTTAATCGTTACAGAAGCTTTGCCAAGTGCAAGATCAAGAGCTCCTTTTATGTGTGAAGCTCCAGTTATAACCTCAAAGCAATCAGATCTAATAGTTCTTCAATGTCGAGATTATTTGTTTCAAAATGAACAAATATGGCTTGTTGTGGTTTATCTTCAGTGTATGTAGATTCATCCAAGGCTAGATTCAGTGCTCAGCAATTCTTTAAATCATGTTTCAAGTTATTTATGATGTCAGCGCTGATTACAGAAATTCATCTTTCCACTGGATGCAGGGATTTGTTCAATCATTTTGTGCAGTTTTCTGTCACACCCAACTGACTTGACACTGCACTGTGCAGCGATGTCGACTGGCTTCACTTCCTTGGATTTTATATGTTTCTTAACTAATAGCATAACCCTTCCTATCCTGTCTATCCTTTCTGTAGACGTTGTACTCCCCAAATTCCAGTTCTGCATTCCTTATATCTGTGTGACACCACGTCTCTGATATCCCAACAATATCTGCCTTTGATGTTTTGAGCAATACCTCAAATTCATCAAATTTATTTACTAAACTCCTAGCATTGCTGTACACGCAAGTATACCTGCACCTGTTTCTATTCTTAGCTACCCTAACACAACCTATGTGTTTACTTGTACCGCAATGACTCCCAGCAGTCTCTGAAATATCCTGCATCTTGTTTTTCAGGCTTCTGTTCATTCCAATAGAAGCAGTGCAAGAATCTCTTTCACCTCTGCCAGTGGCTACTGTTAATCTATTAGTCTTTGTCTCCCCCCAAGTTAGCAGTTTTCCGACCCACCTAACACTGCCTCGATAGCATCAGCAAATATTCTTGCACCCTTTCTATTTAAGTGTATCCCATCCCTGTAGAAGCAGTCTCTCCTGTTAACAAGTACAGTCCAGGCTGAAAAAAATTCTACCCCTTGAGCATTGCACAATCTTTCCAGGGCCGAATTGATCGACAAGGCTCTCATCATATACTCCCTCCTATCGTGTCTGGGCAGAATTGCAGACACTTTCAAATTCAACTCTAATTCACGGCTTTTTTTCAACAGTGACCTGTACTTGTTAAGTAATTCTGCCGGTCTCCTACTCTTGATATCATTAGTGGCAACGTGTACAACTATATCACCTTTTGTTGTGTGTCATTCAGAATGCCATATCTATCTAAATGTCCCTGGATTACACTCTTAATCACTGTCTCTAAGATTTTTACTACCAATGAAGTCAGATTAACTGGTTTGTAGTTATCACTTCACTCTTAGAACCGCTTTTATGTATTGGCAATACATTGGCACATCTGCAATCCAAAGGAATTTCTCGTGAGTCCAAAAATGCCCTCATAGTTTTCTATTGAATGCACTCCCTCGTGCTCTCCTTCAAAACTACAGGATATATGCTATCAACTTCTTGAAGCCTTGAAAAAGTTTTTTTAATAAACAAATTGTGTGTAATTGCGACATCACTAATTTCACATGGCTCAACCTCTTCTCGGCATAAGGGGTCTTTTGTCACTAAGGACGGATGCAAAGTACCTGTTCAATTCTTCTGCAACATTAGTTGGGTTGTCTAAGACTTTTCCCCTGCCAATGCACAAGTATCCAATCTGACACATACACAAAAAATTCCTTGAATCCATTCTTTGCTCTCTTAGGCAGTGCTTTCTCATACGCTTACTTGAAATTATTTGTGGTACTATTACATATCAACTGGTACCTGTTGTAGGCCTCAGTACTTTTCATCACTCTGTAACTGTCCCATGCTATCTTTTTCTGCTCTATTTGGCCAGCCAACTGCAGTCATCCATTTTGGCATCCTCCTCCTGCAGTATTTTCTTAAAGGTATGTATGCGTTTATGACTTCTATAATTTTTGCTTTAAAAGTGTTCCATAATTCAGTTGTATTTGCCATATCTCGGCAATTCGCCCAGTTCACATATGCCATATAGCGCCTTAAACTGTCAAAGTCCCCTCTTCTGAAGCTAAAAACTGTGCCTTTAACTACTGCTAGATCTTTTTTTATCTTCCAGCTGATGATTGCATGATCTCTTCCTGACAAAGGTTCCTGCACTTTAAGCCCTGCGATGTCATCTGAATCATTAATGATGAGGTCAAGAATATTCTCACCCCTAGTACTGTCTCTGAAGTGGTGGTACAAATCGTAATCGTCTAGTTTATTTAAAAATTTTTTCATCAACATGAGTTTCCCTCCCACTTATTCCAATCAGTAAGGAGCAGATTATAGTTACCCATAATAAGACATTCACGCTTGCTTCTCCATTCCATCACTCTCTATTCCATGAGTAGAGAGTCTCGTCATATTCTTCACAATCTTCTGGTCTGTAGATTACTCCCACTCTCATTGTTCCTTTGCTTCTGATTAACTCACACCACACCGATTATACATTGGCAATGTAACTTCAGACTCAGCAAAAGCTCTTTTTGTGCTCAGGCTGCTTTTGATAAGAAGCGTGACTTCTCCAACCCTTCTATCTTTCCTCTCTTTCCTAAGTACATTATACATACCATAATGGAACTCGTCATCACCAATTTCCAGGTGGCACACATTTCTGTTAGTCCTGTTATATCAGCATTAGTTGACCTAACCTGGAGTTCCAATTCAGACATTTTATTGGCAATACTCCTGACATTACTGTAGACACAGTTGAGACTAAGTAATCTTCTATAGTTTACTACACTGACACACCCCTTGAGGTTATTTAGCTTTGTATTCCAAGCTATATCTTCCCTCTCATTTGAAACATTGCTACTTTCAGAACATTCTATGAACATTGGCTGTTGTGGCAACAAACAAGAATTTTTGAGGTGAGTGCAAGCACTACTTTGACACACATCATCTGATAAATGTGGATCTACATTACCTTCCCCCTCCCCACTAACTAGCAGTTTCAGGTCAGGGGTGCATCACTTGGCAGGTCAGGTGATACTTGAGTCTGTGACAGTTACATTTGCTTCTAGGGCAAGCACTTATTTTTTCAGTGATTCAACTTCTTCTCATAATGCACCAAGTTTTTTTTTTTTTTTTTTTTTTATGTGAACCCTAAACACGAGAGGTATTAGAACCGAACCTATAGTACTTAGTACCGTGCTTGGATTGGAGGTTGAGAAGATGAAAGAAGATATTTGTTGACATTGGACTTGAACTTCAGGAAATACGTATGAAGGAAGGTTGTTCCAGAAAACGGCAGTTGAATGAATAAATGAGGAAAATGAAAAGTTGGTTCTGTGGGTTTGAAGTTGGACGGTAAATGGATGTTGGCTGGTGGCAGCACGTGTTCGGATTGTTTTGAAAGAGAGAGCAGGAATTATAGAAGCCAATTCAGAAGAACAGTGCCCATGGAAGTATCTGTAGAAGAGGCATGCAGCAGAAACAGTGCGTCTATGAGAAAGCGAGTGGAGAGACTCTGTTAGAGATGAATCATTAATTAACCTAACTGCCATCTTCTGAATGGAATCAAGAAGCCTGAGAGAGGTTTTGGGGGCACCACCCCAGATGTAGGAACAATATTCAATGGCAGTGCGGATTTGCGATTTATACAGAGTGAGCAGCTGTTTGGAAGAAAAGTAACGCCGAGATCAAAAGAGAAAACCAAGATTTTTAGATGCAGAGGAAGCAATATTTGTAATGTGCTTGTGCCAAGAGAGATTAGAAGTCAGGTTAATCCCCAAAACAGATATATCGTTTTGCCTAGAAATCGGAGTGTCACTAAAGATAAGCATAGGAGCAGAAGAATCCTTTTTGCGAGATATAAGACAAGACTGAGTTTTAGAAGGGTTGAAATCAACTAAGTTGTCTTTGTCCCACTGGAGAATTACCTGAAGATCGGCATTTAAAGAATTGGTAGCAGATTTTCGAGAAGTTGAAGCTGATTGAGCAGGACAAGGTTTCTCAAAATGGAAAGTTGAATGCAATGTGCTATCATCGGCAAAACTATGGATAGGATTTCCAGTCAGTTGAAGAAGGTCATTGATATACAAGAGGAAAAGAGTGGGGGAAAGAACTGAACCTTGGGGGGACACCAGCATTAGTAGAGAAGTTAGAAGACAGAGAGCCATCTACCATCACCCTCAGTGAGCGATCAGAGAGAAAACTGGATAACCAATTACAAAAACAGTTGGCAAACCATAAGATGGAAGCTTGTTTAGAAGACCTTTATGCCAAACACGATCAAAAGCCTTTGAGATGTCAAGAACAACTACTTGTGTTTCACCAAACCTTTCCATTGAATTAGTCCATAAATGGGTAACATAAGCCAGAATATCACCAGTGGATCGACACTGATGGAATCCATACTGGCGATCGTTGATCAGACGGAAGGTTTCAAGGTGGTTTAAGAGATGGCGGTTAATTGATTTCTCCATTACTTTAGAAAGAGTAGAAGTAATTGCAATGGGACGATAATTGGATGGGAGGGATTTGTCACCCTTTTTAGGAACTGGCTGGATATGAGCAAATTTCCAAACAGAAGGAAAAACACCTTTGGAATAAGAAAGTGAAAAAAAGCGGCAAAGAATAGGAGTAAGTTCAGGAGCACAGCTTTTGAGAACAAGTAGAGAAATACCATCAGGACCTGGAGCTTTCTTAGCATCAAGATTCATCAAAATCCTTCTGACATCCTTTTGACGGAAGACCACAGTAGGCATTGAATGGAGCGTGTTGGGAATGGTGGGAGGTGTTTTACCAAGATCATTAATACATGAGCTGGTAGAAAAATGGGATGCTAGCAGGTTAGCTTTATCCTTGGCTGAAGTGACAACAGAACCATCTGGTTTGGACAGAGGTGGGAGCAGAGATGGGCAAAAATTGCGGCCAATAGCTTTGGCAAGAGACCAGAATGCTCGGCTACCATTAGGGCAAGAAGCAAGTTTTCTACTCTTAGCGTGTTCAAACTCTAGTTTGGACTGATTAATAACTGCTTTACAATTATTCCGAGCTTTGGTGTAAGCAGAAAATGAAACTGAAAAATTAGAAACAAGCCAATTACAATATGCAACATTCTTCTCTTGCACAGCCTTAGCACATTTATTGGAAAACCAAGGTTTAGATAAAGGACGAGATTTTAAAGTGGTGTGGGATAAAGGATTCCATTCGTGAATGAATAATTTCACTGACACAATCTGAGCAAACGTTGACATCAGAAGTTTTGAAACAGTAATCCGACCAAGGAAAAGAAGAAAAGAAGTCTCGCAGGTCATCCCATTTTGCATTCTTGTAATGCCAAACAGCACGAGGTTGGGAATAGCCATGAGATAGCGGTTCCATTGGAGAAGAGACAATCACCAAGTTGTGATCTAAAGTGCCTAGAGGACCTCTCACTTCGACCATGTACTTAGAAGGGTTGTTTGTGAGTAAAATATCAAGTGTGTTGGCTGTATGATTAGGATTGTCTGGTATTCTTGTAGTAAATGGACAATCTGTGCTAGGTCATTAGTAATTGCAAAAGCCTCAGCATCTTGACCTGCTGGGTCGGTGTGACTAGAAAACGGAAGCCAGCTGGAGTTGTGAACATTAAAATCACCAAGGAAAATTACCTCACTGTTAGGAAAGTTGGACTGGAGAAAGTCAAGTTGGAAAGAGAGGAAGTCAGAGCTCCAAGTGATTAGTGGAGTTGGGAGAACGGTAGAGACAACAGATGAATTTGACACAATGAGGTAGAGAGATTTTAAGCCAGAGAAGATCAAATAGAGGAGATTCCAAATTGCCAAGTCTTTTAAAAGGGAATATCAGAATGGACATATGCACAAGTACCACCTTTGAGACGAAAGGAATGATTTGGGCATCTGAGATGAACAGTAGTTGAATCAACCGATAAGTGAGATTCTGTCAGAAAAAGTACATGGGGTTTGGCAGACTGCGAGTGGAAATGGAAATCATTGAGATTAGAATTGAGACCATGTATATTTGTGAAATGAATTAGGAAGTCCTTGGGAGGTTTAGACTTTTTGCAGATAAGCTTGCTCTATTAGTTTCACAATTCATGGTGTATTCAATAATAAGAAAAAGGGGATGGGACATGCCGTATGAAGTAATGAAATTTTTGGATATGGTGTACACGTGGTAAGAATATACCCAGATCCTTTACATAACGCGGCCTCGACAATGCTCCCCACATACACACTCCCTCCAGTCACTATCTGGCAGAGTAGAGGTAGCAAGATTATACACTAGCTGATCCGGAAGCCTCCTAGAGAGTTACCAATAGGTTCGGTCTGGTGTACTAACTAGCGGCCAGCCTGCGAACACCGTTTTAGAGCTGTATCCTCGAAATGTAAGGAATATTGGATCTCCCCACAACGTTCATCATAACCTCAAAAGTCATCAATCATACTGCATGATGGAAGAGATAGGGAAGGGTTGACCAGAACTTAGCTCTAGAGACTAAACATGGGTTCCACCACTTCAAGCCTCCAATAAGCAAAGTGGTGGTATTTCACCGGTTGATGAGAGTCATCTACCACCTAGTACTGCCTGGTAACATAGAGGGGCGGCGTTCATCCAAGTGGTGTGGGCGCCACACCCAACCCCTGCTTACGTTGGTTCACACCTGGGTGGTCACCCACCATGTACTTGTGCATGGATGTTATACCCAGGATTGCTAACAGTCCCACCATTGTGAAGGTGCAAGCAGAAGATTTGGCTGTCACAGATTGTCCGGACTTCGCCGAAATTGGGTCCACTTCACTTGAGTGTCACCCGAATATCAGTTCTATCAGCGTTTTAGACTCCCAGGTAGCAAGTACAGCTTGTCTGGCGTATCTGAGAGAATGTCTGTGACAACCTTGAGTTTGGTATACTCCTTACATTGGTTGCAAAGAAAAGAATTGCCAGATGAGGTAGGTCTGTCTACTAGACCAGCCTAAGAATACATGTCACAGGCTGAACAAATGATGAAGTGTTGACTCATGCTGGAAAAGCCCGCAAGCATTTTCGCTTGAGTCCCGATGTCCCTTTGACTTTGTATTGTAAGTGCATCTTGTAGCAACAACCATAATTCAATTAATTTGAACTTTTACAAGGATTCCAAAATTAAAGTTTACAATATATTACACAATTTCTGTTATTGCAGAAATTACACTGTTGACAAAAATTACATCACTAAAGAAGTTATTGCTACCAAATGAAAGATATGAAATTCCAAAATATCAATAACAAAGGCTATCTGAATATTAAACTGTATTGCTCAAATTCAAATTCAAATAAATACGAACTAACGTATGTGACTATAGGAATTCACACTGTATTAACTACAGTTTAGCAGAGACAACCCTGCTTAGCGTTGATAATTCGTTCCCGAAAAACAGTGCGCTAGGCAAGTGCCATATTCCCATTAGGTTACATATGTATTTGTGAGTTGCAGTCTGTGCCATAGGATATTTCCTAATCAATAATAAATGGTAGTGAAAAGACACACTAATGTCGGTGAAAATATTCAATGTAAAAAATTTGTACATATGAAACATTCTATGTTACATACTTATATAATTATGTAGTAAGTAACTGCATTATGTATCAAAATTAAACTTAAAATGCCAATTAAAATCATGAATTTATTAATCTGATGGCCTTGGGTTCTTGTATTCTTGGACAGAATTTTGTGTTGATTTTGGGTTGTACTTTGTCCTTCCTCTCGTACAAAATCATGTAGGGATTCATTTCTTTCTTTAAATTTCTTATTACCTTGGAACTTTGTTCCACGTCAGGGACCTTTTTCCAGAAATAATCACATTTTTTCAAAGTGTTCGAAAGCTTTACTAAGTCCTTTTGCAGTCAGCAACTTTATTGGTTCTTCATCCCTAGGATCTTGATCATCTTCTCCTTCAATTGCTCACTCTTGTTTTGTCATTTCCTTGAGTTCTTCATTAGAGATGCCATCCCTGTCGTTGTCAATCATCTCTTGTACTTCATCGTCAATTTCGTCCAATCCTGCTTCCTTTCTGAGCTTAACAATTTGCGCTTTAACATTCCATCCGAATCATCAGGTTCTTTGGAATCCTTTATGCAATCCTTACAAACATTCCTCAACACTCCATTCATGGTTTTTTGAGTCACGTCATCCCAGGCACTAGAAATGTTGTAGGTGGTGGTTTTAATGTTGTAGAATTTCCAAAACTTCTATAGGCTCTGTATATTTTCACCAGTGTTTGATGGCTTTTAATAGCTTGGGAAAAGGTGTTCCTTTTGTAGTAAGCTTTAAATGTGACAATAACACCTTGATCCAGTGGTCGGATTGGAGATGTATTGTTTGGAGGCATGTAAAAAATTTTTATATGATTGTTCAAGTCTTCTAAGCTCTCTTTTCTTGAATGTCCTGGTGCGTTATCCATGATCAGAATTACTTTTGCAGTAAAGGTTATTTTTCGCACAATGTCTTTCCACTGTGGGACAGAAGAATTCAGAGTACCAATTAACGAAAAGAGGCCTGGTTGCCCAAGCTTTTTTATTAGCCTTTCAAATTACAGTAGGTTTGATTTAGTGAAACCCTTAAGAGCCCTTGGATTTTCTGAATGGTAAACTAAAAGGGGTTTTAATTTAAAATTCTCCGCAGCATTACCGCCCAGCAATGGTGGAACCCATGTTTAGTCTCCAGAGCTAAGTTCCTGTCAATCCTTCCCCATTTCTTCCATCATGCAGTATGACTGACGAATTTGAGGTTATGATGAACATCATGGCGAGATCCAATCTTGATTACATTTCGAGGGTACAGCTCTAAAACGGTGTTCGCAGGCTGGCCGCTAGTTAGTACACCAGACCGACCAATTGGTAACTCTTTAGGAGGCTTCCGGATCAGCTAGTGTATAATCTTGCTATCTCTCCTTTGCCAGATAGTGACTGGAGGGAGTCTGAGTAGTGTGTATGTGGGGGGCATTGTCAAGGCCATGTTATGTCAAGGATCTGGGTATATTACCATGTGTCCGCCATATCCAAAAATTTCATTACTTCGTACAGCACGTCCCGCTCTCTTTTTCTTACTATTGAATACACCATCAATTGTCAAACTGATAGTAAGCTTATCTGTGAAAAGATCTAAACCTCCCAAACACTTCCTAGTTCATTTCACAAATGTACATGGTCTCAATTCTAATCTCAGTGATGTCCATTTCCACTTGGAGTCTGACAAACCCCATGTACTGTTTCTGACAGAATCTCGGTTATCAGTTGATTCAACTACTGCTCATCTCAGTTGCCCAAATTATTCACTGTATGATTCCTTTCGCCTCAAAGGTGGTACTTGTGCACATGTCCATTCTGACATTCCCTGTTAGAGACTTGGTAATTTGGAATCTCCTCTTTTCGATCTTCTCTGGCTTAAAATCTCTCTACCTCATTGCATTAAATTCATCTGTTGTCTCTACCGTTCTCCCAGTTCCACTAATCACTTGGACCTCTTTGATTTCCTCTCTTTGCAACTTGACTTCCTGCAGTTCAACTTTCCTAACAATGAGGTAATTTTCCTTGGTGATTTTAATGTTCACAACTCCAGCTGGCTTCCATTTTCTAGTCACACCGATCCAGCTGGTCAAGTTGCTGAGGCTTTTGCAATTACTAATGACCTTGCACAGATTGTTCATTTACTTACAAGAATACTGGAAAATCCTAATACAGCCAACACATTTCATCTTTTTTCTCACAAACAACCCTTCTAAGTACACTGTTGAAGTGAGTGGTCCTTTAGGCACCTCAGATCACAACTTGGTGATTGTCTCTTCTCCAATGGAGCCTTTATCTCATGGCTATTCCCAACCTTGTATTGTTTGGCATTACAAGATGCAAAATGGGATGACCTGTGAGATTTATTTTCTTTTTTTTCGTTGGTCATATTAATGTTTCAAACTTCTGATGTCAACATTTGCTCAGATCGTGTAAGTGAAATCATTCTTGTAGGGGAATCCTTTATTCCACACTCCACTTTAAAATCTCGTCCTTTATCTAAACCTTGGTTTTCCAATAGATGTTCTAAGGCTGTTCAAGAGAAGAACGTTGCATATCGTAATTGCCTTGTTTCCAATTCTTCGGTTTCATTTTCTGATTACACCAATGCTCGCAACTATTGTAAAGCAATTATTAATCAGTCCAAACTAGATTTTGAACTGGCTAAGAGTAGAAAACTTGCTTCTTTCCCTAATGGTAGTCGAGCATTCTAGTCTTTTGCCTATCTCTGCTCCCACCTCTGTCCAAACCAGATGGTTCTGTTGTCACTTCAGCCAAGGATAAAGCTGACCTACTAGCATCCCATTTTTCTTCCAACTCCTGCATTAATGACCTTGGTAAAACAGCTCCCACCATTCCAAACACACTCGATTCAATGCTTCCTATGGTCTTCCGTCAAAAGGATGTCAGAAAGATTTTGACAAATCTTGATGCTAATAGAGCTTCAGGACCTGATGGTATTTCTCCACTTGTTCTCAAAACCTGCACTCCTGAACTTACTCCTGTTCTTTGCCACCTTTTTTTTCAATTTCTTATTCCAAGGGTGTTTTCGTTCTGCTTGGAAATTTGCTCATATCCAGCCAGTTCCTAAAAAGGGTGAGAAATCCCTCCCATCCAATTATCGTCCCATTGCAATTACTTCTACTCTTTCTAAAGTAATGGAGAAATCAATTAACTGCCAACTCTTAAACTATCTTGAAACCTTCCGTCTGATCAATGATCGCCAGTGGCGATCCACTGGTGATATTCTAGCTTATGTTACCCATTTATGGAAAAAATATAGCTTATGTTACCCATAAATTGAATGGGAAAGTTTGGTGAAACTCAAGCAGTTGCTTTTGACATTTTAAAGACTTTTAGTTGTGTTTGGTGTAAAGGTCTTCTAAATAAGTTCCATCTTATGGGTTCCCATCTGTTTTCTCTCTCTCTGTCTTCTAACTTCTCCACTAATGCTGGTGTCCCCCAAGGTTCAATTGTTTCCCTCACTCTTTTCCTCTTGTATGTTAATGACCTTCCATTGACTGGAAATCCCATCCATAGTTTTGCTGATTATAGCACAATGCATTACACTTTCCATTTTGAGAAACCTTGCCCTGCTCAATCAGCTTCAACTTCTCGAATGTCCACTACCAAGGAATTGGTAGCGGATTAGAAGTGGAAGAGAGATTAGAAGTTAGGGGATTACCCTGACTTCTCATCTCTCTTGGCACAAGCACATTACAAATATTGCTTCCTCTGCATCAAAAAAACTTGGTTTTCTTTTTTCCTCTTGGTGTTACTTTTCTTCCAAACAGCTGTTCATTCTGTACAAATCACAAATCCACCCTACCATGGAATATTGTTCCCACATTTGGGGTGGTGCCCCCAAAACCTCTCAGGCTTCTAGATTCCATTCAGAAGAGGGCAGTTAGGTTAATAAATGACTCATCTCTGAGTCTTTGCACTCGCTGTCTCATAGACGTACTGTTTCTGCTGTATGCCTTTTCTACTGATATTTCCAAGGGCACTGTTCTTCTGAATTCACTTCTATAATTCCTGCTCTCTCTCTTTCAAAACAGTCCGAACATGTGCCGCCACCAGCCAGCCATTTACTATTCGACTTCAAACTCACAGAACCAACTTTTTGTCTTTCTCGTTTGTTCATTCAACTGCCGTTTTCTGGAACAACCTTCATATGTATTTCCTGAAAATTACAGTCTACAGAAGTTCAAGTCTAATGTCAACAAATGTCTTCTCTCGTCTTCTCAACCTCCAACCCAAGCATGGTACTAAGTACTATAGATGCTAATACCTGTCGTGTTCGGGGTTTTTATTAAAAAAAAAAAATAAAAATTAATAAATAAAGTCAACCAATCCTTTGCTGCTTTGAAGCTCAGCATGTTTTTATTTTCTTTCAATATGAAACTTCCAAAACAGTCCTGTTTCATCTTTGTTTTAAACTTATTGAGCATTTTAACACCCCTCTTCAATAATTTTAACAAGTTCTTTTTTGAAAGTTTCGGCTCCTTCTTGATGTGCAGTTACGGCTTCTTCCTGGAATCAAACCAGTCCTTACTGGCATTAGATGGTTCCACATTTTTTTGAAGGTGAGTTTTCTTCAAATCTTGATATAGGCTAATCACTTTTTTCTTTAATAATAATTGAACTTAACAGAATTCGATGTTGGATATTATTTTCAATAAAATTATTTAGAAGTCTTTCCATTTCAATCATAATAGCTGGCCTGGCCTTAGTCAATTTAGTTGCCTGCAGTGGAACTGCTATTCTTCCTGCTGCTAAAATTAATTCTTTATTTTTTATAATTGTTCTTACAGTTGAATCTGCCACTCTTAAATTATTGCACAAATCCACTTGTTGTTGTTGACTAGAATCGATTCTCTTCAAAATGTCTAATTTAATTTTCAAACTCAATCTTTTTCTTGTCTAACACTGTACTTAGTGATTGCTAGACTTTGGATAAATGCATATAAGGCAAATATTACAAGCAATACTTCATATTCCTTAACTTCATCATTTTTTTCAAATGTTGATCTCTGAAACATGTAACAAGTCACTGGACTGACTGCAATTAAATTAGCATGGGAAAATTTCTCAAGTCTGTATGGGAAACATTTTAATGCTGTTTTGATGTTGTTCAGTCTTATGCTATTGACTACATCAGGTGTAATATTTTCATTAAACCTGCCAAATATGCAATCTGTAAAAGAATTCAATTCAATCTGTACACTGGTAAAAGAGTGTTATAGTGAGTTGTGATAGCGTTATAGTGAGATACGGGTTATAATATAAGAACAGTGTTATAGCGAATCAGCATAAAGCAAACCTCGTTATAATGAGGGCCTACTGTATGTTAAAATAGAAAAAACCTTAACTAACCTGCAATTAGGAGCTTCGGATACACACAGCCACACTCTGTAGCCTTGATCCCAGCAAAGTACATTACAGGCAGCCCTTGCTTCTTGTTCTGAGAATGCTGTTAATTCAAGGTTGTTATTTTTGGTCCTGACTTTTCCAGTACATTTTTTCCAACAGTTTTCAGTTGCTGTCAAGCCTGCTTTCTCCCAAACTAATCCAATTGTATGTAACAGCTTTCATTGTTAATGTTTTCATAAATTCTAGAACTTGAATTTCTGAGTTCACAACATTAGCAAGTAGCTAAACATGATAGTAGGCTTTTAAAGGCTTGAATTAATGCCTTGATCCGTGGGCTGAATTAGTGCAGTTGTGTTTCTTTGCAGAAATGCTGATCTAGCCTGCTTTTGATTCAGGACATCAGCCGAAGGAGAAGCAGGGCAGTGATCCAACAGTAACACAGTCTTTTCTTCAAGTTTTTTTGGAAAGCAAGTGGTGTCTCATGTAATTGGTACAAACTTGCTTTCAAACCATGAAGCAAAAATATCACTTTTCTTCCTAGTATCAAAGCTATTTTTATAAATCACAGGTTGAAATTCCATGTTGACGTACTTAAAATACCATGGTCTTCGACCTTTACTGATGCACAATGGCTTTGCTTGTGTTCCAGTCTTGTTTGCAAAAAGTAACACAGTAATTCTTTCTTTGTTAGTTTTCATGCATTGTTTGTTGGGTGCCTTTTTAATATAAGGAGAATTAAAGGGAATTGAGGAGAAGTTCATAGTACAGCACTGTTTTCCTGTGAAAGTGGATGAATATTTGTGTGATTTACAACTATCTGGAAAGAAGTGTTAAAAGAAAAGATAGATTTAACAAAATTCAGTTTATGTATGCTACTGAAGAAAAAGATTTTGAAAGATGCACACATTATCTGTCTTTAGTTAAATGTGTAAAAAGACTAGTAGAACAGTGGCAACATTTGACAGGTCTATTTAAAGATTTTAGAAATGGCAAGAAAACCATATGAGCATTTTTTGGAGTTATGAAATTGAAAAGTATAAGCAGTCACTTGTTG
This sequence comes from Mastigoproctus giganteus, assembly GCF_048544385.1. Classification (NCBI taxonomy): domain Eukaryota; kingdom Metazoa; phylum Arthropoda; class Arachnida; order Uropygi; family Thelyphonidae; genus Mastigoproctus; species Mastigoproctus giganteus. The sequence continues at coordinate 52,744,009 of NC_143581.1, read as the reverse complement.
GTGCTACGAACTCATACCCAAATCTTGTTTGAAAGATGACAAATTAATAAACAAAAAAAAAAAGAAAAAAAAAAAAATCCTATAACACAAACTTCAAGTGAAAGCAAGTCTGAACAAGCTGATAATTCTAGAATGTTATCCTTACAAACATTTTCTGCATAAGCAGAAAGTGTTTGTGTTCTACTCTTCTGGCTTAAATAAAACAATTTGTTTGTTTCTTAAAATGCTATGCCAACATTGGAAAATCCAAATGTAGCTCTTCAACCCAAGGAGTAATAATCTCAGTATACTTCACATCTGTGTACTGAAGTTATTACTCCTAGCTTTGCTAAAGAATGGCGAACTAAACCAGAATAACGATTCTGCCCTAGTCAATTTAAATTCTCTGTTTCTGCCAGGGAGAGGCTAAAACTCTCCCTGATTCTGCTATGAAGAATATAAAACAAAAGAAGAAAATATTCCAACCCAATTCTGAAAAGAGATGCAAAGCCTATATAAAAACTCAAAAGTCTGCATAAAATATTCTAATGGCCAACTATCAGACCCAGTTAACACTAATAAAGGAGTCAAACAAGGATGTGGACTTGCACCAAATTTATTTAATATTTACATCAATAAAATTATTAAAGAATGGAAACAAACAACAACAGAATACAGTTGAACAACAGGAATAAAATCCAAACTATATTATATGCTGATGATCAAGTTATAATTGCAAAATCTGAAGATGAACTACAGATAGCAGCAAATGAACTGAATAAAATAGGTAAAAAGTAAGAGATGAAAATCTCCACCTCAAAAACAAAATCAATGGGATTATGTGGAAAAAACATACAAAGAGTCAAAATTGTTATTGATTACAAAATAATAGAACAAATATCTGGCTTCACCTATTTGGGAAATTTAATATCAAATGAAGGGAAAGACTTCGGGAAAACAAATAACAACTGAAACAAAATTATGACTGCACAACATCACATCAAAATCAGCCCTATTCTACAGCTGTGAGACTTGGGTCATAAGTAAGAAAGATGCACACAAACTAGAAGCAGCACAAATGAGATTTTTAAGTCTATTATCAGGCTTTACAAGACTAGACCACCAAAGAAATTTAGATATCACAGTAAATGACATAAAACGGTATCAGAAAAAATGGATCAGCCACATAGAAAGAATGAACTCAGACCAGATCCCAAAATTAGCCTTTAACTACAAACCTGCAGGATAGAGAGAGATGTGGGTCGACCAAGACAATAATTGTGAGATCAAGAGCTACAATGGAACAGGTCTTAAAAGACCTAAGCCGGACCAAGTTCATGATGATGAAGATTCTGTTCTTTTGTTCAATGAAGAAGTGCTTTATTTCTGCATGTGATTTCACATGCAGAAAGTACACAAGTTCTCACTGAAAAAAAGATACCCTTATAAATGCTGAGGTAGCATAAATTTCACCAGTTGGCAGTGCATCGTTTCAAATTTTGAAATTTTTTGTTGTTAAGTTTGCAGTACTTCATGACATCATTGAAGATAAAGAAATAGATGAAACAACAGATGTTTTGCAGAATCAATTCTCTCAGTTTGTGTTGTAGTAGTAGTGGCATGTGGTGCAAGAAAGCAAATGTATGAGCTTATGCAGCATCAGCCAAAAAAAAAAAAAAAAATCACACCATTCCCTCCAAATGCCTGTCCAGTTCCTCCTTAAATTTATTCAACCTATCAACTTCCACACCAACAGATGGAAGTTTGTTCCAGCAATTAACCACCCGCTGGCTAAAGGAAAATTTCCTCACATCTATTCTACATCTGTCTTTTCTTAATTTGAATTTATGCTCCCTTAGATTCGTAATCTGAACAAGTGGAAGGATCCCATCAGAATTCAGCGTGTTCAACCCATTCAAGGCCTTATATACCCCAATCAGATCACCGCGCAGGTGCCTAGTCTTCAGCCACTGCAATTTGCAGAACTTAAGCCTCTCTTGGTAAGAGGATCCCTTCATTCCCCTCACCAATCTTGTTGCCCTTCTCTGTACACGCTCAAGTAAATCTACATCCTTCCTAAAATGAGGCCTCCAGACCTGTACGCAGTACTCAAGGCGTGGCCTGACCATTGCCTTATACAGAGGGATAATCACCTCCTTTTCCCTGCTAGCAAAATTCCTATATATCATTGACAAAACCCCATGACCTGCCCTGGCACCTGTCTGCATTACTCAGAAAACTTCATATCTGACTGCACAATTACTCCCAGGACTTTTTCATTTTCTACCACCTTAAATGTAGTACCACACAGTTGGTACGTTTCTCTGGGGTTACTTCTACCCAAATGTAGTACTTTGCATTTGTCAAGGTTAAACTTCAGTTGCCACTTCTTAGCCCATCTGCCCAAATTATCTAGATCCTGTTGCAGTAGCACACTGCCATTACTGTCATTAACAACCCTGCCAACCTTTGTATCATCTGCAAACTTCGACATTAAGCCTGATATACCTTCATCAATATCATTGATAAATATACAAAACAACAGTGGACCTAACACCGAACCCTGTGGGACTCCACTAATAACATTAGTCCAAGAAGAGCAACACCCATTGATTACCACCCTCTGTCTTCTAGCACTTAACCATCTTTTTTATCCATTGTAGCAACTTACCCTTAATACCATTCTGCTCCAATTTGTACAATAGTGTTCCATGCGCAACAGTGTCAAAAGCTTTCCTGAAATCCAAATATATGATATCAAAATTATTTTTCGCATCCAGTTCCTTTGTAACCATCATCATCATCATCCATTTTCAATCCACTGCAGGATGAAGGCCTCTCCAGCAACTTTCCAGCTCCTTCTGTTTTGAGCACTGGCCATCCATTTACTACTCAAAAACTCATGAATTTCATCTATCCATCTCCGCCTTTGTCTTCCAGGTTTTCTTCTAGCTCCTCTTGGGTACCATTCTGTTATTTTCTTAGTCCATCTGTCATCATGTCTTCGAGCTATGTGTCCTGCCCAGGACCATTTTAGTTCTTTAGTTTTGATAAGAATGTCCTTTACTTGAGTTTGCTGCCTAATCCATGTGTTTCTCTTCTTATCTAACAGTCTGATTCCCAATATGATTCGTTCCATTCTTCGCTGTGTGGTTCTCAGCTTCTCTTCCATTCTTTTGGTGAGTGCCCAAGTTTCACTTCCATAAGTCATGGTGGGGAGTATACATTGGTCCATTATTTTACGTTTCAGACAAACTGGGATATTGCTCTTCAGTATGTGACTATATTTCCTGAATGCTATCCATCCAAAATTTATTCTTCTCTTGACTTCCAGCCATTTATCATTATTACAGCTAATAACTTGTCCCAGATATGTATATGATTCCACCTTTTCAATTACTGCTCCTTCAATCATTATTTCCCTTTCTGTGGCATACTTGTTCATCATTACTTTTGTTTTAGACATATTCATCTTTAGTCCAAAATCCTTACTAGCTGTGCATAACTGATTAAGATTTTCCTCTAATTCTTTGGGATCATGGCTTATGACCACAATGTCATCTGCAAATCGCAAATGGTTTAGGTACTCTCCGTTCACATTGACTCCTTTCTGCGACCAGTCTAATCTTCTGAAAGCTTCCTCAAGGGCAGCAGTAAACAGCTTAGGAGATAGTGTCTCCTTGTCGAACTCCTTTCTCAATTTTAAATTTCCTACTGTCTTTGTCTAGTCTAATAAAGGAGGTAGCACTCTCGTATATTTTCTTCAAAATCATAATATATGGGGTATCAATGCCTTGTCTTTCCAGTGCCCGAAACATTGCCTTATGCTGTATGGAGTCAAATGCCTTTTCATAATCCACAAATGCCAGGCATAATGGTGTTTTATATTCATTTGCTTTCTCCATTAGCTGTGATATTACATGAAGGTGATCCATAGTTGAGAATCCTGTCCTAAAGCCAGCTTGCTCTTTCGGTTGATTCTCATCCAGTATTCTTTCTAATCTGTTAATAATGACCCTTGTGAACAACTTGTAGATGTGGGATAACAAGCTAATTGGTCTATAATTTTCAATTTCTGATTTATCTCCTTTCTTATGCGGCAAAACTATGATTGCATTATTCCACTGCTTAGGCGTCACACCTTTTCTAATGCACTTTGTGAAGAGCCTTGCCAGTTTTTGTGTTATGTCTCTTCCTCCCAATTTTAACAACTCTACAGTAACTTCATCTTCCCGCGGGGCTTTCTGATTCTTCATTTTCTTCAATGCATGTTCTACCTCATCAGGAAGAATATCGGGTATGTCGTATGTGTTGCTACTTTGCAATCCATCTTCCCCACTGCTGGCATCATTCCCCTGCTCCTTGTATAATTCTCTATAGTAGTCTTCTGCTATTTGAATTATGCCTTCTCTGCTGTTTATAAGTACACCATCGCTATTCTTCAGTTTCAGTATCATTTGTCTTTCTGTATTACTGCTCATGGCTGCTGATTTAAATCCTTTGTTTTCCCTTAATGCTTGTTCTACTTTTCTTGTGTTAAATCTTCTTATGTCCTCTCTGAGTCTCTTTCTAATGGCTTTGCATAACTCAGTATATCAATTTTCTCCCTGTCAGTGTTTTTCTTGCTTTTCATTTGTCGTCTTCGGTTCATCATGACAAGTGTTTCTTGACTAATTTTTTCTTCTTTGGATTTCTTTTTCCCTATAGGTTTCTTGGGCTTTATCACTTTCAAAAAGTTGTAATATTCCTCGTAGATATCTTGGTCCTCAGCAGTCTGCAGAAGCTCATACTTGTTCTTAAGTTCCAGTACATACTGCTTTTTCTCCTCTTCTGTTATCTCAAAGACCTTTGTATTATTTACTCGAGTCAGTTTTTTCCTTTCCTTTCCTACATCTATATCAAGTGTACATCTTACCATTCTGTGATCACTTCCAACATTTACCTTATTCAGGACGGTGACCTTTGTAACCACATCATAATATCCTATCAAATTTGTCAGACAAGACTTTCCCTTAACAAACCCATGCTGTGTCTGAATTATTGCTGCAGTCTTGTCTTGGTGATCCTGCAATGCATCTTTAACCAGCGACTCCATTATTTTACCCGGAACAGAAGTTAAACTAACTGGTCTGTAATTACTCGTGTCACCCTTCGATCCCCCTTTGTGAATTGGTGATACATTTGCACATCTCCAGTCCGTGGGAACCTCCCCTGAGTCCAAGGATGCTCTCATAATTATGGTTAAGGGTTTGCTTAGTTGCTTTGCCGCCTCCTTTAATATAACTGGATAGATCCCATCCACCCCAGGTGCTTTTCTTACGTTTAACTTCAACAATTTCTCTTCCACTTTGCTCTCAGTTATTACAAAATCATTAAGTATCTTGCTACAATTTGATAGCCTTCTGCCATTTTGAAACCTTAATAATTCCTCACGTGTGAATGTAGATGCAAAATACTCATTCAGTTTGTTTGCTTCTACATTCACAAGTGAGGAATTATTCTGGTGTTAGAACCTACCAGACATTCTTATCAAAGAAGTAAGAATTGATGTACAGTGGTCCTTGGTGGGGACTTGACAAGTGTGCAAGGAAGCTTGGAATATAACAAATTAACCTAAGTTATGCTTGTCATTTTAACAATTCCTAATAGCAGTGCTGAATGTGAACGAATATTTGCCAAGTGAGAAAAACAACAGCAGAGTTCAGATCTTTTCTTTCTAGTAAGCCGTTTGAAATTGTAAATACATTTGATAGCTAAGTCTAGGCAGTAGAGCCACTGTTATTATGAACAGCAGTCCAAAAGTCTCATTAGTTGATGTCTGATAGAAAATCCAGACAAAATCCACAGACATAAAAATCCTAGGTAAACTGATGTTTGAAAGATCTTTTCTTCCTGCTTGCTATTACCTGAACCTCCAGGCTTTTGAAAGTCAAAACTTGTCAGCTGTATAGATTTATAAGTGAAAATACAAATATCAGATCATTGTAAACTGAGGATTGCCTGTATTTCTTTGTTGGTATAAAAGATTTGTAGCTTTTTGAATTAGTTCATAGAACATTTCCCATATGACATTTGCATTGTGAACATATTCTTTTGTGGACATAGTACATGATGGATGTACTATGACCAAAGTATAACTCTGCTCATTGTGGAGTAATACTTCATTAACTGGGTTGTCACTATTGCAATAGGGTACCTGCCCACCCACTGATGATGAAGCCACTCATGTTCGAAATGGTGCCATCTGGGTGGCGGTGGTGCCCATCTAAGAAAAAGTAACAGTAGTCTTTTCTACCAGAGAAGCGTTACTCATTCGAAGTAGTGTAATTTGAAATAGAACCAGGCAACTCGTTGTGAAGGTATTCACAATATGAGATATAATAAAACGATGCATGCATACTACCTGGGTAGTAGAAATATGGAGATGCATTACCCATGCTTAAACAGCCTTTTGAACAATTCCACTCGCACAAATATCCTTACTTCTAATGTAAGGTGCAGTAATTGTCTTGCATGGTGTTAGGAACAAAATCTATGAATGGCAAGAAACCAGAACTTAGATGTTATCAACATAATATCAGAGTGTTTCAGTAATGCTATAGGTGCATGTGATGACCCCTGATATCAGAACTCCCTGTTCGCTTGGCATGGCCCTCCTTAATGAAGGATGAAGAATGCTCTCACCTAGCATGGTTCTAGATGTGATTGTAAATGTTTGTTAGTTGAGCACAACTTAGTTCATGGTAAAAATGCATCCTCCAACTTTTTTTTGTTACATGTTAAGGCAGACATTCAGAAAGTATATAATGCAAGGAAGAAGGGTGAATGAAATAAAATGTTATGAAAGATTTTTGTGGGCGATGGTTACACAACTGGTTTTTTTTTTTAATAAAAAGTAAATAATATGATTGACTTGAATTGGTGTATTTTATTATGTAATAATGGTGAGGAAGATTAAAGCTGTTCTTACAAAGTGTGTTTTAAAGATGGTTGTTAAAATATAAACAAATTGCCTCTCTCTCTAAAAAAGTGAGAGAGAGAGAGAGAGAGAGAGAGAGAGAGACTGACTGACTGTATAGCCTAACTATTTTCATTTGGAAAGTGTTGCTTTTAATTCTGATTTTGATACTGTCCCTTTTTTGCTATTTGCTCTCTTTCATCAATTTCCTCAACCTTTGGCATCATCACTTATTAACAACCTTTATGAACAGTTGTAATTTTTTTGTGTTAGTGTGATAAATATTATAATTAGATTGAATATTGTTGAATGTTATTTCTTTTTTTGTTGGAGTTACCAGTGCCTTTTATGCCTTTAAGAATGCAAAATGTATTTGAGAATTAATAATAATTTTCTGTTGCTCATATTGCTTTGCTTATTAGATATCATATCTTCTTCCTTTTTACTTTGTTTTTTTCTAATTGAATATTTGCTTTTTTTTTTTTTTTTCACTATTAGCTGTGATAAAACTTTTTTGTATTGCCATTTGTCTCTTATTTTTATCAAAATATATCTTCATGTCCTGTTTCTTTTGCAATTGGGTAAATTAAAGAAGTTATGTATAAATCATTTAATGTAATTTAAATTTAGAGTTTTATTATTGTCATATAATTATTTGAAATATATGTTTTAGTGTTTTAAATTGTTTATTCTAGTAAATAGTGCCTTGACACTTCTTATTCCTTAATTTAGCTAGAATGCTTGAAACTTATAGCATCTCAAAGGTTCACAGATAAAAGAATAGGATATTTGGGTGCTATGTTATTGTTGGACGAAAGGCAAGATGTACACCTGCTTATCACCAATTCACTTAAGAAGTAAGAAGATTTTTGAGTTGATCTATATCAGGACTTCCTAAATCCAGCAACACTGGGGCTTAACCCTTTCCAGATTTCTGAAAACTTTCAATTTTTGAACCCTACTATTATATGGCTCTGCTAGTGAAGTGACAGATCTTTGACTACTGTAGTAATCTTGTGCTGTGGTTCTGGTGGAGTGGCGAACCAATGTTTCCACTTTTGCAGCCATAGCATATTTCTCACTTCAGGAGCTGTTATCATATTCTGAACCCTAATTTATGCAGCAGTTGTAGCTGTAAATTAAATACGATGAAATGTCCATAATTGATGCCGCCAACTCTGACCAATTATAACTTTAAACATAGATAAAATTAAATTACAAATAAAATAAATAAATAAAATACATAAAATTGACTGTAAAATATAATATAATTTAAAATACGATAAATCATATGAATATATTAAAATAATAAATATATTATGTGTTAAACCAGTACTATAAAACTGAAGCTTTCGGCAGCATCTGCTGCCCTTCTCAACATAAGTAGTGCTGCATGAACAATTCGTTATAAACTACTAAGCCTTCTCAGCAGACTCAGGGCGTACTATGGTACCTGTGCATGCTCCGTTTTCTATATATCAGCACCGGAAGTGGCTCGGGGCTGTACGACCTTAAAACACTGATCGCTATCCAGGATAACGGATTCTAATTTTTTAGAATCCGTTCTCAAACATTACATTAGTCCTACAACCCTTATCCCTATTCGGCCTATGATCACCCAAGGAACAAATCCTTAGCCTCTCCAGCCACTTCCGGTTCCAGAAACCCTCTACCTTATCTGTAATTACAGCTCCTTCGGCTGTTATCCCATGCCCGGTTTCCAGGCATGTTCCACCACGGCCGACCCGGAGATATTAGCCAATCTAAGCACCCTGCTATGTTCCCCCAGCCTCCGTAGCCAGGTGGGAAGGAGCAGCAGTACGTAGCACACGCTTCTTGATTAGACCGGGGTTCGAGTCCGTCACCACCAAATACGGAGGATGCGGAAAGGTCAGGGAATGACCACCGCATATCCCCGGAGCAATATGGTCTTAGTTGCTAATGCACCTGAAAAAAAAAAAAAAAAATGTTCCCCCAATCTATCACGTAATCTGCGCTTAGTCTCACCTATGTAACATCCCCCACCATCTGGACACTGAATTTTGTAGACAACCCCACTATTGTCAACTCCCACAACAGGATCTTTAACTGCCGCCATCACCGTGTGCAGCTTCCGACCTGGAAGCTGCACACGTATTTGGTACGACCATAAGATGCGGGCTATTGGTTGCGAAACAGGTAACATAGTATGCCCTGGGTCTGCTGGGAAGGGTTAGTACTTTATAATGAATTGTTCATGCAGCACTACTTATGTTGAGAAAGGTAGCAGATGCTGCCGAAAGGTTCAGTTTTAGAGTCGTACTGGTTTAATGCTTTTAATGTATAATATTTTTATTATTTTAATATATTCACATGATTTATTGTATTTTAAATTATATTATATTTTGCAGTCGATTTTATGTATTTTATTTATTTATTTTATTTGTAATTTAATTTTTATCTATGTTTAAAGTTAATTGGTCAGAGTTGGCGGCATCAATTATGGATAGATTTCCTGACCACAGAGGCCTTTTTAGTGAACGATGAAATGGCTGTAGCTTTTCAAAGGAGCATGTTTTCAGTGTTCAGTGAACTTGCACTGTGATATGACTGGACTGTGTGATAATCAATCTCTGTGACTCAACAGCTACTGTTATTTAAACTGTATGTGTGCACACATGAGACACATTCTCTCTCTCTCTCTCTCTCTCTCTCTCTCTCTCTCTCTCTCTCTCTCTCTTTCTTTCTTTCTCAACACCTGTTTAATGCTTAGTTCTCACATCTTTAGTATGCAATCATGGCATAGGCATTACAAGGTGCTGGAGGGTATCCATGGTGATGGTAAGTGACCTATGCCAACACTTTCTGGATATTTGGTGGTAATGGATCCAGGTTCCTTATGGCATGTTCTACATCACAGTTATTCAATTGAGAACAGAGTTTAGCAGCTGTGGGAGAGGATTCATCAGAATGCTTGTCAAACATGTTGAAAACATTGCAACCCTGCAATAGAGCACTGTCTTGTTGAAAGATGTCTTAGTGGTCCAGGGCAATGGTCATCATAAAAGTGTGCACACAGAAATGATGTGCCTGTAAGTGTCTCTAGCAAGACACTGATTGATAGGTACCAGGGGATTCCATGTTCTCCCCAATCCAAACATGTCCTTGCCAGCATGTATAACCTGTCATTGCAATGGAATTTGAGAGGCTCATTTCAGTATACCATACCCATCTCTTTGTATGGTGTAGTTGGAAATACATTTCATCTGACCAGAAAGCTTATTTTCAGTCAACCCCTATTCAGTGGCTATGCCTGCCTAGTAAATTTGCTTGTGACAGGCAGTTAGCATAGAGTTGCTTGAGTGGATCATTGCAATAGCCAAACTCTGGTAATGCATGATGCATGGATATTTGGTGGTAATGGATTGTACAGTAAACCCCGCTATTTGCGGTCTCTGATTTAATATAAAATGAAACCTAAAAAATTGTGAATTTTAAAGTGTCGTGAACATTTTCTGCCATAAAAAAAATATTGGCATGGATAAAATCATCTTGCCCAGTCAAAACACTGCTCAGTGGGTGGGGGGGGGGAGTGACACAATTGCAAGCACGGAAGTTTTCCACTAATCCTTGCTCAGTATATGTTATGCGCTTGTCATGGAAAGTTTCTTTGTTTGCTTTTAATTGATTTGCTTATGAAAGTGAAAAATCTACCATTTTGCAGTGTATTAGCATAAACAGACTTTTTCGCGTGTGTTAACAGTTAAAAGAAAGTGACTTTATTGTAGACAAGTTCTTTTCTAACCCCTACGAAAATATGGTTATGAATAACAAGGGAATTTTGAAAAGATCAAAGAAGGTGATGACATTAATGAGTAAAATTGAGTTGTTAGACAAGATTTCTAATGGTGAAAATGTTGCGTCAGTGGCAAAACATTTTAAAATCAATGAGTCAACAGTATCATCAGTAAGAAATCAGAAGAAAAAAAAGTCTGAAATGCGCTAATTGCTTCAAACATTTGCTCTGTAACTCGTGATGTTAAATTAGAAAAAATGGAAAAGGCTTTAAATCTGTGGATAGAAGATTGAACTCAAAATAAAATTCCATTGAGTTCGCTCATCATTCTTGAAAAGGCAAAACACCTTTATCATCATTTTAGCGAAACTGGTGATAGCATTGGCAGGATGTGTTTTAGCTAGCAAAGGCTGGTTTGAAAGATGTAAAAATCGATATGACCTACACAACGTGAAACTTGTAGGCGAGTCTGCATCGGTGGATTTCATGGTTGCAGAAAGTTTCCTGACTGAATTTAAAAAATTACAGACAAAGGATATGTTCCCGAACAGGTGTTCAATGCAGACGAAACTGGGTAGTTTTGGAAGAGAATGCGAGCCAGAGCATACTTAACACAATGAAAAATCTGCTCCTGGATTCAAAGCTTCCAAAATTAGGCTTACTCTTTTGTTTTGTGCAAACAAAACAAAAGAGTAAGCTAGTGGACACATGATCAAACCGATGTTCATGTATTAATCGCAGAATCCACGTGCTTTGAAGGAAAAGAATAAAGAACATCTTCCAGTTTATTGGAAATCCAATAAAAAAGCCTGGGTAACAAGTACACTTAGTGAGTGGTTTAATGATAGCTTTGTGTGAGAGGTGGAAAGTTACTTAGCTTCAAAATCCTTACCTTTCAAAGTTCTGCTTCTTATTGATAACATGCCAGGACATCCAAGCAGCCTAGCATTTGACCACCCAAATGGTGAAATCGTGTTTTTGCCACCCAACACCAGATCACTTTTACAACTGCTAGACCAAGGTGTGATTGCTGTGTTTATGTCCTACTATGCTAGGAGAACTTTTACTTGCTTAATTAAAAAAATGGAAAGGGAGTCAGACTTAACTGTAAGTCAAAGTTGGAAAAATTATAACATTGCAGATTGCCTGATCAACACCAAGGCATCAGTTAATGAGATAAGAGCATCTACAATTGACACGTGTTGGCAAAAATTGTGGCCAGAAGTGGTTGTTGCTAAAACAATCCTCAATGTCAACGAACTGTTTGCCGATATTGTAGCAATCACACAGAGAATAGAAGGAAGGGGCTTTGAAAACATCGATGCAACAGACATTCAGGAACTTATTGAAACTCATGCAGACAAACTTGCAATAGAAGAGTTGGATGAATTAGTGTCAAGTTCAAATGAGAACCAAAATGATCCTGAGTGGGAAGATCTCAGCATTATTAGACCAGAATTAAATAACAAATCATTAAAGGAAATCTTTAGCCTCTTCATACAACTTTCAGAAAAGGTGATGGAAATGGTTCCTAATTTGGAAAGAAGCATCAAGTTTAAATGAGACCTAGAACAATTACTCCTGCCTTACAGAGAAATCCAAGAAAAGCTCAATAAAAAAATGAAGAAACAAACTTTGATTAAGTGCCATTTTTCAGGAACGTAACCCCCCCAAATAGTGGTGGTTTACTGAAGTGTGATGTGCCAGCTCTGTGTTGTATTGTGTGGTCAGCTCCATCAGCCAACATATTAAGTCCTCTTATCTTTTTGGTCAGCAATGTATCAACAACAACCTATGTTGTATTGTGTGGTCAGCTGCTCCACCAGCCAATGTATTGAATCCTCCTCTCACCCCCTTTGGTCATCAATGTATGCTTGTCTGCATGAAGGAACGAACCTCTGGTATACTTTTAATACACGAGATGACATATGGGAACACTAGACAAAGCCGGCCATGTCAGAGATATTCTAGCAATTTAGAAAAAAAACTCATTTTTTTCTAAATTTAAGGCTAAAATGTGATAGTTGGTTTCTCAGGCAATCACTGCACAGTAATTACCAAGCTGATGATTGAGAATCAAGTGTAAAGCAATTTCCAACACAACACAACACATAGACATTAAGCTTAATAAAAACAATAAATAAATAAATAAAATAAAGATATATCACTTCAAGTTTATATGATGTTCAGTTTGAATAATAGCAGCTATACATGTCATGGAGTTAGAGTTTGACATTGGAAAATAGACTGTTTTAATGAAAAACCTTAAATTTTAATGTTTTTTTTTTTTTTTTTTTTTTTACATGCGTCAATTTCAATGAAACAAAATTTTTATTCATTCAGCTCAAAATAAAATGAATGTGTTTAAACATAAAATATAAATGTGAAAGTACAAGTCCCTTCCATTTTAGTTGTAAAACCATTAAGGGTACAAATGAAGTACTAATGATAATGCAATATATAAATGTGTGGTGATGCCATATATAATTATAATGTTCATAATAGCTGAACAAATGGCACAATGACGAAACATTGGACTCCCTGAGTAATCTCAAGATTATTGGATTTTTTTATGTTTATTTAATTATTATGTATTTATTATTATTATTATTATTTTTTTTTTTTGCAGAATTTTCATTATGTCCCAATGCTGGATTTATGAGGTTTTACTGCATTTTATTTTCATATGTTATTCGTGAGCATTTTTCTTATTCTTGTATTATCATTGAATAATCATTTACTGTTGAATGTTAACTCTGTATATAAATTTCTAATGTTAAAGGAAGTTAAAGCAGTTTTCATTAAAAGTATTACTGGATTCTGCTGCACATGTATTCAGTTTGATGGAACCATTTCTAATGACGCTTCTTTAAAGGGTACATTTTCACTGATTACTTGAAAGGTAAATTTAAGTTGAATTGTGTACATGGTTAAAATGCCATTTATTTGAGCATAAGCAACCACAAAGAATTTATCTTTTATTTTAATGCATTTTTATATTAGTATTAATCCTTTCCATTTTTCAAAACCATTAAAAGTACAATTTAAAAATTGCATATACTCACATATTTTTGCTTATGTATTATGTATATAAATATTTCCAAAAAAAATTTTTATATATATATATATATGTATATATATATATTAAATGAGTAATATGGTAGATTGATAATCATTAATATACTGAATTTATGGGCTAGTGCCATTGTTGGTGGCAATAAATACGCTACATCTATAATGTGATATATATTCCATATACCCAGATTGTAGGTTACGATAAGTTTTTGTATATTATCCTTTGTGTATATTTCACCTGTGCATTCTCCATAGATTTATCTGGGTATGTCTCTTGATATAATCTTCCCCATAAACTAATATGGTATATATATATATATATATATTAGATACTGTTAGGTGCTTCTATTTGAGTTTATTTCAAATTTCACACACCACCATTAACCCAGCACTAATTCGGCTGAGTTTTGATTCTGGGTTATCTGTGTACAGAATCACGAATGTACATAACCCTGACAGGTTAGTAGTAAGAAACTTTAATCTTAAGCTTTGAGAAAAGTATTTAGTATTTTGAATTGTGTTTATTTTACACTAATGCTTGATTTTTATCAGTAGATTACAATACTTATTAAGTTTATTATTTGTTATCATTTAATAGTAATTCAACTTTTTTTAAATTCTGTGTAAACACCTTGAAATAAAATTTTTTAGTGAAAAAAAAATTATTTATTCCCATGTTGAACTAAATTGTAAACTTGAAATAATTAAATAAAATTATTTGTCTCTATTCTATTCAAAGTTCCTGTGGCATTTGCCCCCCCACACAATTTCCCCCCAGACCTCACCATCATGGCCTGGATCTACAGGTTAAAATCATGATAAACCTGCTCAGGTGTGGCTTGTTATAAAAGAAAAATAATTTTAATTTTCAAATTTTGAAGTTTTAAAAAATAATTATTTAGCAAGAAATTACTCTAAGGGCTATACTAAGATGAGTGCTTGAAGGGCAGCATCAGCACCCAGTTTTACAGGAAGCACAGGGTAAAGGCATGCAACTTAGACGGGCACCTCAAACGCTGTATAGGAATGCCATAAGCTGCCGTAAAATGCCTGCCAATACCTTCGGATGCGTTACAAGGACGTCCGTCTTGGCTTTTGCATAGCCTGAGGAGACATTCTCCCCATGCATGGGGTGGTTGTCCTTAATTGGTTTGTTTGTTATACTTTGGGGAAGACGATGTTTCACACAGAGGAGTTTATTTGTGAGGTGGAAAGGAGGCCTCCCTTGTACAACATGTCATTAAAAGACTACTCCAGCAAAGAAATAAAGGTGAAGTGTATTGAAATTGAAAAATAAATGTTACTGAACTGGGATGAACTATTCAATGATGAGAAGAATCAGAAAGCTCAGTTCTGAACCTTATGTTTATTATAAATATTACTTCTATTTTAGTACTGTTTCATTAGTTAACGAAATACAAGTTTGTTCACTTGTAGACACAATTTATTGGTAGATTCTGGGTTATCTATGTACGGAATCATGAATGTACATAATTTAAGTTTATAAAACACCTTATTATTAAATAAGATCAAAACAATAATCAGAAAATCCACTGCAACAGTACAACTGATGTCGGCGTTAACAAATGAGAATCATGTGGGAATCTGTCTTCTTCCAAAATGAATTTTGAAAACTTTTCATTTCAAACATAACTTCGGTGTCTTTCTTTTTTGAAAAGTATTGTGAAAGCAATGAAAGCATGCAGTAAGCTGCAAAGTACAGAGTCGTTGCCAGCGTGATGCTGCAGGAAAAAATACGATGATTGTAATAATAAAATAATGCACGCAACTGTTTCTTGGCATAAAAAGAATGACTGAAAGAATTGCAGCGGGTTGTTTTTGAAAAACGAAAAGATCGTACTTCCTTTCTTCAGTGTGTATTGCATCTACTAACACAAAATTGAGGAAATTCATGTAGCGGAAGCCACAGTGGAAACGGGAAAAACTGATAACACTGCAATGCGCAGTTGATAAAAAAAAAAAAAAAAAAAACAATTTACTTTAAATTGTTTTTAGGAATCAATATCGGTACAGCACCTTTTCTGGATGTATATTTGTTCTTCTAACAAAACTTCAAGAAAATATTTCTTTTGATAGCCGTCTTACAAACTTTGAAAACTGGTGTCTTCTCATGAACATTCATAAAATCAAATAATCCTTTTTTTTCACAAAAAGTACTCTGTTACAGTGTGGGTAGTGGAGAATGTTTTCTGCTTCAAAAGGATGGAAATTACTTGTCAGTGTTCCATCTGGAAATAATGTCGAGTGGTGGAAAGACAGGAAGATAGGTGTTTTATTCTGAGAACTCCTGTGTGGTAAACTCAAACAGGAAGTTACCGAAAGTAATTCGGAAGACACCCGAGTCTTACAAATACTTTAATTTCTAAATAAGAATAGCGGGTAGAAATAAAATAATTTTACAAAGAAAACATTTCAGAAATATTTCGGTTAGTGGAGTTGGTACAGCACATAAAGCATAATGCAAACATCGGTATTGATTTCCACATCAGTATTATAAAATTTTGCTTTTTTTTCCCCCACTGATTAATATTAGAAGTTCATCAAAACTCTGTATCAACATTCTGTAAAATAAAAAAAATAAAAAAATTCTCAGGAGACTTCCTGTGTGTTTTAAACATAATATAAAACTTTTTTTTTTTTAACCTATTTGAATTTGCTGGATGAATCCACCATTGCCATTTTCTCTTTCTACTCACAATCAATACTATACATAAATGTGCAATACATCCAACTTGAACAGCATCCATCTTGAAACTGGGAACAGAAAAAGTGAGTCGCTGGTGATATCCAGTGAAATGTCAGAAGTGTCCCATCTAGTTTGAAACGATCTGACATTAGGAGTGTTGGCATTCATGACACCAGCTTATGCTCATGCTTCAAGCGCTCATCTAGTATAGCCCTAAGTATTGAAACAGGTGTTAAAATTTGCAGGAAAAACCATTGGTGTGTGCCCACCTATTTACTATATGAAAGTTAGTTATTATTTGTTAGTTATAATATTATGCAAATATAATAATATTTGAATAATATTATTATACAAATATAATAATAATATTTATACAATAACTGTATAATAATAATAAACAAAAGATCCATTTTAATATAATAATTCAAATATGAAATAGAAAATGTGTAACTTAACATTGTGATGAAAGAATGTGTTCCAGTACTGATGTACTATATGCAGCAAGCCACAATGAGGTAACATATAGGGAAGGGTGAGATCACAGTTTATACAAAGTGAAAAATAATATAAATTAGTCCAAACTACAGCAAATATAAATCTAAAGACACCAATAAAAGGTAAACAAAGTAATATCTACTAATCGTCAACCAACAAGTCACCAACCATAAATATTTTCACACTGTCTCTATGAGGGGATGGGATGCTCTTGCTGGGTTAAGTGCACAAAATTACACATGCACATGTTTTTGCATATAATCCATATACACTGAGTTAGCTTTGTATTAACAATACCTTTATTAGATATGTATTGTGGGACCACCTTTTGCCTGTAATATGTCATAGCATGGACTCAAGGTGTTTCAGGGTGTACCTTGGTAGTGCTTCCATGTGTTGCTGTTGCATAATGTGTCCAGTAATGCCTGCACTTTGTCAGGTGGATGGTCATAGCATTGATTGTTCTTTTCCACTAGGACCCAAACACGCTCAGTTGGATTGATCAGCTGAGTTGGGTGGGGTGGCCATGGGAGAATGGATAATCCAGTGTCATGTTCTTGAAATCAGTTAGCAACCAATTAGCCCTTGTGGCATGGCACTTTATGTTGATAGATGCCAGAGTATTCTGGATACACTGTCATTGGGAAGTGGTGTACTTGATTGGTGACAATAGCGATGTGGGCATTTCCATTGAATCATTGATTAATGGTGATCAGAGGACCTGGGGCATGCCATGGAAACAGTCCCCAAACCATAACACCACTGTCTGGCTTACCTGAACACCAACATTGCATCCAGGTGCTATGGCCTCCAGATGCAGATATGTCCATCAAAATGATATAGTTGGAAATGTCATTCAGCAGACCAAGCAGCAGGTTTCCTTTTGTCGGTGGTAGTGTGTGTTGTTGCTGACATGCTTATGCAGTGTGTGTGGGTACCAGTACCTGTGATGTGTTCATTGACTGCCATTGTCTATACAAACTAATGTCTGGTGCATTGTCTAATGGATATTTGTCTTGCTATTCCTGCATTGTACTGGGTGTTTGCCTGGGCCACTGTGTTGCATCGCTGTTGTGTTATGATATGACACATGGTGATACTCACCATGGGTGTTGACCACATGTGGCTGTTCCACCTGTGACCTTTGGATGGTTGTTTGACTGCTGTTGAGCTGGTCATGGACTCATGACTGGCACACCACAGAACAGAGCACTTAGCCATGTTTGCTGTTGTTGAAGATACTGGCACTGCATGGCTTGCTCCCATAATCATTCCATGTTTAAAGTTGGAAAGATCTTGATGCCAATCCATTCTTCTCAGACACTCAAAAAGTGATTGCCATGTATGGGAATTATAATGTTATATTAACTATTCCTGACTTTGAGCCTTCACCAGCATTGCAGGCCAGTCCATTCCTACACAAGGTGAGGAGTTTCTAATGCAAATTCAACCGTGTGTGTGTGTGTGTGTGTGTGTGTGTGTGTGTGTGTGTTGCCACAGCTAATATATATATTATATTATATATATATGGCAACCCACTCAGTATTTCTTGAAAGCGGTCAAAATTCTTGACTTTGCCATTAATAGAGAATAACCTGCTTTAAACATGTTTGGTAGCTGGCAGTGACCATGATGTTTTGATACGGCAGTATTGGTATTGGACTGGCTATCTGAAACTACTGCCAGATAGAAGGGCTGGTACCCTAATGGCATGGCTCTAGTGGAAACAAACTAATATTAAATATTTTTATGATCCTAAAACATTTTCCTACAAAAATGCTGTTAAATATTAATTATTCATATTCAAATTAATCATTTTGTGGGCTAATCTATGCATGATTTTTCAATTTGTTTTTCTTTTAATTTTTGTTACTTAATGAATTTATTGAAAACTAGTTTTTAAGTTTTATGGTCAAGTATAATTTTGCTCACAAATAGTAACTGACAATCCTGTGATCAAACATACCATAAATTATTACAGAACACAAAACACATACAGTAGGGTCTCAAAATATGTGAGGGTTAGTTCCTTGGTATCCCGGTGTAAAGTGTGTTAGTTGTCTGACGGTACCGGGGGTTCCCCCATCTCCGCAATCACCCCCCGGTGTAAATGAGAATTTGCATAAGTTGTGTCTTCAGCTGGAGTAAACTGTTGTATTTATGCAACATAAATACAACAGTATTCATGTTGCATGCAAAGCTTAAGTTCATAGGATAAACCGGTAAACCATGTATATATAAATTTTATTTCTGTAAATTGAATGTACACAACTTTTAAAATATAATCCATGTTGAGTCTTCCCTCATAAAGGGTCCACCTTTTGGAAGGACATGTTATCGTCCTCATTAATCCATTAGGTATCATCTAGTTCAAGTGTGTAATTTGTACTCATCTAAGTGAAAAACCAATACTGGGCATCATCTGTGACATCGACCTTTTCGTTCCTGTCCATCTTGTGTCACCAATTTTCATAAAACAAATAAGCTATAACCACGAGATGAGGGACTAATGTGCATATGAATTGGGGGGGGGGGGGTCAGCTACATATGAGTAAGTTTGCATACTCAGAGTTTGTGTACTTTGAGATTTACTGTACTTTAATTCTAAATCAACTATATGGACCTCACTAGTTCTGACTAATGGAGGGGGAGGAGGTGTAGTAGTCTGAATTAGCAAAAAAAATTTTCAAAAACAAAAAACTTTATTCTCAATTTCTCCTTGTATGGTTGCTCTGATATCCAGCAACCATACAAGGAGAAATAAAAAAAGTAACAGCTGTTTGTATATAAAACTAACACCCCATATCAGGTTTGACAAATCTATGGGCATGTGAGGCCAGTGCTAGATTTCATTGGGCCCAAATATGAGAAGTAATGTTGCTTGGAAAGGAGCATCCTTGCCTGGATTGGGAGTGGGGTTGAGATTCCCTCTCTTGTAATTGGGGTCAGGTTTGTTGCACCTATTGTCCCAAATTAATCTTTTTTGGCATTATTGTGTAATACAATTTGACAATGTTTATTTTTGGTTCAATTTAAATAAGAATGTTGTCCATCACTTAATATTTTTTTCCCCCATACACTTATTGTGCTGCTTTTATTTTATTTCAACTTGCAGCCTAGTTGCCATAGCAGCACACTTTGTTATAATTTTTAATATTGGCTTATCTTTTCTCCATTTGTCACTCATCAGAAAACCAGACACACTTCAGTTGTTTCCTTCTGTATAAATGCTTACAGCTGAGTATGATTTCATGATTCATAGTTTCTGTGGGGGCTGTGTTACTGAGAGATAAGAAAAGGCACTTAATACTGCCATTTGTGTTCAATGAAGTTTCAGCAGAGGAGGTAGTTTGTGTGCATTATCTAACAGTAACAGTGCCTTAATGTTTTCATTTGCATTTAATTTTTCTTTTTGAATGGTTTTACTTCTTTGACAAAGTGATAACGAGAACTAATGATACAATTCCTGTTTAGGAAAAATCTTGGTTCTGCATCAGTAAAATACATAAAGAAAAAAAAAAAAGCAGCAGTCTGAATTAGTGAAATTCATTTTATAAGGTGTTATGTTCAGTATGAAGAAGTAAGAATTTTTATTATTATATGCTGAGATTTCTATCCTGCACATTACTATTAAAGGTAAAAAAAAAAAAAAAAAAAAATATATATATATATATATATATATACACACACACACACACACACACACACACACACACACACACACACACACACACACACACACACAATGTTACAAACTGTAGAACCACGAATTGAAAGTGATATGCCATTATCACTAGATTTTTTTTTTTCTCTTATAGGAAAGGCTAATGTTGGGAAACATGAAACATTAGCCTTTCCTATAAGTTTTTGTGATCCTTTTTGTTCATGCAAGTTGCTCATGAGAAAAGTTATACTGTAGAGTTCATGAAGAACTGCCCGAGGAGTTTTGTATCCCTGGATCATTTGGATTCTTTCACGTTGTGATGGTAACAAATAAATTCTTATGAATTTGGATGGGGGGGGGAATCCAAGTACTCTTGTGAATCCTTCCACTTCCTTTAAGCAAAACCTAAATTCACATGTGTTGCTATTACTCTGATATCCTAGTCATCAAATCAGTTTAAGATAACCGACATACTGAATAAAACTTTTCTTAGAAATATTTTTTAGTATAAAATTATATTTTTTTCATAACACCCTTATTGAAATTATATAATAACTCTTAACCATTATTTTCCTTCATTGTTATTTTTGGTATATGTTGAACCTTAAATTTCTTTATAGCTTAATAGTATTAAGCCCATATTGACAATATTTTAAAGTGATCTGCTAATATAAAATTTAAATATAAATCATAAATTATATATGTAGAATGAAATGTGTAAAAGTGTTTACCACGAAACCCCGGGATTATGTGCAAAATATTGAAAATGTTAATAGTTTATAACCTGAAATTTAATTATATAAAATCAAAGTATGCCAACCAGGGTATAACAATTGTTATGCAACTGAAACAGTAATATAAAGTAAATTTTCTTATGTTCATACTGCTTGATTCACTAGCTCAGAGTTGTTTTGTAATTTAATGATATTAGTAAATTAATAAGAGGAGTTTACCTCAATATAGTACGTGGAACACTTCCGTATGATACCCTCCAGAAATTAAAACGGAAAAAACGAAAAAATCGACAACTTACCGGTACATTAAAGTAAAATATAAATAATTAAAGTAAAATATAAATAATTAAATAATCAATTTAACACAATTCAAAATCAATTCAAAACAATTAAAATTCAAATTAACGCAATTAAAAGAATCTAACCCAGTATCCAACGAACCGACATATCAACAGGTTACAAATCTTTCCTCGTGTACACTATCGCAGGACCAGATTTCACTTTTATCCAAAGGATTAAATTATAATTTACCACCTCGAAAGCTGCCAAAAAAACAATGTGTAATTGATTTTGAATTTGGACTTCGTAGTGTTCCACAAAAAGATGTATTTATTCAACAAGTTAACCAAGTAGTGAATAACATAAAAGAAACACGACTTCCTAAATTGAATACACATGACAGTTCAGCTTTACGAGAACTTCGAGAAAATAAGGACATTATTATACAGAGGGCAGATAAAGGAGATACAGTGGTAATACTAGATAAACATGATTATATTAATAAGTTAGATTCAGTTGTATCTGATAGCTCCACTTATTGTGAAGTGGACCCGACACTGTTTACCAATTTGCTAAATTAATACAATAAAACGTTAACCACATATCGTAAAAACGACTACATTACTATGGTTCAGTTGAAGGAATTGAAGTCCAGAACATACAATATTCCTGCACTTTTTGGTCAGGTAAAATTACACAAACCTGGATTTCCGATTCGACCTATTGTTTCCTACAGGAACTCGGCATTTTCAGCCTTAGCCACACATGTATATAACATTATAAAACCTTTTAGACAGGTTATACAATTTGGGATTAAGAATTACGATACATTATTTAATAATCTTAAAGACTGTAGACTCGGCGACAATGACAATTTATTCTCATTAGATGTTACATCATTATATACGAATGTAAACGTTGAATACACATTAGATATTATTTGGGATATGTTAAATAAAAACTCGACACCGATTAATTATACGAAGCTGCCTATAAAGGAGATTTTTCACTTAATTAAACTATTAGTTGAGGCTAACTACATCACCTTTCGAGACAAGGTGTACAAACAAATTTTTGGATTACCAATGGGTTTGAGCCTGAGTGGCTTAATGTCAGAGATCTATCTCTCAACGATTGAGCAGATACATTTGACACCTTTTCGTCCCCGTATCACATACTATGGGAGGTATTTAGACGATGTTCTAGTTATTACCGATAGTAGTACTATCCAAGATATTTTACATTCGTTTAACAATATTCATTCTAGACTCAAATTTACACTGGAAAGGGAAGATACGGATACTAAGTCATTAAACTTTCTAAATTTCACGCTTACCCGGGACTCGAACAAAATACAATTTAGCATCTATCGAAAACCCACAAACACCGGTATGCTTCTACATTATAATAGCTACCACCCGTTCACCTACAAAAGATCGATTATCTTTAATCAATTTCTAAATGCCTATAAATATTCAACGACGGATTCTGCTTTAGACTCAGAAATACAAATATTAACTAGCAGATTCTTGAACAGGGGTTATCCCATTAACACAATAAATCGAATTAGGGTACAAGCTAAGGATAGGATACAAAATACTGCACCAATCAACAATAGTAATATCAAAAAATACTTTATTTCTGTCCCATATGTTGAACAGTGGCACAAACAGCTTAACAGATTCTTTAAAGATACCGAATTTAAAATTATAGCTAGGCCTATACGGAAGTTACACACTATACTGAACAATCGCTCGGTTCTTTCGGCGTTCGCAACACAAATTAATGATCTAGTATACAACATTTCTTGCGGTGATTGCGACTCGTCTTATCAGGGTTCCACGCGGTTTTCTCTTAATATCCGTGTAAATCAACACGAAGCCTCTGTTCGTGCTTCTCGTTCAGCAGCGTCAGAATTAGCCTTTCATGCCATTAACGAAAAACATACTTTTTTATTTAACGAGGCCAAAATACTTAACGTTCAACGTAATTATACGCGACTATTAATTGCAGAAACCGTTGAAATTAAATTACACGAGAATTCTGTTAATGTTCGGCGGCCATATTTGATCTCCGATGCGTGGACCTTTACGCGCATGCGCGAAGACACATAATCACTATTTAAGTTGCAGGTTTAGCCTGATTCGGTAATTTTCATTCCTGTGATCACGACAGTCGGTCGAAAAGCATTGTCAGCTTCAGGAAGGAAAATCGTTTTGAATATTTTCGTTAGATTCTTTTAATTGCGTTAATTTGAATTTTAATTGTTTTGAATTGATTTTGAATTGTGTTAAATTGATTATTTAATTATTTATATTTTACTTTAATTATTTATATTTTACTTTAATGTACCGGTAAGTTGTCGATTTTTTCGTTTTTTCCGTTTTAATTTCTGGAGGGTATCATACGGAAGTGTTCCACGTACTATATTGAGGTAAACTCCTCTTATTAATTTACTAATATTATTATCAACGTAGAACATATTGAGTATTACAGCTCTGATTCATACTATGTAATTTAATGATATGATTTTTTGCTTTTGTATGTGGTACTAAGGTGGAAGATGCATAACTGAGGGGTGTGTGATGTTTTCTATTGAGATGAAGGGTATGTCAGTTGGAAAAGTTGAACCACTGGTATACATTAGAGTAGTTTCCTCAAATGGTCTCATCTCACAGTACGTGTAGTGTAGTTAATTTCAGGGTGTTGCACTCCTCATAAATAAAGCAAAACGCCGTGACTCACAGGCGGTGAAAATTCCCCCATTAGTTAGAATATCCTCAAACATGTTATCCTTTTCTAGTTGAAACCATATTTACCTTTAAATAAAATTTAAGCAAAAAAATAAATAAAATACATTCAACAGAGCACTAATGAGGTACCTTTACTTTTAAAAATGTCCTATTTAAAAATAACAACTAAAATTACAAAAATGTTATAATATTCCCAAAACTAAAATTTAATTCTATTACGTTTTATCATCATGGCTTTGAGGTAAGTATGTTGAGTGAATCATCTGCTTGAAATCAAAACTAATTTTTTTATTTTTTTTTTTTATGTAAACCCCAAACACGAGGGGTATTAGAACTTATAGTACTTAGTACCGTGCTTGGATTGGATGTTGAGAAGACGAAAGAAGATATTTGTTGACATTGGACTTGAACTTTGTAGACTGTAATTTTCAGGAAATACGTATGAAGGAAGGTTGTTCCAAAAAATGGCAGTTGAATGAATAAACGAGGAAGATGAAAAGTTGGTTCTGTGAGTTTGAAGTTGGACAGTAAATGGATGTTAGCCGGTGGCGGCATGTGTTTGGACTGTTTTGAAAGAGAGAGCGGGAATTATAGAAGCCAATTCAGAAGAACAGTGCCCATGGAAGTATCTGTAGAAGAGGCATGCAGCAGAAACAGTACGTCTATGAGAGAGCGAGTGGAGAGATTCTGTTAAAGATGAATCATTAATTAACCTAACTTCCCTCTTCTGAATGGAATCAAGAAGCCTGAGAGAGGTTTTGGGGGCACCACCCCAGATGTGGGAATAATATTCCATGGCAGGGCGGATTTGCGATTTATACAGAGTGAGCAGCTGTTTGGAAGAAAAGTAACGCAGAGAGCGAAAGAGAAACCCAAGTTTTTTTAGATGCGGAGGAAGCAATATTTGTAATGTGCTTGTGCCAAGAGAGATCAGAAGTCAGGGTAATCCCCAAAAGAGATATATCATTTTTCCTAGAAATCGGAATGTCACTAAAGATAAGCATAGGAGCAGAAGAATCCTTTTTGCGAGATATAAGACAAGACTGAGTTTTAGAAGGGTTGAAATCAACTAAGT
Source organism: Mastigoproctus giganteus (assembly GCF_048544385.1). Taxonomy (NCBI): domain Eukaryota; kingdom Metazoa; phylum Arthropoda; class Arachnida; order Uropygi; family Thelyphonidae; genus Mastigoproctus; species Mastigoproctus giganteus. Next base: position 52,718,515 of record NC_143581.1, on the reverse strand, counting down.
TGTCTTTGCCCCACTGGAGAATTACCTGAAGATCGGCATTTAAGGAATTGGTAGCAGATTTTCGAGAAATTGAACCTGATTGAGCAGGACAAGGTTTCTCAAAATGGAATGTGGAATGCAATGTGCTATCATCGGCAAAACTATAGATAGGATTTCCAGTCAATGGAAGAAGGTCATTAATATACAAGAGGAAAAGAATGGGGGAAAGAACTGAATCTTGGGGGACACCGGCATTAGTGGAGAAGTTAGAAGACAGAGAGCCATCTACCATCACCCTCAGTGAGCGATCAGAGAGAAAACTGGATAACCAATTACTAAAAACATTTGGAAAACCATAAGATGGAAGCTTGTTTAGAAGACCTTTATGCCAAACACGATTGAAAGCCTTTGAGATGTCAAGAACAACTACTTGTGTTTCCCCGAACCTTTCCATTGAATTAGTCCATAAATGGGTAACATAAGCAAGAATATCACCAGTGGCTCGACACTGACGGAATCCATACTGGCGATCGCTGATCAGACGGAAGGTATCTAGGTAGTTTAAGAGTTGGCGGTTAATTGATTTCTCCATTACTTTAGAAAAAGTAGAAGTAATGGCAATTGGACGATAATTGGATGGGAGGGATTTGTCACCATTTTTAGGAACTGGCTGGATATGAGCAAATTTCCAAGCAGAAGGAAAAACACCTTTGGAATAAGAAAGTGAAAAAAGGCGGCAAAGAATAGGAGTAAGTTCAGGAGCACAGGTTTTGAGAACAAGTGGAGAAATACCATCGGGACCTGGAGCTTTCTTAGCATCAAGATTCATCAAAATCCTTCTGACATCCTTTTGACGGAAGACCACAGTAGGCATTGAATGGAGCATGTTGGGAATGGTGGGAGGTGTTTTATCAAGATCATTAATACTTGAGTTGGAAGAAAAATGGGATGCTAGCATGTTAGCTTTATCCTTGGCTGAAGTGGCAACAGAACCATCTGGTTTGGACAGAGGTGGGAGCAGAGATGGGCAAAAATTGCGGCCAATAGCTTTGGCAAGAGACCAGAATGCTCGGCTACCATTAGGGCAAGAAGCAAGTTTTCTACTCTTAGCGTGTTCAAACTCTAGTTTGGACTGATTAATAACTGCTTTACAATTGTTGTGAGCTTCGGTGTAGGCAGAAAATGAAACTGGAGAATTAGAAACAAGCCAATTACGATATGCAACATTCTTCTCTTGAACAGCCTTAGCACATTTATTGGAAAACCAAGGTTTAGTTAAAGGACGAGATTTTAAAGTGGAGTGTGGAATAAAGGATTCCATTCCTGCAAGAATAATTTCACTGACATGATCTGAGCAAACGTTGACATCAGAAGTTTTGAAACAGTAATCTGACCAAGGAAAAGAAGAAAAGAAGTCTCGCAGGTCATCCCATTTTGCATTCTTGTAATGCCAAACAACACGAGGTTGGGAATAGCCATGAGATAAAGCTTCCATTGGAGAAGAGACAATCACCAAGTTGTGATCTGAAGTGCCTAAAGGATCTCTCACTTCGACTGTGTACATAGAAGGGTTGTTTGTGAGAAAACGATCAAGCGTATTGGCTGTATGATTAGGATTGTCCGGTATTCTTGTAGGTAAATGAACAATCTGTGCAAGGTCATTAGTAATTGCAAAAGCCTCAGCATCTCGACCAGCTGGGTCGGTGTGACTAGAAAACGGAAGCCAGCTGGAGCTGTGAACATTAAAATCACCAAGGAAAATTACCTCACTGTTAGTAAAGTTGGACTGGAGAAAGTCAAGTTGCAAAGAGAGGAAGTCCAAGTGATTAGTGGAATTGGGAGAACGGTAGAGACAACAGATGAATTTGATGCAATGAGGTAGAGAGATTTTAAGCCAGAGAAGATCAAAGAGAGGAGATTCAAAATTGCCAAGTCTCTGACAGGGAATATTAGAAAGGACATGTGCGCAAGTACCGCCTTTGAGGCGAAAGGAATCATACAGCACGCTAAATTCTGATGGGGTCCTTCCACTTGTTCAGATTACGAACCTAAGGGGGCATAAATTCAAATTATGAAAGGACAGATGTGTGGAAATTTGCCTTTAGCCAGCGGGTGGTTAATTGCTGGAACAAACTTCCATCTGTTGTTGTGGAAGTTGATAGGTTGAATAAATATAAGGAGGAACTGGACAGGCATTTGGAGGGAATGGTGTGATTTTTTTTTTTTTTTTTTTTTTTGCTGATGCTGCATAAGCTCATACATTTGCTTTCTTGCATCACATGCCACTACTACTACTACAGCGAATAATTTGGGCATCTGAGATGAGCAGTAGTTGAATCAACCGATAACTGAGATTCTGTCAGAAAAAGTACATGGGGTTTGGCAGACTGCAAGTGGAAATGGACATCATTGAGATTAGAATTGAGACCACGTATATTTGTGAAGTGAATTAGGAAGTGCTTGGGAGGTTTAGATCTTTTCGCAGATAAGCTTGCTCTATTAGTTTGATAATTCATGGTGTATTCAATAGTAAGAAAAGTGGTGGGACATGCTGTATGAAGTAATGAAATTTTTGGATATGGCATACATAGGGTAAGAATATACCCAGATCCTTGACATAACATGGCCTCGACAATGCTCCCCGCATACACACTACTCGGACTCCTTCCAGTCACTGTCTGGCAGAGTAAAGGTAAGAAGATTATACACTAGCTGATCCGGAAGCCTCCTAGAGAGTTACCAATAGGTTTGGTCTCGTGTACTAACTAGCGGCCAGCCTGCGAACACAGTTTTAGAGCTGTACCCTCGAAATGGATCTCGCCACGATGTTCATCCTAACCTCAAAAGTCATCAATCATACTGCATGATGGAAGAGATAGGGAATGGTTGACTGGAACTTAGCTCTAGAGACTAAACATGGGTTCCACCACTTCAAGCCTCCAATAAGCAAAATGGTGGTATTGCACCGGTTGATGAGAGTCATCTACCACCTAGGTAGATGGAGTTGTACTTCTAAAAATATTCTGTGCTGCAATTGTTATAATACAAAGTTCAATGTTAATTAGAATTTACCAAAACTTACTACGAATTTTATCAAAATTTACCAGAAAACTTTCTCTTGAGTGAAAGCTTACTTAAGAACTAGTTTTTACACTAACTCAGCTTGAGCTGAAGACTGAGGAAATTCAATCTGCACCCTTTAGAAGCCAAAGCATGAATTAACTACTTAATTGGTAGTCTAAAATTTGTACTGAAAGATGTGGCTAAAGTGGTCAGTGAACCCCTGTTCTGATATAATAATGGAGGTAGACCTAAGTGAAGTTTCAAAAGATTGGAAATGTACATTTATCTTACCAATGCATTAAGGGAGATCTTCGAGTGAATCTCCTTATTATATGGGAGACTGTAGAGTTGCAAGTCAGATTTCTCTGGCTGGAAAAAGTGTGTAATATTGGATTAGGGAAACATTGCAAAAACATGACAATATTGATGATATTATAAGTCACAACATGGTTTTGTTAAGGAATGACCTTGTCTGACTAGTCAGATAAGGTACCTGGTGGTGGCCACAAGGAATTAGATAATGAGAATAGCTTTAAAAAAAAAAAAAACGGGGTATAAAACAGTCCCTTGTTGAACACTTTGTACGTAAGTTGGAGAAGTTTGGCATTGGTTGTAGGGTGCTATAATGGATAAAGGGATACCTAACTGGTAGAAGACAATAGTTATAAAAGGGCTGTGTTCTAAATGGAAGAGTTACAAGTGAGATTCCTGAGAGTTCAGTGTCTGGGATTGCTAATTTTATCAAGTTTGGCAGCAACATTCTGTTGTTCTCATCATTAAAGTGAGAAGTAAGTAACGTTGCTGCTTGTACTGACTTGTACATATTAAGTAACTAGTTTAAAAAATGGCAAACAGTAATGCAAGTAAGTACAGTAGAGTCCCGATTATCCGAGCTAATGTGGACCAAGAACAGCTTCGATATGGTCAAACTCAGTTAACACGGAAAATTTTTGTATACTGATCTTGCGACAATGTTCCCCTCCCCTCTAGGATCTCCCTAATTCCTGCCATTAAGGAAGTACATGTACATATGTACTGTTAGAAAAAGAATACATGTATGTATGTAATTGTATATAAACAGAAAATTTAATTTTTTCTTTTTGTCACAAGCGAAATCACCTGAACAAGATGTCAAACTGAACCCGACAGATAAAACTGTTGAAGTTTTGTGGTGAGTGGGTGGAGGGGTGCTGAGGGAGATGAGTCATTGAAATTCCATGAATCAGCACAGTCTGTTCTCATCACAGTCTTACTCATCATAGATACGAACACAAACAACTCTTTTAGACATCACTTAGCCCTTATGTAAAAATTGAGCTAAGAGCTAGCTCGGATAACACAAAACCTCAGAAAATCGGGACTTGGATATTTGGGACTCTACTGTACTTGGTTCTGCATCAGGGTCACAGTAATTCCATTTCTGCATCTGATTCACAGTAATACCAGTGGGGTTGGAGGGAAAATAGTACATCGATTTATTTTTGAAGATGAAAAGGATATTGGAGTTGTAATGCAGTTTAATATGAAATTTTCTCATCAGTATACGAAGTATGATTGAAAAGTTCATGGACTAGAGCTTTAAATAAGCCATGCAAATATTTACAGACTGTTAGTAATAGAAATAGTAATAACATATGCCATATAGTGCAAGGAAGCCACAGGCTTTTGCCACACTGGCAAAAAAAACCCAACCAAGTAGATAAGGAAACAAATTATATGCTTCCCTCCTCGCATAGTTAAGTATGTAGTAGACCTTTGAATTTATGCAAACTGTCAGCCTCAACTACCTGCGAGGGCAACTTGTTCCAGCTGTCAACAACTCATTGGCTAAAAGAAAACTTCCTACAATCTAATCTAAACCTCAAGCCCTATAATTTGAATTTATGATCCCTAGTTCTGGAATTATTTAGAACAGTGCGAATTCCACATTCATTCATTTTACTGGTGCCTCCGTAGCCAGGTGGGAAGGAGCAGCAGTGCGTAGCACACGCTTCTTGATTAGACCGGGGTTCGAGCCTGTCACCACCAAATACGGAGGATGCGGAAAGGTCAGGGAATGACCACCGCATATTCCGGAGCAATATGGCCTTAGTTGCTAATGCTCCCAAAAAAAAAAAAAAAATCATTCATTTTACTTAATCCTTCTCAGAGCCTTATAAACTTCAATGAGGTCACCTCTGACGTGCCTGGTTGTGAGCTGCAGAGCTTGGCAACCACATAGGTTGCTAAACTCTGTAGCTGATATAATCGTGAGTCCTCATACGGTCATCCTTTGGCCAATCTTGCCATTCAAGTTGCCTGTCTTTGGAACCTTTCAAGAAGCTCGGTCTTTTTTTTTTTTTCAGATAAAGTCTCCATACTTGAACACAGTATTCCAAGTGTGGCCTTACAATTGACTTATACAGTGGGATTGTGACCTCCATTACTCTACAGGATAGTGTTCAATAAATTGTTGATAGGACACATGGCCATTTCTGAAATGGCTTTTCCAACTTCACTCTTAGAACTGTTTTTATGTATTGGCAATTTGTATATTTGCACTTCTCCAATTCAAAGGAATCTCCTCTGAGTCCAAAGATGCCCTCATAATTAACCTCAATACACTCTCTTGTACTCTTCCTCAGAACTACAGGGTATATGCCATCAACTCCAGGAGCCTTACTTGCCTTAATACTCAAGTTTTCCTGATAAAGTTATCTGTAATTATGACATCACTAATTTCATATGGCTCGGCCTCACTTGTACAGCCCCTTCTCAGCATAAAGGATCTTTTGTCAGTAAAGAGAGATGCAAAGTACCTGTTCAATTCTTCCGCAACATCAGCTGGGTTGTCTAAGACTTTCCCACTCCCTGTGCACAAGAGTCCAATCTGATTCGCTTTTTTCTTCCTTGTATTCATATACATAAATTCCTTGTCCCTATTCTTTGCACTTTTAGCCATGGCTTTCTCGTATGTGCCTTGGCTTCCCCTGGTCTTATTTGTGGTACTGTTACACATCAGCTTTTACCTGCTGTAGGCTTCAGTACTTTTGATGGCTCTAACTAACTGCTCCATGCTGTCTTTTTCTGTTCTATTTGACCAACCAGCTCCACAGTCATCCATTTCGGCATCCTCCTCCTGCAATATTTTCTTAAAGGTATGTATGCACTCATGTCTTCTGTGATTTTTGCTTTAAATGTATTCCATAATTCAAATATATTTGCGATCTCTTAAATACATTTTATTGAGGGTTGTCTCCTTGAACTCCAACACAGTGATTGTAGTCAATTTTTCACTTGCCAAAGCATTCTTGAATATTGTAGAACATTCAGCACATTTTTTGGATCATTTCAATGGAATCAGATCTTTTCCTTTAGAGTAGCAATTTCATTTTTGAGAATAAAGAGAAATCAAAAAAAAGGGGGGGGGGGAGTAGTTGAAACTGCCTCCCCCCTTTTTTTTTTTTTGGAAAGAGCCCTCCATTGGGGTAGGGATAATAATTTTGTCTCGGTTGCATTCTATTTTATTTGGATTTATGTGAAACAACAGCAATATTTTATATTGCTGTTGTTTCAAATAAATAAATCAAGGTACACTTAAGTGGTGGTGAGACTTATGTAGAAACACAGTATCTGCTATACTGCATTTCTGATGAGATGGGAATAGACCTGAGAATTTACTTCAGTTCTTTTATTGCCGTGGAAATATACTGTAAGAAGCATAAGGTGATGATATTCCTGTAGCACCACCCTTCATTGGTTTTTGAGGAACATGAAGTAGCCACAATGGAAGGTGAGTTCTCACATAAGCACAGTAATGAAGGCAGTAGTCACTGTCATTATGAAATATTACTGTGTAATATAATCCTCTCTGCTGACATGCTAAGTATATATGTGAGCTGTATCCAACCTGTGGTGACCTTTTATAATATGGGGGGGGGGAAGGGAAAAAAAGTGAAATCGAAAGCAGCTTACCCTTACTTCCACCACTGGAAAGTTACTCTACAACATTGGATATCTTCTGAACAACCTAAAAGCAAATGGGATTCCTTCAAAAAAAACTGTCTGGCACATAACGTTGATAATGTGCCTGTTATGATAGGCATAAAAACTGGAGTAGCAAGGATATTAAAAGAGGAGATTGAGCACTTGGTCATAATAGGCTGTCCTTGTCATCTTATTAATTTTTATACTGAATAAGGAATCTGCATGTTTCCTGGGAAATGTAGAAAGGAGTGCTAAAAAGGAAAGATAGATTTAAACAATTTCAACTGATGTATGCCACTGATTTAAAAAGATATTTTGAAGTATCTTTGGTTAATTGCATAACCAAACTGGTATAAGAGTTGTAACTTCAAAAAGTCTGTTTAAAGAAAAGGTTGGAAGTTCTTAAAAAAAGCAATATGAGCACTTTTCAGAGTTACCAAATTGAAAAATACAAGAAGTGATTCTTAGTGAGTGGCACTGACATGTTCAGATTCGGTTCATAATCTGAAAATTTTGGAGTAGGAGAAATTGATGAACTCAAGAAAAGGAACTTCTCAGTTGCAAACTTCTGGTAAAAGTAATCCTGCACAGATTTTCTGTTCATGTTTTTTTCATCTGGTTCAAATTAAACAATTTGTATGTTGCTTTTAAATGTTATGCCAACATTTGAAAATCCAGTCATAGCTCTTCAATCTGATGTACTTCATGAATGTACTGAGATCATTACTCCTAGATATGTTGAAGAATGTTATGTGGAAATTTATTTTACCAACAGTTTTCAAATATTTCACTTCCATTTGGAAGCTGATGGATGATTCTGACTTACTCTTAAGCATTTCTACTGCCAAGGTCATGGAGAGGCTAAAGCCAGAAGAGATTTTGTTCTTTTGCTTGATGAGGAAGTACTGGTTGCATATGGCTACATGTGCATGAGTTCCCACTGAAAAATGATGTTCTTATAAATGCAGATGTAGCGCATTTCATCAATTTGTGGTTCATCATTTTCATGGAAATTTTTGGACAAGTTTCCAGTTTCTTTGTGTTGTTAAAGATGGAGCAGTAGATGTTTTGCAGTATTAGTGCTGTAAGTTTCAATGTGAAAACTTACCAGATTCTGTTACAAAAGAAGAAAGAATTGATGTACAGTGGTCCTTGGTTAGGGAACTGACCAGTACAAGGAAGCTTGAAATACAAACAGCTTATCCCAAGTCATGCTTGGCATTTTAACAATTCCTTGTTACAGTGCTGATTGTGAGAGAATATTCAGCTAGGTCTGAAAAACAAAAACTGAGTTTATATATTCTCTTTTTCTGGTGAAGCTTTAGAAATCATCCTGACTATCGAAGTCTAGATAGCAGGGCTGTTGTTATGAACAAAACTTTGACTCATTTCTGAAGAGGGAAAATTCTGCAACAGTATCTTTCTTGAAGTAAATAAAAACAGTTCATGTTTAAATAGAATATTCAAACAGAAATCCATAGACAGAAAAGTATTAAGTGATATAATGTTTAAAAGATACTGTACTGGTACAAAATCCTATGGCTGTGTTTTAATATAAATTTTTTTTTTGGCAGTGAATTTTAATTTCCAGTGCCGTGTGGACTTTAAAAAAGCTTCCTGCTTTTTATCTAAAAAGTCTACTGTTTTCTGGGAAGCATTTATGCTTTAGCAAAATATCTCCTATTTTCACTGTTTTGGCCCGAAAAACCTGTTTTCCTTCTTGCAAATGTCTGATCTCCATCTTTTGAAAGTCAAAATTTGGCAGCTATGTGATTACTTCTATGGTAGGAAGTGGAGTGAGTTTGCAAGAGATGATCATTAGTTAACGAGGGCCCCTCTCTCTCTCTCTCTCTCTCTCTCTTACTCATTCACAGAATAACTGCCTGTATTACTGTGTAAACTGTGCTTAAATTTAAGCTATTTGGGTTCCCTCTTCTATCAAGACTTGTCTAGAAATCATAAGAATGAATAATTTAAGAAATTATTAGCCTTTTATTAGGTACTTTAGCCTTTTATTATTATTAGCCATATGATGCAAGGAAGCCTGAGGCTTATGCTACACCAGCCAAAAAAAATTCCCGAGTTACCCTGGGAGAAGCAGAAGGGAATCACCAAGAGAAAAATGATGATATCCAGCTCAGAACCCTGGGTGTGCCAAGCCCATACACAAGATGTGAGCCCCTGGGGTTAATTTAGTAGTAAGGCCTCTTTTATTGTTCTGCTTCTACTCCGGCAAGCTCACAGGAGTTTACAGTTAATCATGTTGACAACAAATGCAGTCATTATACAGTATTTACGGGTCAAGCGGACTCGAGCTGCCATCAAAGCAAACGCGAATAACTGTCTTCCGAGTTTGCCCAATCCGCTACCGTCTATCTGACGATCTTATATTCCAGCTAAATTTCTATTTTTTGAAAAGAAATTATAGCATGCATTAAGAAGAGCTGCCTCTAAATTTCCAGCCTAACATCTTAAATATCGATTGGTCCTCTGAAGGTAATTCAGCTTTGCCATTAACTGAAGTTAGGCTACCCTCAAAATTATATAAGATATCATTGTTACTGCTTGTCAGGTTACATACTTTTCCTTGCACCAAGAATGCGTAATGTAAATACACACTGACTTTGGCAATCATATGAAGTAATCTTAATAAATATTTAAGATGTGACGTCAAAAAAGTAAGCATAGAAATCGTTATGCCGAAGAAATGAATAAACAAGTTCTTGCCGGTTTATTCGTTACTATTTGTTTTTTATGGCCAAAATAGGGTTTTACATCAGTGTCCTTAAGGCCCGAACCCAGATGAGAAATTATGTAAAATATTTGGTGGGGAGGAGGGAGAATTGATTTTATTATCAAGTGCCCACGATTCTAAGGGAATTATTTACCTTTTTGGTGCTCAAATTGATATTCATATATCCTTGTTACTCCATATTTTTGAGCGTATGTATTTATTCTCCCCACCACATGTGTACCTGTTATATATCTTTATTGTAAAATTTATTATTTAAATATGCCTATCGTTGTGGTGCAATTTGAAAGAAATTACACCACAATTTGGAAGAAAGGAAGAGTCGACGCTGTGTGACGCAAAACGTATCACTTGAAATCACGAAGGTTCAGCGAATGATGTAAGGTATAGGAAATGCGTTGTGAAGAATAACCCCCCCTATATATATTTGGTAGCTATTTTTCAAATTAGCTACCAATGTTGCCTTGGTACGCAAATAAAGATGCTGGTACTGTTTAATTTCTATACACACTAGTCTGGCCCTCAGAACTTGACATTTGATAGACGCACACAACGTTGTGAGGCACTGTTTCACCATATCTGTATTAGCATATACGGATCTTGATGCGTCTCCTTGGAGGTTCCAGTTGCTGTGACCAGCAACCGTATTCCTGCCCAAATGATCAATGAAATCAATTCTCCACTCACGGGGATCTCGGTTCTACTCCAAAAGCTTACCAACCTCATTACGAGAAATGAGAAAATTGCCGATTCTCAAATAATACGATCAGCCTGAACTGAGGAAGGTGAACTGCATTTGGGAACAGAAATCCTGGAGTCACAGAATCTGCAGGAGCTGAAAGTGGTTCAAGAAGAAAGACTTGGGAGTTATGCGATTCAATCTGACATGAAATTAATTTTCCATGCAATGTAAACAAGTGGCTAGGAAGCCACATGGCTTTCTATAGTTTACAGGGACTTTGCTAGTAGGGAGAAGGACATAATTATCCCCCTTTTATAAGGCGATGGGTAGACAGTTAGTTAGAAAAATTGATTCATGCAATTTTTAGTATTAAAAATAACTGATTTGCTATGGACGGAGTCGGTCCCCGTTATTTATTCTTAATTGCAAGCAGTATCGTTTAAGTTTGTAGACCAGTGGTTCTCAAAGTGTGTGCCGCAAAATTTTGTATGTTATGTTATTGCAGGTGGCTGAAATACAGTAGTTATCTTTAACTGATAAATGCCCTGTTTAGTATTTTTACTTTATTGGGAACAATACATTCGTTGCTAAGTTTTTTTTCCACAGACCACATTTTGGGAATAGGACAGGTTTCAGGTTCCCTGTACGTAAATCCAAAGTTTAAATAGTTAATTTAATCATGTACTTACGGACTGTGTACACCTTGTATGGATTGTACGAAAGTTATACAGTACTTGCAGTCGGTTTATTCTCACTTTTGTGAGTATTGCTTTTTTGCCATTGATTCATCATTTAACCATTTTCCTGTTTAATCAAAACCTTATACACATTAAATTTAATAACTTGATTTTAAAATCTTATTAAAAATAAGAAAAATAAACATTCTCCGATATTCACACGCAAAGAACAAAATAAAACGTCTGCTATTATTGAAAGGCTGCGCATGTGGTAGTCTCCCAATTCTCCTCCTTAAACTTTTAGTGTCACGTTTCCCCACGGCAAAGAACAACTGTTGTATATTTTCCTAACCTTTTGATATACGAATCAATATCAAATATATGCCATACATTTTTGATTTGGATCGGCACCAAATGTTCCATAATATGTGCGTGTATTTTTTTTTTTTGTTAATTCATCTATCAGAATTCGCCTGGGCTGTTGAACCAAATATGTCAATGTATTAACCGATATCCAATGTTAACTCTTTCCCTTCCCTACAAACTACTGCACGAATCTCTCCCTACAGCTATCCATCACGTGATCGCTTAAAGTTTGGGGAAAATGTATCGAAGCTAGTATACAGATCTGCCATTGAAGATGAGACGATTCTAATAGTTATGATTATCGCCTGTTATGTTCTGCGCAGGTGCATGACTTAATCTCCACCATGCATATGTGCTCTGAGTACTAAACTCCAAGTTGGATAAGCAGGGTCATGCAGATGAGTTATTGCTAGCTTCTGTGATCCGCTCAGTTTACTACAGCTCACACCCAACATGAAGAATAAATAAGCTTCCAAAGCGGACAAGATGGAGCAAAAGATTCGCCAATGAAGCGAGTTTCTTGTGCATGAATTGATTTGCGCACGCGGTGAGTGCCATAAAAGTATGGTGGACACCTGTGCTATTTTGGTATTCGTACAGGAAGATTTTCCACTAAACAGGAAAGGCTGAAGTGTTTCTTGCGGTCGATTTTTCGCCGCTGTTACTGAAATAGCACCACTGGAACAGTTGCTCCACCATCTGGGCAGTGAGAAGGAATAATTTATAAACGTTCGAAGTTCACATGTATGTAATAAAACTTAGTAAGCACCAGAATTCGATAATTCTGTATCCCTGTGTGTTTTAAGTGGATGTCAGCCGACTAGATGCTTGTATTCATTCAGTATTAAAACCATTAATGTCTGAATATCTTTCAGACGTGAGCCATCTGTTTTCTGGGGAATGTTCCCCCCCCCCCATGTTTGACCTGTTCACTTAAGAGTCTTCAGCTTGGATTATATTATATGCGCAGTTGAAACTAAACGGTTTTACTGAACGCAGTATTTTTATTCCATTTTCTTCAAACCAATTAATTTCAGACCTAAATTGTAATAAATTTCTGGGTTAGGGGAAAGCAGTATTTCATTGTATATTCTGGAAAATGTCTGTACAATGTCTGTCGTAGCTGAACAAAGGGGACCATGAAGCCATTCCAGATGAAAGTTCTTTTTTTAAGAACACTGTTTTAACCTGTTTCTAATTCAACTAAAAACTCTTATAATTACTATAAAAGTTGTTTTTCTTTTAAGCTTAATGAACCTCATAACTGCGTACCCTCACAAACCGTTTTCCTTCATGCTCGCTTACACTGCCATACATTAAATGTCACATCTCGCCCTGTCGACTGATTTATTTTACTGATGTAAAGAATTTATTCCATGTACCTTTACTGATGTAAAGAATTTATTCCATGTACCTTTACTGATGTAAAGAATTCTTTCGGTGTCTTTGTAAAAAGTAGTTTTTGCTGTCTGCCAGGACGCAATTATAATGTCTGTATGACACTTTCTCACATACTCCATAGACCGTGGAGTTGCTCTTGCTGTGCAGACGGTTGTTGGGGGATGGGAGGAAATACCTAGCGGAACAAGTGAACGTTTGTATCTGAGATACGTTAATTATACGAAATTGTTGAAGTATGAAATAATTCATGTTTTATTTCTGTCTTTCTCTCTCTCAGCATTTTAAAAATCTACTGAAAAGTTGCCTTCGGTTCTGTGTTGTATCGCCAATGCCCACCCCCTTCCTCTCGTTAGGATTTCTTAAAGCGTAACTTGGTAATCTGTCGCAGCAATTTCCAGTGAAGTGTTGGTGTTATTACGAGAACTGCTTATTTACTTGTACGGAACTACCAGTTAATCTAATTGCATGAACTCCATTTGAAGCAAGAACTTTCTCATGTGTGTCTATACAGTAAAACAATGTTAACTATAACACAACCTATTCTTTAATATTGTCTTTTTTCAAATGCCTTGGCATCACCCAACAGATCTGTGCACTATTGTCTCACGGGACGAAACTTCGTTTTATAAATTTTCCTTCTACACCCACAAGATAATTACAGTGCGTGTAGATCTTGTTAAGTGACTGTGTCACCTTGAATGTTTTCGGACAAAATTATCTTTAAGACATGCATGACGATATCGCACTTGAGGTCGGCTGCAAGGAAAGTAATCAATAACTTCTCTTCGTAAAGTGTACCTTTACCCGACTTCGGGCACTTCTATAGAGTCATCACATTTAATATTGTATTACTCTGTAACATACTCGAAGAAATTTTCTTTGACATTTCTCATGCCTTCCAGCCACAGAATAACAAAATTCTTTGCACAACGACGATTGGCTGTACTTAAGATGGTCTGAATGCGTGTCATATCCGAAAAGAAGCAGATTTCAGTTTTATGTATCCGGAAAGCAATAATCCTCTTTGCCTCGGCAATATTATTTTATTCTTTGGTTTTGTCGTGAAGTGTTGGAGTTGCGGGGGGGGGGGGGGGGTTCTAAAATAACGCAATGTTATAGGAAGGCCATTCTTTTTCTTTCTGCTAGTTCTGAAATACAGGCATTACATCTTTTACTCCGCTTGAAGTTCGGGTTACGGGGTGATCTTCCAATTTAATTTGGAGAACTGGCTTTTTTAGTTCTTATCTCAACCATGTCGTATCTAGGCAACGTAAGCCGAAGCAACTCGTTCAACCTGTTTTCCACGTGGTTTAATGTTAGGTTCATAATTCAAGATGCGCATATAGTGTTCTTGGTTCAATGACCCTTTTCTAAAAGAGCGTTGTGCCCAGCACATAAAATAGCCTCGAGAGATCAGCTTTTTACAGAAGGTGGAAGAGTACAATATTTCATTTTGATTGAGGAACTGATGATTTCGTCCACCTGTTTGTCGTATCACTTGTTTGTTGAACGGAGAGATGGCACACTCGGTAATGCTAAAATTAATATACGAAAAAGAATATCCATGCAAACTCATTTAAATTTTTTTTATTTTCATACCATCTGAAAAATGCTAAGGACTTCATTAGTATAGATTTTAAATACTTCAAAAAAAAAAAAAAAAAAAAAAAGTCAATGCCCAAAGATGGACAAACAAATTGTAGCAGGGCGTTTAATGATTTTGTAATAACTGAGAGCAAAGTGGAGGAGAAATTGAAGTTAAACATAAAGGCACCTGGGGCGGATTGGATTTATCCAGTTATATTAAAGGAGGCAGCAAAGTAACTAAGCAAACCCTTAGCCATAATTATGAGAGCATCCTTGGACTCAGGGGAGGTCCCCACGGACTGGAGATGTGCAAATGTATACCCAATTCACAAAGGGGGATCGAAGGGTGACACGAGTAATTACAGACCAGTTAGTTTAACTTCTGTTCCGGGTAAAATAATGGAGTCACAGGTTAAAGTTGCATTGCAGGATCATCTAGACAAGACTGCAGCAATAATTCAGACACAGCATGGGTTTGTTAAGGGAAAGTCTTGTCTGACAAATTTGATAGGATATTATGATGTGGTTACAAAGGAACTGGATGCAAAAAATAATTTTGATATCATAATTTGGATTTCAGGAAAGCTTTTGACACTGTTGCGCATGGAATACTATTGTACAAATTGGAGCAGAATGGTATTAAGGGTAAGTTGCTACAATGGATAAAAGGATGGTTGAGTAGGAGAAGACAAAGTGGTAATCAATGGGTGCTACTCTTCATGGACTAATGTTATTAGTGGAGTCCCACAGGGTTCGTTGTTTGGTCCACTGTTTTGTATATTTATCAATGATATTGATGAAGGTAATATCAGGCTTAGTGTCGAAGTTTGCAGATGATACAAAGGTTGGCAGGGTTGTTAATGACAGTAATGGCAGTGTGCTACTGCAACAGCATCTAGATAATTTGGGCAGATGGGCTAAGAAGTGGCAACTGAAGTTTAACCTTGACAAATGCAAAGTACTGCATATGGATAGAAGTAACCCCAGAGAAACGTACCAACTGTGTGGTACTACATTTAAGGTGGTAGAAAATGAAAAAGACCTGGGAGTAATTGTGCAGTCAGATATGAAGTTTTCCGAGCAATGCAGACAGGCTGCCAGGGCAGATCATGGGGTTTTGTCAATGATATACAGTAAACCCCCGCTATTCGCGGTATCCGTATTCACGGTTTCGCGTATTCGCGATCGCTGATTTAATATAAAATGAAACCTAAAAAAATGTGAATTTTAAAGTGCCGTGAATATTACCGCCATAAAAAACATGGGCCTGGCTAAAATTATCTTGCCCGGTCAAAACAGCGCTCAGTGGGTTGGGGAGAGAGGGGTGACAAAATCGCGAGCGTGGATGTGTTTCACTAATCCTTGTTCAGTATGTGTTATGCGCTTGTAATGGAAGTTTTCGTCGTTCGTTTTTAATTTATATGCTTATAAATTGATATGCTTACAAAAGTGATAAATCTACCGTTTTGCAGTGTAAAACAGACTTTTTCGAGAATGTTAACGGACGAAAGTGACTTTATTGTGGACAAGTTCTTTCTAACCAGTACAAAAATATGGCTACAAATAACAAGGGAAATGTGAAAATATCAAAGGTGATGACATTAGCGAATAAAATTGAGTTATTAAACAAAATTTCTAATGGTGAAAGTGTCTCCTCAGTGGCAAAACATTATAAAATCAATGAGTCAACGGTACGATCAATCAAGAAATCGGAAGAAAAAATCCGCCGTAGTGTCCGTGAAAACGCGATAATTGCTTCAAAAATTTGGTCTGTAACTCGTGACGTTAAATTAGAAAAAATGGAAAATGCTTTAAATCTGTGGATAGAAGACCGAACTCAAAATAAAATCCCGTTAAGTTCACTCATCATTCATGAAAAGGCAAAACTCCTTTATCAACACTTTAGCGAAACTGGTGATAGCACTGGCGGGATAAGTTTTTTTTTTGCTAGCAAAGGCGCTGGTTTGAAAGATTTGTTTGAAATTTCTAATAAACATTACATTTAATATTAAATTATTTCTTATTTTCATTTCGATGCCACATGCTTGCATTTCACTATGTACTGTCTATGTGCGTAGTCATATTATAAAGGTACATATAATACATACATAGACAAAATTTTAGACTAGTTTTTCTTATATATTTCATGCTTTGGAACGGAACCCCTTTATTACTATGGGAGCCATAACTCAGTATTCGCGTTTTCGGCATTCGCGACATTTCTCAGGAACGTAACCCCGCAAATAGCGGGGGTTTACTGTATAGGAATTTTGCTAGCAGGGAAAAGGAGGTGATTGTCCCTCTGTATAAGGCAATGGTCAGGCCATGCCTTGAGTACTGCGTACTGGTTTGGAGGCCTCATTTTAGGAAGGATGTAGATTTGCTTAAGCGTGTACAGAGAAGGGCAACAAGATTGGTGAGGGGAAAGAAGGGATCCTCTTACCAAGAAGGGGCTTAAGTTCTGAAAATTGTAGTGGCTGAAGACTAGGCACCTGCGCAGTGATCTGATTGAGGTGTATAAGGCCTTGAATGGGTTGAGCACGCTGAATTCTGATGGTGATCCTTCCACTTGTTCAGATTACGAACCTAAGGGGACATAAATTCAAATAAGAAAAGACAGATGTAGAATAGATGTGCGGAAATTTGCCATTAGCCAGCGGGTGGTTAATTGCTGGAACAAACTTCCATCTGTCGTTGTGGAAGTTGATAGGTTAAATAAATTTAAGGAGTAATAAGTGATCTAACTAGATGTCTAGTGAAGTAGATTTCAAAATCAAAAGAATACATGACACATTTTAGCAAATTAAGAGAATGAATATAATTCTATTTAAAATAAATATAAATTATATAAGCAATCTAAAGTAAGAACTTTCCTTATAGGCAACTTCTAATTTAGATATTATTTCTCTTGTGCAAGCATATGAGAAATAACATTGCTATAAATAAATTGCCTTTTCTTTTGGTAACAGCTTCAGTTGTATCAAGGTTAAGGCAAGCTAGCTAAATTTTCATTTCATCTATTTTCTGCTGTCTAATAGCAAACAAAATTTTCTTAACTAAAGTTTTAGAGAATGACTGCATAGAATGTTTTTTTCCGCTCTTAAAGATTTTTAATATTGAATAAGTATGAAGTTTACTTTATTCCAGTTGCCCACTAATTGATATATTATCTTGATCCTGTATGTCTGGGTGTGTGTAGAATTTTATCTACCTATATCACTATGTACACTGAATATCTTAACTGGATTCTGATAGCCTTTGAAACATGTATACAAACAACATTGAGCAAGAATGCTTTCTTTTTGAGACCCACTAATGTATCTATGTAAGTAGAATAAATGCTTTCTACATTAATTTCTTTGACATCTAGACCCCATTAGATAATAATCCATAATGTATCTAAGTGAATTAAACTAAACTGAAGAGAACTATTGAAAAAATAGAAACAACTTGTATAGAACTATTGAACTAGAAACTAGTTTATTTTCTATTAGTTCAGTGGTCCTTTTCAGTTTATTTTATCTTTTAATTTATTTTAATACATTATGGTTTGGTTTATTATTTAACTTGGCCTTCGTGTTAAATAAATTAATGTAGGAATCATTTGCTCTACTTTAAGTACCATGTTAAGTACGTGGTGGGTCTCGAAAAAGAAGTATTTTTGCTCATTGTTGTACCAAGTTTTATAAGTTTATGAAACACTTAGAATTTCCATTGTTATTTTTAAGTCTTGAAAACACCAGACATTTGGAACTTCTGCAAATCAAATAGCTTCACTGCACTGAATATCAGTTAACTCATATAATGCAGCAGTTAAACTGAAATCACCATTAATGTAAGTTGCAGAAACCATGCATAAAATCACTGCATGGCTGTAGTGAGTGAACTGCAGTTTTCACTCTGCGAAGGCACCTTTCTATCATCCCACAGCCATACTATATCCACCTTTCCTAAATATCTGTTTTCTTTGTCTCTCCTCAACTGTGATAATGATTGTCATGTGACTACTCTTTATTCCAAGGGCAGTCTTGCTCACTGTGAATATGGCTGAGTGGGTAATGATGATTTGTGTGTCTGCAACTGAGATATGGGTGGCTGACATAGGCCAGCTTCATTTTAAACAAAACCAAGTATATGGGTACTTTTTATACAAAGACAAGATAAGGATTTTAATTTTAGCATTAAAACATCTCAAACCCTTCTTTGTCATGTCTAGTATACACATTATAACATATTACAGGCACTAGGAAGAGTTGTTGACAATGATCACCATACAACAAAGTGGTATCATTCCATTAAACTTTACTACAAGGAACATTTTATACAACATAAATTGGGAAATCTACTTATAAGCAAAGTTCAGTAGCATATATGAATTTTTACTTCTGCACAGGCAAGTGTTTTTTTGGGGGGGGGATTAGGGTAGGGGAGAATTGCAATAACAGTATTCATTAGTTGGGTGGAATTTTCAGTTGTACTTTGAACAAAGTCATATATTGGTATGGCTTTAATCTCTTAATAAATTCTTATTTATTGAGAACCCTTTCTATATTACATATTAAAATTGAATATAAACCTTTTTACCAGGAATAATTATACACTAGTGCTATTAATTATGCTTCATAAGGCTTACGGTGGTCTTTTAATTAATTTCACCATTTTTATAACTTGTCATTATATTCATGTATTTCAATTTAAGCTTGTAAGACAAATGAAAATAGGCAGAGACTCATATCTGATCCTTGTACTTATTTTGGGTGCTCATTTTGTAGTATAAATTAATATGTAGAGCTCTTCCATTAGTACAAAAGGTTTTAAAAAAAAATTCTATAAAGAAAGTACACTGGTGTGCAAAACTTAAGGACCAGTCAGGTTTTCACCTGTAGCCTCTCATAGGAGTGGCCTGGATATGGGAAAAGCATACCAAAGGAACCTCGTGAGGTACAGAAATGAAGGAAACAACACCGACACAACAATGGAAACAAAACGGTACAGTGGGACTTTCGTGGACAAACACCACTGGTCCTTTGAACAGCTGTACCTCTCATTCTGAAGGCCGACCACGCATGTGTAACGATGCTATGGATGATACCGAACTCTGCAACCACACTCCTCGCACTTCGACCTTCCTTGAGCTTCCCAATTATTTGACTCTGGGGGAAAAGGTCATACAGATGTTGTCTACTGACCATTTCGTTGTCTATAGCACTGTATGAAACCAATTGAACGTCTAACAATTGTGCCCACCAATTTACACATGACTGCTGAACTGCTGCTTTTATCTGTTTATGTGAGCCTTCTCATCATGATTCAGATTTTTGCACTTGCACCAGCTTTCTACTGAACGGCCACAGTTACGCAAATCACGACAGGCTGTTTTGTTTGATTTTGTGGTTGTAACCTTTAGAAATAGTGTTGGCCCTTAAGTTTTGCACACCAGTGTATTAGGTAGCACATTTATATATGGAATGTTACTTAAATTATTAATCTTCAGTAATGATTTACTAATTTATTAATGATTTCTTTATTTCACCTGATAATTTGTTTCACTAAAATGCCATATACTATGTCCATTTTTAGTGACTTAAATAGTCAGACACAATTCATAGTAGGACTTGCATTATGTGCTCTTGGAGTAATTTGCTCTCCAGAAATGAGTAGAGATTTGGCAGGAGAAGTCGAAAGGCTTTTGAAGACCTCAAATGCATATATTAGAAAAAAGGTGAGTTTTGAAAGGTGGTTTTTTACTGTAAAGACAAAATGCTGTTTAAATGTAAAAACAGTAGTGCATTATATGCTGAGATAGCTTTGCATTAGGAATAACCCCAATTGTGGCATCGCGTATGGCATCTGCTGGTAACATTGCTGTGTAGCACACTGCCTCTATATAAAGGCAGATCCTGGCACCACAGCATTCAGTAGACTAGTCTTCTGTGTGAAGAATGGACTAGATCTGAGTTTCACCAGTCAGGATAAACATTGGGGCCAGATTAGAGAGAGCAAGTATCTCAGGCTTTTCATTCTCTGTGTAGTGTTTCTGTACAGCTGGGTTTCATGTGTGTTAGGAAGTGAATCAACAATGTAAGAACCATCAGTCAGACGTCCCATGCAGGCCAGCTATGCATTATTGAACAAGGAGATGAAAGTAGGATCCAACATGTTTTCCAGTGGAAAACATGTTGGATCCTACTTTCATCAGATGTGCCACAATACAACATTGAGTGGCACAAGCCATTTCAACAAGTACCATGCGTTGGACATGCACAGTTGGGTTGTTGCAGCTGTTGGCCCACCCAGGTAGCCCTGCCAGTGTCTCATCACAAACAAATATGCCTATTGAACACGAGAACAGAGGCATTTGGATGGTGGATGACTGTAATTGAGTTGCCTAATCTGATTAATTTTCCGCTGCACCTTGCAAACATCAGGGTGCAGGTGTGGATACCCAACATAAAGCTTTCAAACTCCACCACACAAAGTAGGGTGATTTTGCAGACCATTACGGGCAGTATAAGGCCTTGTTCTGATGGGACGCCCTAGGCTTCTAGGTACGTATTGATCACTTCCTCACTGGAAATTTGCCTAGGTTCATCACATCTCATCAGTTGTGATGTGATGAACCTAGGCAAACTGTGGGATGTTGGTTGGAACAGGTTATGTTACCTGTAGGCACTTTTCAGCACCTCATGAAATATATACAGTGATGCATTCATGCTGTGCAGCATGCCAAATGTAGTTACCACCAGGTTGGTGTTCTTAATGCAAAACTATGTAAAAAGCATTTGTTCTGTACACATATATATATATATATATATATATATATTTTTTTTTTTTTTTTTGATTAATGCAACTTTTTATGATCTGCTGATCAAATTTATAAGCTTCATCACAGCTTACAGAAAAAAATTAGCAGATAATTTTAAAATTGAATGGAAATTTTGTGAAAAAAATGCAAATACTAATACTGTATCATTCTATTTTGTAATTAAAATAAATGTTAGTGCTTGGTGTTGATCATCTTTTGCTTCTCTGATAGCTGTGCCTTATGTTGGCTGGTTTAGAGTTAATTTTTGCTGTGAGGGATTCAATTTATGGTGTCAAAATGTACGTTTCCTTGTTCCTTTTCTCTCCTTGGAGGTTTCTATGCATTCGTTTGCTCATTAAATGTAAACTTTTTTTTTAGTGAAGGTTACAAAACAAGTGTCATTGTGTAATCATCAGCATCGTACAGTCACAGAGACAACATTTGCAAATACACTTAGGAATTCTATCATCACAATAATGAAGGTAGGAAATTATCTGAAGATGCATAAAGGCTAATTGGTATCTCTACCACAAATGTAAAACATTCTAACTTATTTGATTGATGAGGTTAATATCAGTCTCCTGATCCTTTTTTTAATTTGCTGTTTTTCTCCAACTGATTTTTTAATATTAAATGATTTCTTAAATGATTTTTTATACTTTAGAGCAGGGGTGGCCAACAAATTGATCGCGATCTACCAGTTGATCACGGCTTTAATTTTGGTTGATCAAGATGAATTTTAAATATATATAAAAAAATTATTAGTCAAAATTTAAATATTATTGTTATGTACCCCACTGCATACACTTATTACAGATCCGTTGAACCATGTGATTACTCTTGTTGCTGCGCAACCTCTAGGCTTGTCTAGTGAAAATTCACATAGTTACATTGTGGAGAGCATAGTGTATGTGTCATTCTTATTTAGCTTACTTAATATTAATAACTGGACAGTACTTATATGTTAATTTAATACCCTTTGATTTAAAATGAATACTACAAAAAAGAGTAAAACGTATAATTTTCATCAAGAGTGGGGACTAGAATACTTTTTTTTGTAATGATAAAAGAAAAATGTTTTTTGATTTGCAGTGCTTCCGTGGTTGCACCCAAAAAATAGGAAATTTAGAAAGGCACTTCAACGCACTCCATGGTAAATACCAATCGGATTTTCCACTTAATAGTGACCTTAAAATAAATTAAATGAAATAATCTTAAATCCAGATTATTTGCACAACAAAATTTATTCATGACACCTAATTTACAATCTAAAGCAGTAACTGTAGCATCATTTAAAGTGAATCATCTTCTTGCAAAAAAATGCAAACAATTTTCTGATGGTCAATTCATCAAAGATGCATTTTTAGAAATAACAGATTCTCTTTTTGAAAATTAAGAACAAAAATGAAATTGAAAGTGCTCTTCAAGATCTGCAGTTATCTGGAAATACTGTGCTCTTCAAGATCTGCAGTTATCTGGAAATACTGTGATGTGACACATTGAAAAAGAATAAAATGTGAGCGAACAATCGCGTGCTCATATTGCTGATTGTGTGTCCTTTTCCTTACAACTGGATGAATCTACAGACGTCAGTGATATAGCTCAATTACTCATTGTTATTCATATGGTTTTTGATGATTCTGCCATTAGAGAAGAACTGCTGGGTATGATTTCATTAAAAGAAAGAACTTAGAGGTCTTGATATATTTAATGCATTCAAAAATTTTATTGAAAAAATTATATTTCCACTATTTAAGAACAAGTTTGATCTTCTGCAGACTGCTCAGGACCAAGATATAAATGAGGAATATTACAACTTTCTGAAAGTGATAAAGCCCAAGAAACCTATAGGGAAAAAGAAATCCAAAGAAGAAAAAATTAGTCAAGAAACACTTGTCATGATGAACTGAAGACGACAAATGAAGAGCAAGAAAAACACTGACAGGGAGGAAATTGAGTATACTGAGTTATGCAAAGCCATTAGAAAGAGACTCGGAGAGGACATAAGAAGATTTAACACAAGAAAAGTAGAACAAGCATTAAGGGAAAACAAAGGATTTAAATCAGCAGCCATGAGCAGTAATACAGAAAGACAAATGATACTGAAACTGAAGAATAGCAATGGTGTACTTATAAACAGCAGAGAGGGCATAATTCAAATAGCAGAAGACTACTATAGAGAATTATACAAGGAACGAGGGAATGATGCCAGCAGTGGGGAAGATGGATTGCAAAGTAGCAACACATATGACATACCCGATATTCTTCCTGATGAGGTAGAACATGAATTGAAGAAAATGAAGAATCAGAAAGCCCCGGGGGAAGATGAAGTTACTGTAGAGTTG
Organism: Mastigoproctus giganteus; assembly: GCF_048544385.1. Lineage (NCBI taxonomy): Eukaryota > Metazoa > Arthropoda > Arachnida > Uropygi > Thelyphonidae > Mastigoproctus > Mastigoproctus giganteus. Next base: position 52,694,892 of record NC_143581.1, on the reverse strand, counting down.
TTAAAATTGGGAGGAAGAGACATAACACAAAAACTGGCAAGGCTCTTCACAAAGTGCATTCGAAAAGGTGTGATGCCTAATCAGTGGAATAATGCAATCATAGTTTTGCAGCATAAGAAAGGAGATAAATCAGAAATTGGAAATTATAGACCAATTAGCTTGTTATCCCACATCTACAAGTTGTTCACAAGGGTCATTACTAACAGATTAGAAAGAATACTTGATGAGAATCAACCGAAAGAGCAAGCTGGCTTTAGGAGAGGATTCTCAACTATGGATCACCTTCACGTAATATCACAGCTAATGGAGAAAGCAAATGAATATAAAACACCATTATGCCTGGCATTTGTGGATTATGAAAAGGCATTTGACTCCATACAGCATAAGGCAATGTTTCAGGCACTAGAAAGACAAGGCATAGATACCCCACATATTATGATTTTGAAGAAAATATATGAGAGTGCTACCTCCTTTATTAGACTAGACAAAGACAGTAGGAAATTTCAAATCGAGAAAGGAGTTCGACAAGGAGACACAATATCTCCGAAGTTGTTTACTGCTGCCCTTGAGGAAGCTTTCAGAAGATTAGACTGGTCACAGAAAGGAGTCAATGTGAACAGAGAGTACCTAAACCATTTACGATTTGCAGATGACATTGTGGTCATAAGCCATGATCCCAAAGAATTAGAGGAAAATCTTAATCAGTTATGCACAGTTAGTAAGGATTTAGGACTAAAGATGAACATGGCTAAAACAAAAGTAATGATGAACAAGTATGCCACAGAAAGGGAAATAATGATTGAAGGAGCAGTAATTGAAAAGGCGGAGTCATATACTTATCTGGGACAAGTTATTAGCTGTAATAATTATAAATGGCTGGAAGTCGAAAGAAGAATAAATTTTGGATGGATAGCATTCAGGAAATATAGTCGCATTCTGAAGAGCAATATCCCAGTTTGTCTAAAACGTAAAATAATGAACCAATGACTTGAGTGAGTACAATGAACAATTGTACAGAGAAATAGAGTGGGCTAGTAAATCGGAATGTCTTATAATGGGGGATTTTAACTTCCGAGATATTGACTGGAACTTGTGGGTTGGGCACTCGCATACTAGTCAGACTTTTGTGGATTTATTGGATGATTGTTTTCTGCAGCAGCATGTTCGAGAGGCAACCAGAGAAAGTAATACTCTTGATCTGGTTATCAGCAGTGATCATTCATGTATTAGGAATTTGCAGATAAAAGAACCACTAGGTGGCAGTGATCACAGTGTACTCACGTGGGATTTACTTAAAGATTTAATTACCATCAGGGGTAAAGGAAAGGGTTTTTGCTTCCATAAAGGCGAGTACAGTGGTCTCTGACAGTTTTTAAATTCTGTACAGTGGGATCAACTGACGATGTTACCAACAGTAAATTCTAAGTGGGAAGCATTCAAGGAATTAATCGTGGAAGCTACTAAAAGTTTCACTAAAAGCTACTAAAAATTATCAAGCGACTCAGAAGCCTATAGCAGATATAAGTTAATCTGTAATCAGGTCACAAAGGAGGTTCGGCAGGTGAAGGCAGATTACGAGAAATCCTTGGCAAAAGATGCTAAGAAAAACAGCAAGGATTTCTTTACTTATATAAACTCTAAAAGGAAGGGGATGAATCTGATTGGTCCACTTGACATCGATGGTTCGACTGTTGATGATCCTGCTCAGATAGCAAACAAACTGAATGAGAATTTTGCATCTACATTCACACGTGAGGAATTATTAAGGTTTCAAAATGGCAGAAGGTTATCAAATTGTAGCAGGATACTTAATGATTTTGTAATAACTGAGAGCAAAGTGGAAGAGAAATTGTTGAAGTTAAACATAAGAAAAGCACCTGGGGGTGGATGGGATCTATCCAGTTATATTAAAGGAGGCGGCAAAGCAACTAAGCAAACCCTTAGCCATAATTATGAGAGCATCCTTGGACTCAGGGGAGGTTCCCACGGACTGGAGATGTGCAAATGTATCCCCAATTCACAAAGGGGGATCGAAGGGTGACACGAGTAATTACAGACCAGTTAGTTTAACTTCTGTTCCGGGTAAAATAATGGAGTTGCTGGTTAAAGATGCATTGCAGGATCATCTAGACAGGACTGCAATAATTTAGACACAGCATGGGTTTGTTAAGGGAAAGTCTTGTCTGACAAATTTGATAGGATATTATGATGTGGTTACAAAGGAACTGGATGCAAAAAATAATTTTGATATCATATATTTGGATTTCAGGAAAGCTTTTGACACTGTTGCGCATGGAAGACTATTGTACAAATTGGAGCAGAATGGTATTAAGGGTAAGTTGCTACAATGGATAAAAGGATGGTTAAGTGCGAGAAGACAGAGGGTGGTAATCAATGGGTGCTGCTCTTCTTGGACTAATGTTATTAGTGGAGTCCCATAGGGTTCAGTGTTAGGTCCACTGTTGTTTTGTATATTTATCAATGATATTGATAAAGGTATATCAGGCCTAATGTTGAAGTTTGCAGATGATACAAAGGTTGGCAGGGTTGTTAATTACAGTAATGGCAGTGTGCTACTGCAACAGGATCTAGATAATTTGGGCAGATGGGCTAAGAAGTGGCAACTGAAGTTTAACCTTGACAAATGCAAAGTACTGCATATGGGTAGAAGTAACCCCAGAGAAACATACCAACTGTGTGGTACTACACTTAAGGTGGTAGAAAATGAAAAAGACCTGGGAGTAATTGTGCAGGCAGATATGAAGTTTTCTGAGCAATGCTGCCAGGGCAGGTCATGGGGTTTTGTCAATGATATATAGGAATTTTGCTAGCAGGGAAAAGGAGGTGATTATCCCTCTGTATAAGGCAATGGTCAGGCTACGCCTTGAGTACTACGTGTAGGTCTGGAGGCCTCGTTTTAGGAAGGATGTAGATTTACTTGAGCGTGTACAGAGAAGGGCAACAAGATTGGTTAGGGGAATGAAGGGATCTTCTTACCAAGAGAGGCTTAAGTTCTGCAAATTGCAGTGGCTGGAGACTAGGCACCTGCACGGTGATCTGATTGAAGTGTATAAGGCCTTGAATGGGTTGAGTGCGCTGAATTCTAATGGGATCCTTCCACTTGTTCAGATTACGAACCTAAGGGGGCATAAATTCAAATTAAGAAAAGACAGATGTAGAATAGATGTGCGGAAATTTGCCTTTAGCCAGCGGGTGGTTAATTGCTGGAACAAAATTCCATCTATCATTGTGGAAGTTGATAGGTTGAATAAATTTAAGGAGGAACTGGACAGGCATTTGGAAGGAATGATGTATTTTTTTTTTTTTTTTTTTTTGGCTGATACTGCATAAGCTCATACATTTGCTTTCTTGCATCACATGCCACTACTACTACTCCCCACCATGACTTATGGAAGTGAAACTTGGGCACTCACCAAAAGAATGGAAGAGAAGCTGAGAACTACACAGTGAAGAATGGAACTAATTATATTGGGAATCAGACTGTTAGATAAGGAGAGAAACACATGGATTAGGCAGCAAATTCAAGTAAAGGACATCCTTATAAAAACTAAAGAACTAAAATGGTCTTGGGCAGGACACATAGCTCGAAAACATGATGGACTAAAAAAATAACAGAATGGTACACAAGAGGAGCTAGAAGAAATCCTGGAAGACAAAGGCGGAGATGGATAGATTAAATTCATGAGTTTGTGGGTAGTAAATGGATGGCCAGTGCTCAAAACAGAAGGAACTGGAAAGTTGCTGGAGAGGCCTTCATCCTGCAGTGGATTGAAAATGGCTGATGATGATGATTTAAGCTCGTATCAATAACAACAGATGGAGCTAAAGCAATTAAGGTGGCATCTTAACGGATTCATCGCATTATGCCAAAAGGATGATGAATTCCCAGATTTTTGAGTTACCACTGTATCATCCACCAACAAGTGTTAGCCAGCAAAAGATTAAATACTAGAAGGGTTATGGAAATAGCTTTCAAAATTGTGAATTCCATTAGAGGACAATCTCTTTAAAGTAACTTTCAAAATGCAACTCAATGAAAATGAACTAGATCTGATATTGCTCAAAGATATGAGGTGGCTGAGTCGGAGTAAGTCTCTGCAGAGATTATTTTGCAATTTGTTGAATGAAATTAAATTAGTTGATGAAACTTGTTTGGGGAGATGATTATCAGCAGCTACAAGATACGGAGTGGTTGGGCGATCTGGCTTTTTTGCCAGATTTTACCAGTAAATTAAGTGATCTGAATTTGGAATTACAAGGAAAGAATAAAAATGCGGGTGATATGATTAGTAGTATTTTTGCATATAAAAATATAAAAATCAATTTTTGGCAATGGCTAAGGATCTAAAAGAAAAAAAAATTCGTTCATTTTGCAAATGTGCAAGATCATATGCAAAAATGTCTTCTTTTTGAATTTAATAGTGAGAAATATGTTTCTGAAATTGAGAAAGTTGTGGTTGATTTTGAAACCACATTCAGTGATTTTAAAACAATTGAAGATATTGTTCAATATATTTCTTATCCGTTTAATGTCGATTTAGATACGAAAAAATTGCAGAAAAATTGGTGAGATTTTTCACATGGAGAAAATATTACTTGAAAATGAAATTATTACATTGCAAAATGATATCTTCCTAAAAGCCAGATCATCAGAAAAAGACTTTTGGAAATATGTTTGCCAAGAAAAGTACCCAAATGTAAAAAAATGCAGTGAAATTTTAAATTCCTGTTTTGGTTCCACCTATCTATGTGAATCGGCCTTTTCGTATTTTAAACAAACAAAGAATAAGAATCGCTCTACTCTTATGGACTTGCATACCGAAGATTCTTTATGGTTGGCCTCATCATAGTATATCCCTGATTTTGAAAGCTTGGCAGATGATATTAAGACACAAACTTCACATAAATTAAACATTTAAATACATATGAATGAATTTAAAATAACAATTCTGAATTGTATTTAATTTTAAAATTTATAAACATCATTTGTCAGTATGTGTTGATTAACTTTTTTAACCACATGCAATGAAATTCTTGAGATGGTAGATCATAGCATATTTTGAAGAAAAAAAGTAGATCACATCACAAATTAAGTTGGCCACCCCTGCTTTAGAGTAACTTAATGCTTTCCAAGATAATTTTTTGTTATAGATTATCAGTTAAAAATTTGAGTTCTGTGTATTGAATAGGTGAGAATGTGCTATAGAGTTGGCAGTATCTTGAATGTGTTTCCATGTAACCATTTACTTATTAAATGCTTAAAACTTAAAATTTATATTTGTAGTAGAGATACTGGTTAATTATCTTTATTAGTATTAATCAATGCTTTTTTTGTTTTTGGGACAGTATGCAACAGTATGGTGCCTCCGTAGCCAGGTGGGAAAGCAGCAGTGTGTAACACACACACTTCTTGATTAGACCGGGACTCGAGCCCGTCACCACCAAATACGGAGGATGTGGAAAGGTCAAGGAATGACCACCGCATATCCCGGAGCAATATGGCCTTAGTTGCTAATGCTCCTAAAAACCAAATAACAAACAAACAAATGCAACAGTACGGCGTACCGGCACCTCATGTGACATTTGGATACAGTGCACTCCAAAATTTGTAATATTCCGTAAATTTTTTTCACATGTTTACTTACTGTTCAAATAAGCTTAAAATTATTTAAGTAAATTTTCATTTTTCACTGTGTTAAGATATTTTCTATATAAAACTGTATAACCATTTTGATAATTCTGAATTACTCGGTCGGACCTCTGTTTAACGAAGTCCTTTTATAGCAAATCATTTTGAATTCCCCCTGGAAGTTATATTTAAAATAGTTTCCGTTGAGCAAAGAAAATTTTCATATAGCGAATGGGTTAGGAGAGAATTAACTTGGTACGCACTGTTCGCATTTCTGGCCTTCAGGCAATTTAGGCAATGAGTGCTGCTGCACGAATTAAGAGAGCTAAAGTGACTACCATTCTGCAACTTAGTGGTACCTGGTAAAACCTATCCGACCACCTGTCCCACATATGGAGAAGTCGTGCTGGTCAGCAGATCAAGGGGGACTTCTTATTACCAATGGGCTCTGGTCCACCTTCTACTGCAGTGGTGTCCAAACTTTTCCCGTACAGGCGCCATATTAAAAAAAAAATTCAAAGTTAGATTTCTTTAGTGTGTTACATTTTCCATATCTTGTTGCATGTAAAAGTAAAATTGAAAATATTCAAAACTTTTATTAAGTACAATACACAATTACATTTACTGAACAAAACATTTAATGAGAATTTTTTTGATAATTAACAAAATTTAAAATGCTGTTTTAGTTCACTTTCAGGGCGGGCTGTAGATTGGACACGGCTGTGAATCAACTGTAAGTGCCCCATTTGAGAATTAGGAGAGTGTGATTTACTTTTACCCCGACAAATAATCATCTGTTGTTTTGCGGAAGTGTGTTATCCACATTTTTCTGGAAATTCTCCCTATCTCTGTTTACACTGTCACAGTACCTGAATATCCGAATGACACTTGACATTTTGGACAGTTAATACCGATGACGACAGAACAAAAACGAGGACAACAAAGTTGAAATTCTAAACATGAATTGTTGGCATATGGTGAAAATGAAGTTAGAAAATTGTCAATTAGGTTACAGTTAAATGAAAGAGATACAATTTGTGGATTTCCCGAATACCTAATTGAAAAGATGGTTTCAGTTTGTTTATTTGTTATTTGGTTTTTAGGAGCATTAGCAACTAAGGCCATATTGCTCCGGGAATATGTGGTGGTCATTCCCTGACCTTTCCACATCCTCCGTATTTGGTGGTGATGGTCTCGAACCCCGGTCTAATCAAGAAGCGTGTGCTATGCACTGCTGCTCCTTCCCAACTGGCTACGGAGGCTGATGGTTTCAGAAGAATTGAAGTATTTGATGGATGCTCTGAGTAAGATACCAATTTCATCGAGTGAATGTGAACGAGGATTTTCACAAATGAATCTGATCGCCAGCCTAACAGAGCTTAGTTGATGACAAAAACAGTTTCTTCACTACTGTTTCTTAAAATTGTAGGCCTGCCGCTGACCCGCTTCGATCCAACAGAATATGCCGATTCGCGGCTGCTTTGGAAATGTTATTTTCTGGGCATATTTACTTAACAAGTACAGGTCAATGCTGAAAAAAAGTCGTTAAAAGAGTTAAATTTGAAAGTGTCTGCAATTCTGCCCAGACACAATAGGAGGGAGTATATAATGAGAGCCTTGTCAATCAATTCGGTCCTGGAGAGATTGTGCAAAGCTCACAGGGTAGAGTTTTTTTCAGGGTGGTCTGTGCTTGCTAACAGGAGAGACTGCTTCTACAGGGATGGGATACACTTAAATAGAAAGGGTGCAAGAATATTTGCTGATGATATTGAGGCAGTGTTAGGTGGGTCAGAAAACTGCTAGCTTGGGGGGGGATTCAAATACTAATAGATTAATGGTAGCCACAGGCAGAAGTGAAAGTGATTCTGAAAGAGCAAGTTGCTGGGGATTTCAAGAGCGGTTGAGAGTCATCATGGAACAAGTGCTGTGTTAGGGTAACTAACACAGCTGAACATGGGCTGTTAGGGTAACTAAGAGTAAGAACAGGTGCATGTATATTTACATGTACACCAATACTAGAAGTATAGTAAATAAATTTGATGAATTTGAAGGGCTGATCAAGACAATCAAAGGCAGCTATTGTTGGGTTGTCAGAGACATGCTGTCACACTGATATAAGCCCTACAGAATTGGAATTTGGGCAGTACAATTGTAATGACAGGGTAGGAATTGGAGGAGGGGTTATGCTGTTAGTTAAGAAACACATAAAATCTAAGGAAGTGCATCCAGTTGATATGGATGGTCATTGCAATATGTCCAGTTTACATTATCCATTAACCATTTTACGAGTACCAAAGTTGTTTGGGGTGAAATTTGAAAATGACGGGTAAGGGAAAATATGTCAATGCTCTCATCAATATAAGAGCATAACAGATGTATAGTTATTCATCCAACTGCTGTTGGTTTTACACTTTAGCAGAAGCATTTGCTAACATATCTGTTGAAACATCTTAACTTCTCTGATTTCTTGGTTCTAGAGAAGCAAGTTGAGAAACAGAACCCCAACTCTTCTTCAAGCAACTTTGAACCTTATAACTTGCCATTCACTAAACAGTTATTGTTAACTGCCGCACATAAAGCAGCATTGCAGAACCAGATGATATACAACATGAGATGATAAAACATCTGCTTTCACGTTCCTTAGAGCTGTTGCTTCTCCTTTATAATCAGATCTATCTGGAGGATTATTTTCTGCATTCTTAGTATGGGGAAATTGTCCTTGCATTTCCAAAGCCAAGAAAGGACACCAAACTTCTTGCCAGTTAATCTCCTCTTGCTCTGACTAGTTGTTTATGTGAGGTCTTGGAAAAAGTGGTCAGTTCTCACCTTTCATGCTGTCCTGAGGAAATGACTATAATAACAAGACCCAGTGTTTTGCAAAGAAATTGGTCTACTTTGGACCGTTTATTTGATTTGTACATTCATTTGTGATGCTTTCATAAAGGGTGATCACTCGTCAGTTTTCTTTGACATGGAAAAAGCATATGACACAAATTTGAGGTGCGGTATTTTAAAGGATCTCTATTTTATCTGGTCTCAGAGGTCATCCCATTTTTATCCAGAATTTTTTTTTTTTTTTAAATCAAAATGACTCTTCCAAGTTTGTGTTAGATCTAACTTATTTGGATAATTTTACCAAGAGGAGGGAGTTCCATTCCTCAAGTCTTTGTACTTAAGTGTTACGCTTTTTATTTTATTTATTTTTTTATTATCAAAGTGAACTATTGCAGAACAGCTTCCATCAGTAAACAGCATTCTCTGTGTGGATGACTTACCATTTTTTGTTACTCTTGCAATATGATAGTTACTGCTTCAAGTTTTATTATTATTATTTTTTTTGATTCAACAGGTTCAAGTTTTTAGCTTAAAAGACTATTTTTGCCGAAATGGAATCTTTACCTTACTGAACTGAAACTTGAAAAAAAATGCTATTCTTGTGGCAGAAACAAAATTTCTGGGACTCATGAACATATTTGCTGTCTCTTCCAGTTATTAGGCAGCAGATGAAGCACATTGTTATGTCTTTATTGAGCACTTGTCTGTTCTAAACTTGACTGCAGTTCTCAAGTCAAGAAATTTCTCTGCCAGAAATTCTCTGTTGACTTGATCCAATCCAACATGGAGTCATCCAGATTGCTACTGGAGTTTTATGTACTTCACCTGTCCAAAATCTTTATATGGAGGCTAGTCATCCACTGTTGATGCTTTAACATATATGTATAAGTAAGATGCTATTGCTTTAGATTTGTTTGTAGCTGTATTAAAGCAAAGTTTATATGACACAATATTGATATATAACATCTCATTATCCTTGCAATATGCCATAAAAATAAAATCCTTGCCAGACTGCCTGTGTGGATATCCAATTTTATGCCATAGTGGTGTGTGGGTGGAACTGCCAATTGTCCCTTTTGTATCAGGATCCAAGAGCTCAAGGCGTACAGTTTACATTGGATAATGTATCTAAGTCAGCCAGGCAAATCCTTACTCCCTGGAGTATGCATCCTCCATCTTGTGATTTCACTCATAGGAATTGGCTGAAAGTTGTAGCAGCAACTAATTTCAGTGCACAGTGCTGAATGTGTTGACTTCTTGCTGGTATAAGCAGATGGTTCAAAGTCTGAAGTGTTTGTGGGATCTGTTTGTGTTTCCCCAAAGAAAACATATTCAATTGAATTTTCAGTGTCAAACTTTGATATTCCTTTTGATGAATCCCTAACAATGTTATGGTCACAAGCAATGATTTGGATGATGCAGCAGCAGCCATATCTGTAGCGTCTCAGAATGACAGTTGCTTGTTTGTCTCCTATGTAGACTACAAGTGTTGTTAATCCATAACAAACTGCTTTCATGTCAAGAATCATAGCATAGGCACACACCACAAATAAACTGTATGAAATAAATCCTGTAATTATACCTTGAGAATCTAGTCGGCATAGGGTTTGCTGCTTTGTCTCAACATAGGACATTGTCACCTCACTAATTCTTACCTTTTGAGGGAGGTTGATCATTCTACATGCAGATGCTGTGACCTTTTAACAGTTTGACACATTTTAATGAAATGTGCATTTTTTAGTTATCAACACTGTCTTTTACCCATTAGACTGAGCCATATCACTTGATCAGATTTTATTAGACAATGACAATGTGTCAAGTAATTTGGTACTTGTTTATTATCCTCCCATCAGTTTGTTAAATAAATATACATAAATATAGGCTAGGTTAGATTAGGTTAGACTTGCTTGTAACTTACATTGCTGGAAGCATGATAAACAAGTAGTGATAGTTTTAAGTTTTTAAAACTTATTAATTTATAGAATTTAAATTTATTATTGTATAATAATATATATATATATATATAAATTAATAAGTTTTAAAAACTTAAACTATCACTACTTGCCAAATGCATAGCCTTTAGAAATTGAAATACATAAGGCCAAAATAGTAATCTAGTTTTTGCTAGAAAATGTGTTTCTGCACTCTTAGAATGGCCAGTATTAGTACAGCAGGCCCCCGTTATAACGCGGTTCGCTTTACGCTGATTCGCTATAACGCTGTTCTTATATTATAACCCGTATCTGACTATAACGCTGTCACAGATCGCTATAACGCTCTTTTACAGATTACATTTTTGACATATTTAACGAAATCGTTTCATTTGATGGAGTCGATAGCTTGAAAATGAATAGCAAAACAGCATTAAAACGTTTCCCACGCCGACTTGAGCAATTTTCCCACGCTCAGTGAAATTTTCTCACACGCTAATTTAAGTACAGTCACTTGTTACGTAGTCCGAGATCAACAATTTAAAAAATGATCAAATATATTGCTTGTAATATTTGCGTTATATGCATTTATCCGAAGTCTAGTTAGTCATCACTCAGTACAGTATTAGACATCGTGCGTAACGGACAGTTTACTTGAACATTGTATCATAATTAATTCAACCAACGCAGTTATATTTTCGAAGAGCTAATAATGACCGACAGGAATGAAAATGCAACAACGTCTGGGTGCAGTACGAAGCCTATAAATGTAAGAAAAAGACTGAATTTGAAAATTAAATTAGACGTTTTGAAGCGAATCGATTCTGGTCAACGACAAGCGGATGTGTGCCATAATTTAGGACTCGCAAATTTAACTGTAAGAACAATTATGAAAAAATAAAGAATTAATTTTAGCAGCGGGAAAGATAGCTGTTCCACTGCAAGCAACTAGGACTAGACCGGCTATTAGGATTGAAATGGAAAGACTAATTTTATTGAAGATAATATTCCAATGCAGAATTCAGTTAAGTTAAATATTAAAAAAAAAAAAGAGAGAGAGAAAGAGATTAGCCAATACGATGATCTGAAGAAAACTCGCCTAAAAAAAAAAAAGTGGAACCATTTAAAACTGGTAGAATAGATTTAAAATCCCGGGAGAAGCCGCTAGTGCAGATTAAGGAGCCGAAACTTTCAAAAAAGAACTTGTTAAAATTATTGAAGAGGGGTATTATGTGTTATACTTCTCAACAAGTTTTTAACATAGATGAAGCAGGACTTTTGTGGAAACGAATGCCTAAAAGAAGTTTCATATTGAAAGAACAAAAAACATGCCAAGTTTCAAAGTGGCGAAGGATCGGTTGACTTTATTGTTGGGTGGTAACGCTGCGGGCCATTTAAAATTAATACCCCTTTTAGTTTATTTGGAAGAGGGCCAAAGTTCAACTCAAAATCCACACATTTTTCATGATTAAATTCGTCCATTAAATTAAATCAATTAAATTCATTATTTTAATTGGAATTTTGTTTACTTTTCATACGCAAGTAGTTACCACATAATTATTATTATTGTTATTATTATTGTTATTATTATTGTTATTATTAACAGCTACAAAACAGCAAACAACGTGCCTGAGGGTGCAGCTACAAAGAATTATTACATAGCTTCAAAAAGCTTGGAGTATACATTTCCCAAAGTAAAGAAAAAAGTATATGTACAGATAAAATAAACTAAATAAATAAAAGGACTCATCCGTCCTATTTAAGTGAACAGGCAGAGCACTGGTATTTCTTCACACACAATCAGAGTCTTAGAACTTAAAAGAAGAGTCTATTATTATACGTATAATTATACGTATGTAATGCAGAATATTTTATATGTGCAAATATTTGAATATTAAATATTTTGACCGACATTTGTGAATCTTTTCATTACCGTTTATTATTGATTAGGAAATATCCTATGGCACTGACCGCAGCTCACAAATACATATGTTACCTTATGGGAAAGCGGCGCTCGCTTAGCCCGGATTCACTTAGCGCTCTGTTTTTCCGGAACGAATGATCAGCGTTAAGCGGGGGTCACCTGTAATATTATGCAAGGAATTCCTGGGCTATTGCTGCACCAGCAAAAAAAAAAAAAAAAAAAATCCAACACATTTGACTCCATCCTTACATAGATATATATCAAGCTGTCAGCCTCAACTGCCTTAGGAGGCAACTTATCCGAGTAAGTTCTCAGACTGTTTCCCAGACTTTTCTTCCAAATTAATGGTAACTAATGTGTGTTATCATTAATTTGGAAGGACTTACCGTGTGTGCTAATAATGCTGCAATAGGTAAATGAGATACGCTAACTATTTTAAAGCCCTTCATTATTTTGTGTGTCTAGTTTTATTTGTTTATTTATTATGTTTTTTTTTTTTCTTTTTTTTTTCATTCTGTTCAATTACATAGTATTGGTCATTCCAAAATATTTATATTTCATGACCTCATTCAAGATCAGGTCAGAAAATATAAATATTTTGGAATATTGCTTAGATACTTCCACAGGCACTGTTCTGTAATTCCCTTCTCTCATCCGAACATGTGCCACAACCAGTCAGCATACATTTACCGTTCCAACTTTAAACTCACAGACGAACCTTTTCCTCTTCCTCGTTTATCTTTCAACTTCAGCTTTCTGGAACAACCTTTCCTCACATGTATTTTTGAAAACATAGACATTGAAGTGTAATGTCAACAAGAATCTTCTATCTTCTCAGCCTTCAACACCTTTTGTGTTTGGGGTTTTCATTAAAAAAAATCCTGAAACTTTTGAACTTCAGATTTTAAATTCATCTACTTACCAAAATTAGCTTTACAAAAGGGAAAAATTAAATTTATAAAAATTAATTTATTGAATTCTGTACCTAAACTCCAGTTCTCTAGAATATAACTTACGTTCATATACCCATTAAAAGACAATAACAGTTGCCAAAATTAGGGTGGTACTGTGTGCAAACTGAAGGTATTTTAATAACACTGACAACTTAAATCTGTTCTAGTTTTGCCAAAAAAGATCGGTTTTTCCTGCCTTGTCACTTTCAGCAAATAGTATTGGTGAGGAACAACCTTTTTTTTTGAAATAGACACTTGCTCTATGAGATAATACCATCCAGCTACTATATAATATTATCTAGTCCCCCTTTGAATAATTCCAAGCAATCAGCCTTTGCAACCTATGGAGGCAAATTATTCCAGTAATTCTTACTGGCTAAAAAAAAAAAACTATCTACAATCCAGTCTGTCTCTTTCTCTGTAATTTGAATATATGGTTCCTAATTTTGGAATCATTTATAACAGTGAAAATTTTGCCTCAGTTCATGTTATCTTTTCTCAGATCCTTATAGGCTTAGATCAGGTCCACCTGAAGGCATTTAGTTGCTGTGCTCTCTAGCCCACATATTTGAAGTCTTTCCTCACACACACACACACACACACACACACACACACACACACACACACACAAAAGATATCACCAAATGAGTTAGCATTAGTAGAGGCATATGATGCAAGAAAGCAAGCTTATGTAACATCAGCCAAAAAAAAAGGAAAAAAACCCTTCCCATTTCACCTATCCATTCACGGCAAATGCTTGTCTAGTTCTACCTTGAACTTACTTTTCAACCTCTGCTATGACAGATGGAATTTTGTTCTAACTATCAACCACCCACTGGCCAAAGGCAAATTTCCACACATCTATTCTACAATTGTCTTTCCTCAATTTGAATTTATGTCCCGTTATGTGAGTAATCTGAGCAAGAGGAAGAATCCCATCAACATTGAGTTTGCTCAAACCAGTCAAGGCTTTATACACCTCAACTAGATCACCTTGCATGTGCCTAGTCTCCAGATGCTGCAATTTGAAGAACTTAAGCCTTTATTCGTAAGAGCAACCCTTTGTTCCATTTACTAATCTTGTTGCCCTTCTCTGTACTCATTCCAGCAGCCCTACATCCTTCCTAAAATGAGGCCTCCAAACCTGTATTGTTATGCAAGGTGTGGCTGACCATTGCTTTATACAAGGGGACAACCACCACCTTATATCTGCTAGCAAAATTTCCGTATGTCATTGAAAAAACACCATGAGCTACTCTTGCAGCCTGTCTGCACTGCTCAAAAAACTTCATATCTGACTGCCCAATTACCCCGAGGTCCTTTTCATTCTCCACTACCCCAAGTGTTGTACTATACCACACAGTTGGGACGTTACTCTGGGGTTACTGCTACCCATATGCAGTAGTTTACATTTGTCAATGTTAAACTTCAGTTGCCACCTCTCAGCCCATCTGCTCAACTTTTCTAGATCCTATTGCAGTAGTATACTATCATTAACAACCGTGCCATCCTTCATATCGTCTGCAACCCAGACATTAATCCTGATATACCATCATCAATATCATTGATAAATACAGAAAACAACAATGGACCCAACACTGAACCCTGGGGAACTCCACTAATAACATTAGTCCACGAAGAGCATTGTCCATTGATTGCCACTCTCTCTTCTCCCATTCAACCATCGCTTTATCCATAGCAGCAACTTGCCCTTTATGCCACACTGCTTCAATTTCTACAGCAGACTTCCATGTGCAACAGTATCAAAAGCCTTCGTAAGATCCAAGTATATGATATCAAAAATTTTCTTTTCATCCAGTTCCTTTGTGACCACATAGTATCCAATAAAATTGGTCAGACAAGGATTCTCCTTAATAAACCCATGCTATGTCCGAACTATAACTGAAGTCTTGTCTAGATGATCCTACTGTGCTTCTTTAACCATTGCCTCCATTATTTTCCATGGGACAGAATTCAAACTAACAGGTCTGTAATTACTTGTGTCATCTTTTGATCCCCTTTGTGAAATGGGGGATACATTTGCACAGCTCCAGTCCATGGGGACCTCCACTGAATCCAAGGAAGCTTTTGTAATTATGGTTAAGGATTTGCTTACTTCCTTTTCTAACTCCTTTAATATAACTGGATAGATCCCATACACTTCAGATGCCTTTCTTATGTTTAACTTCAACAATTTCTTCTCCACTTTGCTCTCAGTTATTACAAAATCATTCAACTCCTCGTCAGAGTGTGATAAACATCTGGCCCTCTCCTCCTTGAATAACTGCTCGTGTGAATTTATATGCAAAATACTCATTCAGTTTGTCAGCTACCTCAGCAGGTTCATCAACAATCATACCGTCGATATCAAGTGGACCAATCTGATTCATCCCCTTCTAGAGTTTAAATAAGTAAAGAACTTTTTGCTTTTTTTTTTGCAACTTTGCTATAGATTTCTCATCTGCCTTTGCTTGCATAACCTCCTTTGTGACTATTACAGACTAGCTTATATATATATCATAGTTTTTTGTGTTACCTGATTATTTATATGCATCCTATGCATTTTCTTCTTTGCCATGAGTCTCATTAGTTCATCTGACCTCCATTTAGGTCTAAACTTTGAACAGTATTTCTTAGTTTGGACAAAAAGCCTAATAGCTTCCAAGATTACTTCCTTAAATGCTTCCCATTTAGAATTTGCTGTTGGTAACATCATCAGTTAATACCATTGTATAGAATTTAAAAACTGTCTGAGACCACTGTAATCACCTTTACAAAAGCAAAAACCCCTCCCTTTACCCTGATAGCAGTTACATCATTAAGTAAATCCCACATCAGCTTACTGTGGTCACTACCACCTAATGGTTCCTTTATCTGCAGATTCTTAATAAATTTAGAATCACTGCTGATAATCAGATCCAGAGTATTACTCACTCCAGTTGCCTCTTGAACATTCTGCTGTAGAAACCAGTCATCCAATAAATCCACAAAAGTCTTGCCACTCTGTGAATGACAGGGTGGATGCCCTCGAAAGATCTAAATTGAGGGGCCCATCAGGCTCTCAGCTGCCCACATCAACGCCAGAGCTTGCACTTAGTCATCACGCAACACAGCGGCAACCCCTAAGGCAGAATGCGCTGGTCCCAAAGGAACTAGTTGTTATAGGTGACTCTATTGTCAGGGAAACGGGGAACATGCTTCGTAAAAAAGATAGGTGGAACAGGACCAGGGTATGTCTGCCAGGGGCAAAGGTTGATGACGTTGTAGAGCGGATATCATCTTTTAAGGGCACAAAAGGTGATATAGTTGTACACGTTGGCACTAATGATATTAAGAGTAGGAGACCGGCGGAATTACTCAACAAGTACAGGTCACTGTTGAAAAAAAGCCGTGAAATAGGGTTGAATTTGAAAGTGTCTGCAATTCTGCCCAGACACGATAGGAGGGAGTACATAATGAGAGCCTTGTCGATCAATTCGGCCCTGGAAAGATTGTGCAAGGCTCAAGGGGTAGAATTTTTTTCAGCCTGGTCTGTACTTGTTAACAGGAGAGATTGCTTCTACAGGGATGGGATACACTTAAATAGAAAGGGTGCAAGAATATTTGCTGATGCTATCGAGGCAGTGTTAGGTGGGTCGGAAAACTGCTAGTTTGGGGGGATACAAAGACTAATAGTTTAACAGTAACCGCAGGCAGAGGTGAAGGTGATTCTTGCACAACTTCTATTAGAATAAGAAGCGACCTGGAGCGAGGGGTGTTGGGGGTTTCAGGGACAGATGGCAGTCATCATGGAATAGTTGGGTATATAGGATGTGTTAGGGTAACAAGGAATAGGCATAGGAGCATGTATGCTTGCATGTATACCAATGCTAGAAGTATAGTAAATAAATTTGATGAATTTGAAGTGTTGGTCAAGACATCAAAGGCGGATATTGTTGGGATAGCAGAGACGTGGTGTCACAAAGATATAAGGAATGCAGAACTGGAATTTGGGGAGTACAATGTGTACAGAAAGGATAGACAGGACAGAAAGGGAGGGGGTGTTATGCTGTTAATTAAGAAAAACATAAAATCAAAGGAAGTGCACCCAGTTAATATAGATGAACAGTGCTCTGTTGAGTCAGTTTGGTGTGAGATTAGCACTGCGAAAGGAAAAATAAGAGTAGGAGTGTGTTATAGGCCTAATGACTTGAATGAGTACAATGAACAATTGTACAGAGAAATAGAGTGGGCCAGTAAATCTGAATGTCTTATAATGGGGGATTTTAACTTCCCAGATATTGACTGGAACTTGTGGGTTGGTCACTCACACACTAGTCAGACTTTTGTGGATTTATTGGATGATTGTTTTCTGCAGCAGCATGTTCGAGAGGCAACCAGAGAAAGTAACACTCTTGATCTGGTTATCAGCAGTGATCATTCGTGTATTAAGAATTTGCAGATAAAGGAACCACTAGGTGGCAGTGATCACAGTGTGCTGAAGTGGGATTTACTCAAAGAGGTAATTACCGTCTGGGGTAAAGGAAAGGGTTTTTGCTTCCGTAAAGGGGAGTACAGTGGTCTCAGACAGTTTTTAAGTTCTGTACAGTGGGATCAACTGACGATGTTACAAACCGTAAATTCTAAGTGGGAAGCATTCAAAGAATTAATCGTGGAAGCTACTAGACTTTATATACCGATTAAGAAATATCGTTCAAGGTTTAGGCCTAAATGGTTATCAAATGAACTAATGAGACTCGTGACAGAGAAGAAAAATGCATGGGATGCATATAAATTATCAGGTGACGCAGAAGCCTGTGGTAGATATAAGCTAGTCTGTAATCGGGTCACAAAGGAGGTTCGGCAGGCGAAGGCGGATTACGAGAAATCTTTGGCAAAAGATGCTAAGAAAAACAGCAAGGATTTCTTTACTTATATAAACTCTAAAAGGAAGGGGATGAATATGATTGGTCCACTTGACATCGCTGGTTCGACTGTTGATGATCCTGCTCAGATAGCAAACAAACTGAATGAGTATTTTGCATCTACATTCACACGTGAGGAATTATTACAGTTTGAAAATGGAAGAAGGTTATCAAATTGTAGCAGTGTGCTTAATGATTTTGTAATAACTGAGAGCAAAGTGGAGGAGAAATTGTTGAAGTTAAACACAAGAAAGGCACCTGGGGTGGATGGGATCTATCCAGTTATTTTAAAGGAGGCGGCAAAGCAACTAAGCAAACCTTTAGCCATAATTATGAGAGCATCCTTGGACTCAGGGGAGGTTCCCACGGACTGGAGATGTGCAAATGTGTCCCCAATTCACAAAGGTGGATCGAAGGGTGACACGAGTAATTACAGACCAGTTAGTTTAACTTCTGTTCCGGGTAAAATAATGGAGTCACTGGTTAAAGATGCATTGCAGGATCATCTAGACAAGACTGCAGCAATAATTCAAACACAGCATGGGTTTGTTAAGGGAAAGTCTTGTCTGACAAATTTGATTGGTTATTATGATGTGGTCACAAAGGAACTGGATGCAAAAAATAATTTTGATATCATATACTTGGATTTCAGGAAAGCTTTTGACACTGTTGCGCATGAAAGACTACTGTACAAATTGGAGCAGAATGGTATTAAGGGTAAGTTGCTACAATGGATAAAAGGATGGTTAAGTGGGAGAAGACAGAGGGTGGTAATCAATGGGTGCTGCTCTTTGTGGACTAATGTTATTAGTGGAGTCCCACAGGGTTCGGTGTTGGTTCCACTGTTGTTTTGTGTATTTATCAATGATATTGATGAAGGTATATCAGGCTTAATGTCGAAGTTTGCAGCTGACACAAAGGTTGGCAGGGTTGTTAATGACAGTAATGGCAGTGTGCTACTGCAACAGGATCTAGATAATTTGGGCAGATGGGCTGAGAAGTGGCAACTGAAGTTCAACCTTGACAAATGCAAAGTACTGCATATGGGTAGAAGTAACCCCAGAGAAACGTACCAACTGTGTGGTACTACACTTAAGGTGGTAGAAAATGAAAAAGACCTGGGAGTAATTGTGCAGTCAGATATGAAGTTTTCTGAGCAGTGCAGACAGGCTGCTAGGGCAGGTAATGGGGTTTTGTCAATGATATATAGGAATTTTGCTAGCAGGGAAAAGGAGGTGATTGTCCCTCTGTATAAGGCAATGGTCAGGCCACGCCTTGAGTACTGCGTACAGGTCTGGAGGCCTCATTTTAGGAAGGATGTAGATTTGCTTGAGCGTGTACAGAGAAGAGCAACACGATTGGTGAGCGGAATGAAGGGATTCTCTTACCAAGAGAGGCTTAAGTTCTGCAAATTGCAGTGGCTGGAGACTAGGCACCTGCGCGGTGATCTGATTGAGGTCTATAAGGCCTTGAATGGGTTGAGCACGCTGAATTCTGATGGGATCCTTCCACTTGTTCAGATTACCAACCTACGGGGACATAAGTTCAAATTAAGAAAGGACAGATGTAGAATAGATGTGCGGAAATTTGCCTTTAGCCAGCGGGTGGTTAATTGCTGGAACAAACTTCCATCTGTCGTTGTGGAAGTTGATAGGTTAAATAAATTTAAGGAGGAACTAGACAGGCATTTGGAGGGAATGGTGTGATTTTTTTTTTTTTTTGGCTGATGCTGCATAAGCTCATACACTTGCTTTCTTGCATCATGTGCCACTACTACTACTACTACAAATCCACAAGTTCCAGTGTATATCTGGGAAGTTAAAATCCCCCATTATATGACAGTCTGATTTACTGCCCTATTTTATTTCTCTGTACACTTGTTCATTGTACTCATCAGAGTCATTGATGTATAACACACTCCTACCCTCAATTTTGCTTTCCCAGTGCTTACGTCACACAACTGACTCAACATTGCACTATCCATCCATGTCAGCTGGATGCACTTCCTTAGATTTTGTGTTTCCTAACTAATGGCATGACCCTTAGCCATAATTATGAGAGCATCCTTGGACTCAGGGGAGGTTCCCACGGACTGGAGATGTGCAAATGTATCCCCAATTCACAAAGGGGGATCGAAGGGTGACATGAATAATTACAGACCAGTTAGTTTAACTTCTGTTCTGGGTAAAATAATCGAGTCGCTGGTTAAAGATGCATTGCAGGATCATCTAGACGGGACTGCAGCAATAATTCAGACACAGCATGGGTTTGTTAAGGGAAAGTCTTGTCTGACAAATTTGATAGGATATTATGATGTGGTTACAAAGGAACTGGATGCAAAAAATAATTTTGATATCATATATTTGGATTTCAGCAAAGCTTTTGACACTGTTGCGCATGGAAGACTATTGTACAAATTGGAGCAGAATGGTATTAAGCGTAAGTTGCTACAATGGATAAAAGGATGGTTAAGTGCGAGAAGACAGAGGGTGGTAATCAATGGGTGCTGCTCTTCTTGGACTAATGTTATTAGTGGAGTCCCACTGGGTTCGGTGTTAGGTCCACTGTTTTGTATATTTATCAGTGATATTGATGAAGGTATATCAGGCTTAATGTCAAAGTTTGCAGATGATACAAAGGTTAGCAGGGTTGTTAATGACAGTAATGGCAGTGTGCTACTGCAACAGGATCTAGATAATTTGGGCAGATTGGCTAAGAAGTGGCAACTGAAGTTTAACCTTGACAAATGCAAAGTACTGCATATGGATAGAAGTAACCCCAGAGAAACGTACCAACTGTGTGGTACTACACTTAAGGTGGTAGAAAATGAAAGAGACCTGGGAGTAATTGTGCAGGCAGATATGAAGTTTTCTGAGCAATGCAGACAGGCTGCCAGGCAGGTCATGGGGTTTTGTCAATGATATATAGGAATTTTGCTAGCAGGGAAAAGGAGGTGATTATCCCTCTGTATAAGGCAATGGTCAGGCCATGCCTTGAGTACTGCGTACAGGTCTGGAGGCCTCATTTTTAGAAGGATGTAGATTTACTTGAGCGTGTACAGAGAAAGGCAACAAGATTGGTGAGGGGAATGAAGGGATCCTCTTATCAAGAGAGGCTTAAGTTCTGCAAATTGCAGTGGCTGGAGACTAGGCACCTGCGCGGTGATCTGATTGAGGTGTATAAGGCCTTGAATGGGTTGAGCACGCTGAATTCTGATGGGATCCTTCCACTTGTTCAGATTACGAACCTAAGGGGCCATAAATTCAAATTACGTAAGGACAGATGTAGAATAGATGTGCGGAAATTTTCCTTTAGCCAGCGGGTGGTTAATTGCTGGAACAAACTTCCATCTGTCATTGTGGAAGTTGATAGGTTGAATAAATTTAAGGAGGAACTGGACAGGCATTTGGAGGGAATGGTGTGTGTTTTTTTTTTTTTTTTGGCTGATGCTGCATAAGCTCATACATTTGTTTTCTTGCATCACATGCCACTACTACCCCTCCTCCCTTTCTGTCCTGTCTGTCCTTTCTGTACACATTGTACTCCCCAAATTCCAGTTCTGCATGTCTCTGTGTGACACTGTGTCTCTGATATCCCAACAATATCTGCCTTCAATGTCTTCACCAGCACCTCAAATTCATCAAATTTATTTACTATACTGCTTGCATTGGTGTACTTGCAAGTATACATGCACCTATTCTTACTCTTAGTTATTCTAACACAGCCCATCTATTTAATTAGTTGGATGTTCTTGAATACTTTCAAGAACTGGTCTTTCTTTAAGTCTCTTTTATTTAGTGTGGTCTCCTTGCATTAAAATAATAGTATTTCATTAACAAGTGGTTTAACAGTTGCTTTGTACAGTGGGAATATCTTGAAAAATGGGTTGAACTCTTCATTAAATTCAAGTTTATGGAATGGATGCTTTTAAAAAGTACATAAATTTGGTCAGAAGCACAAAATATATGTAAAAATATTACTGATATGAAATTTCAAATTGATGAAAATTATTTATTCAGTTCTTGTCCCTTAAATTTTATTTTAGAAGAGCTGTAAGAGAAGATGGATAACTGGCCTAACAGGTCTTATGTTTTGGGGCGAAATGTTTTTTTTTCCTTTCAAATTTTGTATTTCAAGTATTTCAAGTGACCTGAGAAACTGAAAAATTATATGGACATTACAGCATATAATGTAAATATTTAAAGAAATTTTTTTTTTTTTTTTTTTTGTTTCAGAAATTACTGCTCAGTAGCTGGATGAACAAAACCGTTCATATATGAAAACCATTAATTCCATTATGTTGTGTAAATATAATGTAAAATTTTTTTATAAGATGATCAAAGTATGATTAGGGCAAGCAGAAGTTCAAGGGAATTTTACAAAATAAAAATTTACTCATTAGAATATAATTGATATCAAAATTATTCTCAGATAACTTAATGTAATTATTTTATGATATATTAAACCATTCTCTCTTTCATAAATTATTTTAATTTTTATAGTAAATATTATCTAAACATAGTGAAATTATCAGTTTGTTTAAAATTAATCTAGATTTTAGGCCTTAAAACTTATACTTGTCCTTGTTGTAGTTATCACCATCTTGTCATCTTAATGTAGTATCCTCTGAGCTGGTGTACTATGACTAGCATAGTTGATGCATCAAGAAACCCACAAGCACAACTAGTTTTCAACCAAAAATCTTCAATGTTTTCTTTCCTTATAATTCACTTTTTTTCAGTCCACCTTTCCTAGTTCTGCCCTCTCCATAACCAAACTATAAAGTGTTTCTTTCCAGTAAGATCTTCCTACTCTGTCTTCTATTATCCCACAAAGCAGCCTCTGGAGTTATCACTATTAGCTGCTCCCACTCTGTTGAGATCATTATTCTAGGAAGAAGTTTTCCTCAGTCATTTATGTTATTATTGACACAGTCCAAGACTTTTCTCAGAAATATAGTTAAATATATCGGAATCTAATAGCTCTTTCTTTAACAGACATTTAGTACAGGGGACACAATTCTAAAAATTGTTCATTTGGCAAAACCACAGTTGTCAAGACCATCAAAAATTGGGAGTTAGGGGAAAAACAATAAATATACCAATAATAATTATATATAACCCCGGGGGTCACATCTGGTGAGTATGGGCTTGGCAAACCCAGGGTCCTCAGCTGGATGTCATCGTTCTTCTCTTTCTTGGTGATTTCTTTCTCCCCCTCTGTGTAACTCAGGAATTTTTTTTTGCTGGTGTAGCATAAGCCTTAGGCCTCATTGCACCATATGACTATTAATAATAATAATAACAATATATATAAAGATGGTGAGCTTCATTTTAGATTTTGCCAACAAATATGATGACTATCAATAACTTGATATTCTGTTCAAATGTTATTACTTTCCTTGTTCTTTTCACACATTTAGTCTCAGAACTTTTGAACATCTAGAAGCCATAATAAAGGGTAAAATAAATCCTAATTTACAACAAAATTTAAAGCATTATAAAAATAAGTCCAAAATACTAGAAAATTAAATATTTATTGTTGACAGGGCAAAACATGAAATATTCCATTTCTCTGCAATTCCAGCTAGATCCCTCCCCCCATGAACTGTGGGAGGCAGGAGCAATAACTGTTGGGTGCTTTCGTTTAAGAAGGCTTTAACTGAAACGCGTATATTAAAAAAAATAATAAAAAAGTGCAACTACAATGCCCCATTATCTCAAATCTGCAGTTGGTGAGTGATTACTGTAATAGCTAATGACTAATGCTAAAATATATTAAAAAGCGTGTAAGTAGTATTGTTTAAATAAAAATTTAATATCTACTTTTTCACTTTCTTCTTGTTTACCAGGCTGCATTATGTGCTTTTCGAGTAATTAGGAAGGTGCCAGAATTGATGGAGATGTTCATTCCAGCCACCAGGTCATTACTTACAGAGAAAAACCATGGTGAGATATTCATTCAAGATGCAGTAAGATTTTAATTGCATTTTGCTGCTTGTTCATTGTCTAATTAATAGTAACTTGAACTAGTTTAAACTTATATCTGGTTTATACTTTGCTTTCACACTTTTATCAAAATTAAAAAATAATAAGGAATATATAATTGTATCTTCTTCAAGGCATTATGAAAGTTTTATTAAGGTTATAAAACAATAAGAAAAAGACATGAGTTATATTTAAATTTGGAACTGTTTGCAATTCTGCCCAGACACAATAGGAAGGAGTACACGATCAGAGCCTTGTCAATCATTCACCCCTTGAGAGTGACTGTATAGCTCATGGTGTATTTTTCTCAGCATGGTATGTGCTTGTTAACAGAAGAGACTGATTTAAAGAGATGGGGTACACTTAAATAGAAGGAGTGCAAGAACATTTGCTGATGCCATTGAGGCATTGTTAGGTGGGTTTGAAAATTGCTAGCTTGGGGGGAGTGTACAAAATAATAGATTAATTGCAACTGCGTGTGGAGGTGAAAGTGATTCTTGCACTGCTTTTGTTGGGACAACCAAATACGTGTTGCATTAGTGTTTTTTTTTTTTTTTTTTGTTGTTGTTGGCACATCAGCTTCTGTGGCCATAATGCACCACCCAAAATGTGTGTTTTTTTTTTTTTTTTTTTTTGTGCATTTTACTCTGATCCAAGCTCGGGGCGGGATTCGAACCCATGACCTTCGAACCCATGACCTCTGGCTAGCCCGGTTGGAGGCGCCTCCGTAGCCAGGTGGGAAGGAGCAGCAGTGCATAGCACACACTTCTTGATTAGACCAGGGTTTGAGCCTGTCACCACCAAATACGGAGGATGTGGAAAGGTCAAAGAATGACCACCGCATATCCCGGAGCAATATGGCCTTAGTTGCTAATGCTCCTAAAAACCAAATAACAAATATAACAAAAATAGCCCGGTTGGCAGCATTAGTGTTATTAATGTTACTAAGAGCAAAAGAAGTGTATATATACTTGCTTGTATACTATTTTTAGGAGTGTAGTAAACAAATTTGATGAATTTGGAGTACTAGTTAAGTCATCAAATGCAGACAATTTTAGAGATATTGGCAGCACTCCCACTCAACATGGGTGGCCAGTGCAATTATGAATCATGTTTGTTGTGATGTCAGAACCTGAAACTTGATATGCATTGTGGTTGCATATCAAAATGAAAATAGGAGTCTGCTATAAGTCAAGTGATTGTGATAAAATGAATATAATAAACAATACAGAAAAATAGAACTTTGTACTCGTTCTAGTGGTAGAGAATGAAAAGGACCTAGGGGTAATTTTGCAGGAAGATATGAAGTTTTCAGAGCAGTGCAGATGGTCTGCAAGAGTAGCTCATGGTGTCTTGTCAATGATGTACAGGAATATTTCTAGCAGGGATAAGAAGGTGATTATTCCATTGTATAAGGCAATGGTCAGGCCACACTTTGAGTACTGTATACAGGTTTAGAGGCCTCATTTTAAGAAGGATGTAGAGCTGTTGGAACGAGTACACAGAAGGGCAACAAGATTAGTGAACAGAACAAAGGGTTGCTCTTACGAAGAAAGGCTTAAGTTTTGCAAATTACAGTGTCTGGAGACTAGGCACCTGCGAGGTGATCTGATTGAGGTGTATAAAGCCTTGAATGGTTTGAGCATGCTCAATGCTGGTGGGATTCTTCCTTTTGCTCAGAATAATCACTGAGAGGGCATAAATTCAAATTGAGGAAAGATGGTTGTAGGATAGATGTGCAGAAGTTGGCCTTTATCCAGTGGGTGGTTGATTGCTGGAATAAACTTCCATCTGTCATTGTAGAAGTTGATAGCTTAAATAAATTCAAGCAGAACTTGACAAATATTTGGAGCAAGGGGATGGGTGAAATAAGGGGGGAGCTTGGCTGATGCTATATAAGCTTGCTTTCTTGCATCATGTGCCCTTGCTAATGCTAAATGCTAATCTAGCAACTCTACATTCTTTCTAAAATGAGGCCTCCAGACCTGTACACAGTATTCAAGTTGTGGCCTGACCATTGCCTCTTACAATGGGATAATCACCTCCTTGTCCCTTCTAGTAAAATTCCTATATATTGTTGACAATACTCCATGACCTGCTCTGGCAGTCCGTCTGCACTGCTCAATGAGCTTCATATCTGACTGCACAATTACCCCCCAGGTCTTTTTCACTCTCCACTTCCCTGAGTATAATACCACACAGTTGGTACGTTTCTCTTGGGTTACTGCTACCCATATGCAGTACTTTGCATTTGTTATGTTAAACTTCAATTTCAATAGCATGCTGTCTTTACTGTCAACCTTTGTATCATCTGCAAACTTGGACATTAAGTGTGATATATACCCTCATCAATATCATAGATGAATACACAAAACAACAATGGGCCCAGCACCAAACCCTGGGGAACTCCACTAATAACATCAATCCACGAAGAGCAGTGTCTAATGATTACCACTCTGTTGTCTCCCACCGAACCATCCCTTTATCCATTGTAACAATCTGCCCTAAATGCCATACCGCTCCAGTTTGTACAGCAATCTTCCATGTGCAACAGTATCAAAAGCTTTCCTCAAGTCCAAGTATATGATATCAAAATTATTTTTTGCATCCATTTCCTTTGTGTCCATAGTATCCAATCACATTAGATAGACAAGAAATCCCTTTAACAAATCCATGCTGCATCTTAACTACTACGGAAGTCTTGTCTACATGATCTACAAAGCTTCTTTAACAAGTGACTTCATTATTTAGTCCTGGAACAGAAGTTAAACTAACTGGTCTATAGTTACTTGTGTCACCTTTTGAACCCTCTTTGTGAATTGGGGATAATTTGCACAAAGAGGGTTCCAAAGGTGGCACAAGTATCATGCTGCAATTTATAAGTGAGGGACAAGATCTCCCATTGCTTATGTTAATTATGCTGCAATTTATACATGTGTGCTTCACTTACTCACTTGTGTGATTTTTGGCCAGTCCACTGGTTAGCAAACATCAAAAGATATCAACAAATTTGAACATGTTAAAGTTGCAAACAAAAATTAAAGTGATAGAAGATCCTGAAAGAGGAATGTCTCAAAGAAGACAGGCCTCCGTAGCCAGGTGGGAAGGACCAACAGTGCGTAGCACATGCTTCTTGATTAGACCGGGGTTTGAGACCGTCACCACCAAATACGGAGGATGCGGAAAGGTCAGGGAATGACCACCGCATATTCCCGGAGCAATATGGCCTTAGTTGCTAATGCTCCTAAAAACCAAATAACCAACCAACCAACCAACCAGAGAAGACAGGATGAAAAATACCATTACAGCAAGACTCAAATCCAGGTTGAAGCTTTGAAAAATGAGGTGATAAAAAAGAAATGGTTTGAAAATGCCAACAGAAATCTTCAGAGGGTCTCTCACCAAACGAGAGTACTAATGTTGCTAGTCAAGGAGTTTTCAGCTCCAGGGAACCGATAAGTTTTCGAAAAGTTTTGCC
Source organism: Mastigoproctus giganteus (assembly GCF_048544385.1). NCBI lineage: Eukaryota > Metazoa > Arthropoda > Arachnida > Uropygi > Thelyphonidae > Mastigoproctus > Mastigoproctus giganteus. The sequence goes on along the minus strand of NC_143581.1, from coordinate 52,667,230 downwards.
GTTTTATTGACCTAATTATCATATTAAATAGTGTTCTCTAAAGCTACTTAGAGAACATTAATATGACATTAATTTAACCAGAAATGTTGTAAGTTATTACTTAATATATGTAGAACCTTCGTATTGTTTGAATTTTGCTGCCATTTTTTTTCAAGTATTATAGAATGACTCAAGGAAATTCTGGTGTTTTAATTGTGGTAAATAGGTAACTTTAAAGTTTGAATCATATAAGTTGGAGTTAGTTGGATAATTTTATTTGTATTCTGTAATTAACTTGTAACATTTCAAGTGTAATGGTATAGCCTAATGCATATAACGTAAACTTGGTAATTTTGGTAGTATTATTGCTGTGTGACTGGTGAATTAGAGTGGGATTATTATTGCAATTTAATAATTGAATTAGAAGTGTAATTGTTATTTATGATTATGTTGAAGAATTTGTTTGTTGCCAGATGTAGTTGAGTGGTCAGTAGCATGCGCTCTTTTAGTGGGTCTTGGTTAAAGCCCATGACTGCTAAATGTGATTAGTGTTTGTATTAATGATTTATTGTAAACTCTACTGACTTGGTGGTCGTGCCAGAGTATAAACAAGAATTGCTTAAGGAACCACATTTGACTTTTGCCGGCATTGTTTTGTATTAATAAGAACATTAGAATTTTGCTGCTATTGTTATAGTATTGAGTGCATTGTAGGGGGAATTCTAGTGTTTTAATAGGAGCACATAGGTAGCTTGGAAGGTCAAATTACGTAGGTTGGCATTAGTTAGGTAAATATATTATCATTACTTAGAACTTACAAAAGTAATGGTATAGCATATTACATATATCTTACATTTGATAGGAGATAGGAAATACATATACCGTAAGCTTGATATTGCAATATATATATATAAATAAATAAATAATTAATAATGTAAACTTCAGCATAACTGGTGTATAGTGTTATTACTGCATTTGGTATATTAGTTTAGTGTATTATTTTTAATTATATTGAATTTGAACAAAATCTTGCCTCAGACCAGAGCAGCAAAGCAAAGGGTTCAAGGTAGTGGGAGTGCTATGTCTTGGGACAAACATATGAGTTATTCTCCACATCATGGCCTTATGAAATGTCCTGCATGTTTGATATGTGCAGAATTATCAGGAACGAGACAGGATATTGCCAAAGGGGTGCCTTTGTGCGTGTTCGATGTAAGGAGTATGTGTATATTAGACACCAAGTCAGCATTGTTATGTGCCTTTATGAGAGCTTGAAGAACATGGTGGATGCCCTCAAAGGATTTAAATTAGGGGCTCATCAAGCTCTCAGCTGCCCACATTAATGCCAAAGCTTGCACTTGATCATCAGGTAACAGTGGCAATCCCTAAGGCAGAAAGCACTGGTCCCACAGGAGCTAGTCAGTAATTCTATCGTCAGGGAAACGGGAAATATATTGTGATAAGAGGATGGGTAAAATAGGACCACGTATTCATGACAGGGGCAAAAGTTGACATTGTAGAGCGGGTAATCTTGTTGTATGCATTAGCACTAATGAAATTAAGATTGGGAGATATGCAGACACTTAACAAGTATGGGACAATGTTGAAAAAAAGTTGCAAGTTAGGGTTAAATTTGAAAGTGTCTGCAATTTGGTCCAGATAAGATAGGAGGAAGTATATGTTGAGAGCCTTGTCAATCAGTTCAGCCCTGTAGAGATTCTGCAAGACTTATGGGGTAGAATTTTTCCAGCATAGTCTGTGCTTGCTTCAAGGGATGGGATACACCTCTTGCAAGAATATTTGCAAGAATTTTTTGGGGAGTGGCAGCGGTTTGGATAATTGATGGTTCAGATAATTGATGTTCTACTGTATTACCAAAGTAAATTTTTGCTGCCATTGTGGCTTATGCTGAATTGCTGATCATGCAATTCCTGCTCAGTTGAACAACCCTGCATATATTAGCACTAGAAGTAAAGGGATCAACCATATTTTTCCACTTGATATGAATGGCAAAATTATTGATGTTTCGTAAAGGGTGCAGATGAACTATAAATATTTTGCATCTACATTTACACATGAAGGTATTTTTAGAAATGGAGATACCAGAAGTCTGTTTAATACTGATTTGGAGTTAAATGATTTTTTAATAACTGAAAGGAAGCTGGAAGTTTTTGTGGCTAGAAGTAATTGCCTCACTCCTGTTACTGATAAAATAGATCCATTTATGTTAAAATAAGTGTCAAAATAAGTAATCAGACCTTCAGCTTTAATGAGAACATCTTTGGATCTAATGAAAGTTCCTACAGACTGGTGATTTGTAAATGTCTCCTGTCCACAAAGGTGGTTTAAAGGGTGAAGTCATTAATGGCAAACCTGTTTTCTATGACAGGGATCCATAGTTAAAGAAACTACACATGACCATCTGGATAGGAATGGAATCATAAGGTAATCTTTTGTATTCACAGTGGTAGTTCAAAAGGTGAAGTGAGTTATTTACAGACCTATAAGTTTGATTTCTGTGCCAGGGAAAATTAAGGAATCCATAGTTAAAGAAGTAACACACACACACATTAATTTTTTTAAGAATGGAATCTGATAATTAGTTTATTATCTGGCTTTTAGTGACTTTACTAGCATTATCAAATTGTTACTATCTGTTAATGCTGATTGAAGGAATGTCCAATAATGTTTGGTAAAGGAGTGGCTAAGCGATAAGAGACAATTTTTTATAAACGGTTTCTTCTCTTCATGGTCCTACATCAAGAGCTGTATCCCACAAGGGTCAGTGTTTGGTTCTGTATCATATACCTGATATTTATTAATGACCCTAATTTGGGTATTTCAAGCATAGTATCGAAGTTTGCTAATGATAAAAAAACTTTGTGTTGTAGTTAATGATATTAAGGTACATTCCTTAAGTTCAGAACCGAGCAGAGTTTTCATTTCAAGATCCACTAGATGCTCTGTAGAACAAACTTGCTTACCATTTCACCATTATGAATAAACTGAATAATCCTTCAGAATAAAAGTAAAACAGGCAATTAACTAAATAAACCTTGTATTAAAAAAAAACCTAAGAAATAAGAAAAATATACCTGAAATTCAAAAATGAAATCCATCCAAGGATAAAATAGGACTTGTAAAACATTCCCATTATATCAGCTAAAACCAGTGGTGAACCAGTTTGTTGAATTTTTGAAATTTCATTCATTAAATTTTATGAATGAAATTTAACATTCTCCCATAAAACCAAAGAAGGCATCTCTTTTTTGAAGAGAAAGTAAGCACTCGTCTCACTTCAGGTTGGCCTGAAGTGAGACGAGTGCTTTCCATATATCTTCTTCAAAAGTTTAAGCTCCTTATTTATTTTTATAGCTGTGGGGCCTACCATTTCATTACTTGAACTGATGGATCAGGATAAGGGAAGGGGTTGAAGGATAGAAGTGCCTCTCCTTGCTTTCATTGCTTAATAGTTTAGCAAGAGAAAAAAATTAGAATATATTAATAAACGGGGAAAAAACCCAGTGAAATTGGGATTGGGGGAAAATAGGATAGAAGTGTCTCTCATCACCCTCATTCTTAATAGTTTAGGAAGAGAACCAAATTAAAATATTATTAAAAGGAGGGGATTGGGGGAAAGGCTCAGAAATTCAGATATGTGACTGCCTGCCCTCTTAGTTGAGGTCTTGGATAGCAAACATATATTCAAGGTTTTTGGAGGGTGTGTGTGTGTGTGTGTGTGCGCGCGCGCGTGTGCGTGTGTGTGTGTGTGTTGCTTCATTAGGAAAAGAGATGTTGCAGGATACAGGCTGAAGATTTCACACCTTTTTATTGATCTAATTGCCAGAGTTTCACTTGTTTCTAATTTAAATTTGGACTCTGTAAATTGTCTTCTTTAAAAAAAAAAAAACCTCAGTTAAATTTAGAATATTCTTGTGAGTATACTACTTGAAGATCTAGGTAAATTATTTGGATTAAGTGGGGGGGGGAACAGTTTAGGTATAACATTTGTAAATGAAAGTAAGATCCAGATTCAACAAACTGATTCACCACTGGTTTTAGCTGATATAATGGGAATGTTTTACAAGTCCTATTTTATCCTTGGATGGATTTCATTTTTGAATTTGCTATATTTGGGGTAGCAATAATTCCAGGTTAACATACCATTTAGGGAGCACCAAACTCAAGATAGTTGATAATAAAATGATCTGGGGTGTAATAGTAAAGTCCGACATGAAATTCTCTGAGTAGTGCAGGCAAGCTGATTGGATGTTCATGGACTCCTGTGGTGGAAACTTCGTTTTAGGAAATATGTAGATCTGTTGGAAAGGTGCAGAGAAGAGCAGCAAGATTAGTTGGGGTTAAAAGAGTATTTTTACCATGAATACTAGGCATATGCAAGGAGGCTTAATTTTGGGTATCAGTTATGAAGACAAATTAGATGACTGGCTCTTCTAACTTTTAGTTTGAAAGAGATCAGTTGGTTTTATCTTAATATTGGATAAAAAATTTCTAAATTTTTTTCTTAATATTGGATAAAAAAAGTTTAATCTAAAATCTTTATATAAGTGCAGTATTATTTAGTATAATAAATGTGCCTCTTGGTAGGAAAGAAGTTTAACATCTTGGACCCAATAAACCATTCAAATTTTCAAAATACATGTGGCATCGATTTTTTATTTTTTATTTTTTTAACAACATACTTGTACAAACTTGCGGAAAAAACACAACACAATATGATGGATAATACAGTGTGCTAACGAACTTGTTTTCACAAAATCTCTAACAATACTGACAAACTTATTGCGACGTTTGAGAGTTTATTTTATCACAATTAGTTTTATTGCAGTGCTTGCCATGCATGCGATAAATGCAAACTACCTTCATATGTATGCCGTAATAGCATCACATGTATGTGGTCGACACGGCTTCTCAAGAAATAAAGTAACCTACTGGGCCACGTCGGCCACATGTATGCGACATAAAAAAACGTTTCTTCTTTTGTTTTTTTTTTCGCTTAAAAAAAAAAAAAACACTGACATTACAATATTTATTTTAGAATTACTAATCAAATTATTTGCTAAATATTTTTTGGCCCCTGGGGAATTTTTTAGCTAGGCAGTCAACGTGTTAAAGGTAGGATGAGGTGGTTAGCCATTGGGTAAACTGTATGTGCTAAAATAACCACCAGTGATCCAGCACACTCGCTGATCCCGTGCCCTACAGGTCCCAACACTACCGGATTAGTGATGGTTGACCTGTATTAATTTTTAATTTAAAGAAAATTAAATTAAAATTAAATTTAAAATATTAATTTAAGAAAAGTATCATTCATGCCTTACATGTAATGCAATATTTATATTACCTAACTTGTTAATTGTTACTTATAGATTTTTATTACTATATTTTTTAATAAGTTACCTAAAGGCCCCGAGTGCCAAGCGATTTTTCCCTGCGATTCATAAAGTGATCTTTGAAAGTGATATAGTTCTATTTTTGTTGTGCGATTTTCTTCTGTTTTGTTCACTTAAAGTGGTTCTTTGCTTAAAAAATCTTACGTAAGAACCCAGAAAGGGAATCTACCTTTCTTCTTTAGTATATATATTAAATACCAACTCGCCCTACTAATCTTAATAACCGCTTGGTCACTGGTGGCACTGCTCCTGCCTCCACGTGGCGGGGCTGGTAGTCTGGGAGAAGAAAGTCCTCCCAGGGCTAAAAGGAGTAAACATGGATACTAATGATTTCCCACGATTAGAGCCAAAGAGCTCGCAACATGACAACCACGAAACTGATCATGACTTCTCATTGTCGAAAAGACTAAAAAAGGATGCAAACAAGCAGGAAGCTCCAGCTTTCCTGATCATCCATTCTCTGTCTTCACAATCTGTCAGCAAGCTTTCGCCTTTCATCATACAACGATGCCTTGTAAATGCAGCAGCATCTCCAAAAATGGTGAAACGCCTTCAATCTGGTGACTTGCTAATAGAGACCTCTCTTCCAAGACACTCTGACCTCCTGTTAAAACTTACATCTAAGTGGAATTCCAATTCAAGTCACTCCACATAAAACCCTGAATTCTTCCAAGGGAGTGATCAGTGAATGGGACCTATTGAACGTTTCCGAGGAAGAAATAATTCAGGAACTAAAAGATCAAAATGTAACTCAGGCCAAGAGAATCATGATACGAAAAGACGGCACCTTAGTCCCAACCCATAGCATAATTTTAACCTTTAGTTCGCCGAATCTACCATCCTCGGTCAAAGCAGGCTATTTAAACTGTCGTGTTCGGCCCTATATCCCGAACCTTCTGAGATGCTACAAATGTCAGGAATTTGGCCACTCCCAGACAGCATGCCGTGGAGATGCAACATGTCCAAACTGCGGTTGCAAAACTCACACTCAATCTGATTGCGAGGCACAAACTCCGCAGCGTCCTAATTGCAAGGGCAATCATCCAGCCTACTCCAAAGATTGTGATCTTTGGAAGTTAGGAAAAAAAAATACAGAAATATAAGACAGAAAATAAAGTATCTTTTCAAGAAGCTAGAAGGCAAGTAAAATCAAGTATTCCAAAAACTACTTATGCTTCGGCTGCCCATAGTTACAAATCAGTAGCACGTCAGACAGAAGTGTCAGTCTCTCCAGACAAATCGATCGCCGACTGGGCTCGATTAGTGCTATCAACTCAGCCTACATCTGAATCACAGTTAGTGGACCAAAGTAATAATACGCCACTCACAATTCCAACTCAAAACCTAACCCACAATACAGTGGCAGAAAAATTACATAAATCAGATAGTGTGGAGGTGAAACAACCAACAAGCATGGATACAGATGATATGCCCAACCAAGAAGATTTTCTTGAATTATATGCAGATGGAGATGTGGAGTATAAAAATGATTCAGGACGCCCTAATTTTCCTAGAAAAGAAAAATCTAAATGTGACCATCACAAACAACCTACGCATAAAAAGCAGACAGATTCATCTTCCTCCTACAAAACCAAATAATGGAACATGTTATCCAATGGAATTGTAGAGGTCTTCGCAGTAACTTAGATGATATACACGAATTAATTCATCAATATAAACTTACTCTACTGAATTATATGCCATAAAGCTTGCTATAGAACATATTTTCCATAAGTCAATTCAAAAGAGCTTAATATACACAGACTCGCAGAGTTCCTTATTAGCCTTGCAAAACAACTCTCCGTCTAATCACCCTCTAATAAAGCTCATTAGAACAGAGTTAATACGTCTGAGAGAGCATCAACAAAAGGTTATTTTCTGCTGGATACCTAGCCATACTGGAATACCAGGAAATGAAATTGCGGATGATGCTGCCAAACATCCATCGAGAGCAGCCCCAACGAATTCATTAGTACCGTTCCTAGATTATAAAATTAAGATCCGAAGTATATGTAATGGGCAATGGACTCTGCAATGGCAAGCGCAAATTCATAATAAACTTTTTCAAATTAAACCTATACCAAAATTACGGGCTTCCAGCCCCATTGCAAACAGACAAGAAGAAGTAATTCTGGCCAGAGCCGGAATAGGCCATACTCATTTAACTCATCTGTTCCTCCTGTCAGGGAATGACCCTCCTCAATGTAACCATTGCCATACACCACTCACAGTCAAACACATACTTCTGGAATGTACTCTATATAATAATGCTCGACTACTGTCATTCATTTCTCTGGCAAGCTTAAAGGAACCTTTGTCACTTAGTCATATCATAGGCGAAAAATCAAATCTCACAGAATTCTTCTCCATCTTAAAACAAATAGGACTGTACAGCCATTTCTAACTGTTTCTACATGGAACAACACAGGCAGTATGAATCACTTTTCTAAGTGCAATATGGCCTAAGTAGCCATTGCACTTAAAACCCCATCAACAACAACAACAGTTACCTAAATTCGTTAAAAATTTGGAAAAGAGACAGCATTCTAAACTTTTTTTTTGTACTGAGGTTGTATTTCAAGCAAAAGTAATTGAAACACTTGATATCAAATGCTAAAATATTATTCTTGAGATACATCCACTCCCCGGCTTATGTAATACTAGACTTACGGAAATTCGACTTGACGTAAGTTTTTACTGGCTGGTGCAAACTTAAAAAAATTTTGCATTCCGTAGGAATAAATGGAGGTATCTTGAAAATATAATGTGAACCCAATAATGCATTTTTTTTTTTTTTTTTTTTGGAATTCGTTTCCAGACCTTGGAAGTTGAAATTTTCGCTATATAACTAAGCTGTTTATCTCTCTTAAAGGTAATTTTTACAATGGAAATTGTGCTACACTTTCATCATTATCATAAGTTCCGTTATAAGAATCAATTTTGAATGCCTTTGTGATATTTTTCTAAAACACATTTCTGGATGTCACTACCATAAAACAATAAAAAAAATTTGCACTTTCCGGTTTATTGGGCTTTTTTGTTAGCACAGTCTATTATAAAGGGTAGTAAACTCGATCTTATTGCATTTGCGATAATACCGATAACTGCAATTGTGTGGGTTTTTATTATTATGGTGCAGTGAGTTCCCATTCACTGAAATCTTCAATCATATAGAAAAACATAAATAAATTTTCAGAATCTTCTATTCATTCCTATTTACTTATTACAATGGTAAAGGGAAAGGGACCAACGGAAAGTGCTGGCAGTGCTAGGAAACGAAACCAAATTGATTTAGAAATGAAGATGATTAATTAAGAAGTACAAAGCAGGACAAAGTTTGTCATCTATTGCACGGAATTAGGTCTCACTGCTTCAACAGCGAATATTATTTTAAGGGGCAGTGCACGTTTAAAAGAACACGTAAAAGGATCAACGCATTTAAGATCAACAGTGATCACAAAACAGCATTCAGGTGCTATATTGAAAATGGAAAAGCTATTAATAATATGGATGGAAAATCAAATTCAGAAGCAAGTGCCCCTGAGTCCAATGGTCATTCAAGCAAAAGCAAGAAGTATTCATGAAGATATTAAGGATAAGTACGGTGAACCCCAAGCCAAGTTCGTGGCAAGCAGTGGGTGGTTTAATAGGTTCAAGCATCGTATGGGTTTCCAAAACATTAAAGTATGGAGTGAAGCTGCCAGTGCCAATTCAGCAGCTGCAGCGAAATTTTGTGCTGTGTTGGGGGGAAAAAACCCTTGTAAATCTCCACAGCCCTCAGCTGCTGCAGGGGTGTGCTTATCAGCTGGAGAGTTAATTCTGGCAACGATGCTCGAAAGGTAAAACTTGCTGACGTTATGCCTCTCTCCTCTCTCTTTTTGTAATTTTTCTGCGCATGAGATAAAAAAAAAAATTTAATAAATAATTCTATTTACATGTTCATCAAACATTTCTTTTTTACTTCAATCAAATTTGCGAGTGCTGCATAAGCAATTAGGGAAATTTCAACTTACGTAGAGTTTTGCGGAACGCAATCCTTATGTAAGTCGGGGAGTGGCTGTAGTTAGAAATGATTGTATCACTGATTATTTTATCAAATGCTAACATGACTGATGGATGGATAACATGACTGATTTCTACAAATGTATTTCTTCTTTCAGGTGTCTTAATAACTGGTGTTGTCTTAATTACAGAAATGTGTGAAAGGAGTCCAGATACATTAAATCACTTTAAAAAGGTAAAACATTACATAAACATCCCAGATATTTTTGCTGTTGTTAGATAGAAATGAATGTAATAATTCATTAAATATCATGTATTAAAGGCAGAGTTATCAAGCATGTGCCTGGTTGTTAATTTTGTTTAAGTTTAATGTAGCATGGAAGTTGAATTTTTCCTCATTATAAAAGTTATGTAAACAGCCTTTATCCTTATGTTGAAAGTAATATCAATTTGAAATTGAATATGAAAACATAATTAAAATCAATTCTCATAAGGTATTTTCTCTCCCTGTGTGAATTGCATTTGCCTTCCTGGTGGAAACAGTATACTGAGGTATTCATTCTTCATACACTTAATTTTTTTTTTTTTTTTCCCTTTTGGTAAAAATGCATGAATATATTTTGCTATTTGTGTAACAATAATTACAAAAGTACAGTATATTTCTCTACTCTACTCTACTCTGCAGTGATTTGCTTTTTTATGCATGCAAATGATTAATATAAGTTTGTATAGTGTAGCATGCTTATAATGAACTTCAATTCAAATCACTATTTCATATTATTTAATGATGATTTCTGCAGAACTGTAGCTTATAAAACTCAGAACTGTATGAGGGAAATATTGTATAAAAGCTATAGAAAATTAATGTAATCATAAAATTAATTATAGTTTTAACTGATGAACAAATACATTACTTTGTATAAATTATTTTTGTTTGCTCTCTTCATGCCAAATTTTCATCAGAGTACATGTAAGTTTGGGGGAGTATTTACCTTAGTATCTGCTTTCAAAGCATATATTCATTCATTCATTCATTCATTCATTTCTTTCTTTCTTTTTTTTTTTTTTTTTTTTTTTTCCCCCCAAGGAATCACTCCAGTAGCATCACTCCTTTTGGTGTAAACCTCAAAAAACTTAAAAATTGAAGCTATTTTCTTGTTAAGTATTAATGTGGAAACAGCTTAACTTTATTTCATTTTAAATTCTGGCATATAGGATGATCCTTTAGTTGGGCCACCCAGAATATTTGCTGAGTGGTCAAACGTGACAAAGGTACAAGGGGAGGCATAAAAATTTAGGGAGACAAGGAACTTAAATATTTGTTGATGTACCTGTAGGATTAATACAGTAGACTCACATAACATTCCAACCACTTAAGTGCCATTCTGCTTTTATTGATCTTTCCTTTTCTTCTGGTCCTTTGATCAATCTTGTGAAGTACCATGCATTTTTTAATGTGTGTAGTGGTTCCGTTTAAATGCTTTTTCTTTTATTGTTTTTTTTTTTTTAAGGGCCCAAGAAGGAATAAACACAGATGCTCTTGATTTTTATATTTGAGGAAGGAATGATAGATACTAAATTCTAGGAACTGTTCATTGTGCACTCGGTTTACTTCATAGAAATTATTCCTAGTGTAGGCAATATTCATTTTATATTTAACCTGAACCTCTGAGGGAAGATGGGTTGCTCTTTAGAACTTGGCTATTTACAGTTATTCATCATTTCATTCACATTCTCTCCACAGCTTTTTTTTTTATAAATTCAATATTATTTATCTGCTTTTCTGGCTGGTACAGTAATTGTTTTTTGTGTGGCCATGTTTTTAATAAATCATTCATGACAGCATCATTGTTATGTTAATATTGATATGTATCATGCTTACAGGGTGATATTCAAAATGTATTTAGATTAATTTAAAGAAATCTTTTAAAAACGTTCATTCTTTTTAAGCAGAAAAAGGTTGAAGTTACCAAAAAGGAAGCTAGTACATTGTATGCAGATTTTCAATGTACATATAAACTGTTGTCTCATAAACTGCAAAAAAAATCTAAAAAATCTATTTCATCTACCGAAATATTGATTAAAAATAAAAATAGTCACCAAAAAGGGCAGTGGTCCATCTCAGGGACCAGCTCATTCAAAATAATAGGAATTTACTATATTTTGATGAATGGACATGGTGAAAACACAAAAATACATTTGGAAGGAACAAATTGATTTTTCATGCAGAACTTGTATGAAAAACCAATTTGAGGTATTGCATGCCAACTAAGCACAAAAAGTTACAAAAACAAGCTGCACCTGTTAGGTTCTTTTACACTTATTACTCTGTGGAGAACATAAAATATTACTGTGAAAACAACCTGGATGAAATTAGAGCTATATTTAGGAAGGTAGAGAAAGTTTCAGAAATTTATGTAGAACCAACAATTAATTTGCAAAACATTTTCTCATAAGGTACCTGACAGGTCCCACTTGCCTGCTGCGGATGTTAAGATACATTAAAATTAGAATAGCAGACAAAGATTTAACTGTGGCTGCATAAGTCTGTAGTACAGAGAACTGGAACACAAGAATGGAGAAAGTATAATTTGCCTGTAGTGAGGTTCAGTAAGTGATTTCTAAAATTTGGCAGAAATTTATTTTTGAAATTTTTTTTCGGCACAAATTTCTAAAATTTGTACAACTGAGTTATGTGTCTCTCAACATATGTGCATGTTTGAATGAGATGATTCCAATAATATGCAAATAAGGGATGGTCAAATGCACTTTGATTATGCACATAAATTTCAGCATATATTTCTGACTAATATATATAGAACTGAATTTCAGGAAAGTGGAAACAAAATACATGATCTTCAGCAAAATACAGCATGATTCCAATAATATGCAAAACTAAATAAAGTGATATTATGTATCCATGGAAAAGAAAATTTATTGACATTGTATGCAGTCATCCACCACTTCTGCATAAAAGAGACATGTCTATTTAAGTCTTTCAAAAATCTTACTTGATATTAATTAAAAAAAAAAAAAAAGTCTTAAATTTCATCTCCAATTTATGTTATAAAACTCCAATTTTCATTTCCTATTCTTCGGTGTTTGATGTAAAAATTTTTTTATTACTTTTGAGTTTTCAAAGTTTTTTGCAGTTTCTTTAAATTATTATTTTAAAACTGATTATATATTGTAACATATTGTAATTTATTGTAAACTGATTATATATTATAATAAAGGAAAAAAACTGACTCAAGTAAATATGAAGGTCTTTGAGATAACAGAAGAGGAGAAAAAGCAGTACGTACTGGAATTTAAGAAAAAGTTTGAGCTTCTGCAGACTGCTCAGGACCAAGATATCGAGGAATATTACAACTTTCTGAAAGTGATAAAGCCCAAGAAACTTATAGGTAAAAAGAAATCCAAAGAAGAAAAAATTAGTTCAAGAAACGCTTGTTATTATGAACCGAAGATGACAAATGAAGAGCAAGATAAACACTGACAAGAACAAAATTGAGTATACTGAGTTATGCAAAGCCATTAGAAAGAGACTCAGAGAGGACATAAGAAGATTTAACACAAGAAAAGTAGAACAAGCATTAAGGGAAAACAAAGGACTTAAATCAGCAGCCATGAGCAGTAATACAGAAAGACAAACGATACTGAAACTGAAGAATAGCGATGCCATACTTATAAATAGCAGATAAGGCATAATTCAAATAGAAGAAGACTACTATAGAGAATTATACAAGGAGCGAGGGAATGATACCAGCAGTGGGGAAGATGGATCGCAAATTAGCTAATGGAGAAAGTAAATGAATATAAAACACCATTATGCCTGGCATTTGTGGATTATGAAAAGGCATTTGATTCCATATAGCATAAGGTAATGTTTCGGGCATTGGAAAGACAAGGCACAGATATCCCATATATTATTAGGGTGACAAGAGTAATTACAGACCAATTAGTTTAACTTCTGTTCCGGGTAAAATAATGGAGTCACTGGTTAAAGATGCATTGCAGGATCATCTAGACAAGACTGCAGCAATAATTCAGACACAGCATGGGTTTGTTAAGGGAAAGTCTTGTCTGACAAATTTGATAGATATTATGATGTGGTTACCAAGGAACTAGATGCAAAAAATAATTTTGATATCATATATTTGGATTTCAGAAAAGCTTTTGACACTGATGCGCATGGAAGGTAAAAAAAAAAAGGTAAAGTGCAGCCATTATCAACCCACTGCAGGATGGAAGCCTCCTCAACAAGACTATTGTACAAATTGGAGAAGAATGGTATTAAGGGTAAGTTGCTACGATGGATAAAAGGATGGTTGAGTAGGAGAAGACAGGGTGGTAATTAATGGGTGCTGCTTTTCGTGGACTAATGTTATTAGTGGAGTCCCACAGGGTTTGGTTTTGGGTCCACTGTTTTGTATATTTATCAGTGATATTGATGAAGGTATATCAGGCTTAGTGTTGAAGTTTGCAGATGATACAGAGGTTGGCAGGGTTGTTAATGACAGTAATGGCAGTGTGCTACTGCAACAGGATCTAGAAAATTTGACAAATGCAAAGTACTGCATATGGGTAGAAGTAACCCCAGAGAAATGTACCAACTGTGTGGTACTACATTTAAGTTGGTAAAAATTAGTAAATTAATAAGAGGAGTTTACCTCAATATAGTACGTAGAACAATGATATTAATTTACTAATATTATTATCAACGTAGAACATTGAGTATTTACAGCTCTGATTCATACTATCTAATTAATTTTTAAACTCTTATTGACTATTTCCTTAACTTCCTGTCTCTCCAGTAGTATACAATCGATACACACAATTATGGGAGATTTTTTGAATGGCTTGGTACAAAATTACATTAAATCTACACTAAGGTACTCTGTCCAAAGTTACCATATTTCTTTCCTAAAATATTGCCTTCAAAACAACATCGTTCCGAAGTTTGCCAGGGTGAATTTAAATCAAAAAATTTCAGGCATAAAACAACTAACACTGGCGACATCGCGTAATATTCTTAAGCTTGCCTTAAAATCTCGATATTCGAATAAACAAAAATACATTTCCCAGGTTAGGAAGCTTCGCGATAAATAAAAAAATTATCTACATCCGAACGATTGGTCTATATTGAAGACCTCCATAGATTTGCGACGGGAAGCACAAGCCTCAGAAATAAAAAAAAAAAAAAAAAAAAAAAAACACGTTAATAAGTTGCAAACATTATCGAATAGTTCAAGACACGTTCATGCGAATTCTAACACATTGTCGCCGGCTTGCGACCAAGTTCACGCGAGTTGGATGACATCCCCCCCACAGACACATAACGTACTACCACAGAATATGTCGGCTAGTTCACAAACACCCCCTCACCCAGTATCCAATGAACTGACATATCAACAGGTTACAAATCTTTCCTCGTGTACACTATCGCAGGACCAGATTTCACTTTTATCCAAAGGATTAAATTATAATTTACCACCTCGAAAACTGCCAAAAAAACAATGTGTAATTGATGTTGAATTTGGACTTCGTAATGTTCCACAAAAAGATGTATTTATTCAACAAGTTAACCAAGTAGTGAATAACATAAAAGAAACGAGACTTCCTAAATTGAATACACATGACAGTTCAGCTTTACAAGAACTTTGGGAAAATAAGGACATTATTATACAGAGGGCAGATAAAGGAGATACAGTGGTAATACTAGATAAACATGATTATATTAATAAGTTAGATTCAGTTGTGTCTGATACCTCCACGTATCGTGAAGTAGACCCGGCACTGTTTACCAATTTGGTAAATCAATACAATAAAACGTTAACCACATATCGTAAAAACGACTACATTACTATGGTTCAGTTGAAGGAATTAAAGTCCAGAACATACAATATTCCTGCACTTTTCGGTCAGGTAAAATTACACAAGACTGGATTTCCTATTCGACCTATTGTTTCCTACAGGAACTCGGCATTTTCAGCCTTAGCCACACATGTATATAACATTATAAAACCTTTTAGACAGGTTATACAATTTGGGATTAAGAACTACGATACATTATTTAATAATCTTAAAGACTGTAGACTCGGCGACAATGACAATTGATTCTCACTAGATGTTACCTCATTATATACGAATGTAAACGTTGAATACACATTAGATATTATTTGGGATATGTTAAATAAAAACTTGACACCGATTAATTATACGAAGCTGTCTATTAAGGAAATTTTTCACTTAATTAAACTGTTAGTTGAGTTTAACTACATCACCTTTCGCGACAAGGTGTACAAACAAATTTTTGGATTACCAATGGGTTTGAGCCTGAGTGGCTTAATGTCAGAGATCTATCTCTCAACGATTGAGCAGATACATTTGACACCTTTTCGTCCCCTTATCACATACTATGGGAGGTATTTAGACGATGTTCTAGTTATTACTGATAGTAGTACTATCCAAGACATTTTACATTCGTTTAATAATATTCATTCTAGACTCAAATTTACATTGGAAAGGGAAGTTATGGATACAAAGTCATTAAACTTTCTAAATTTCACGCTTAGCCGGGACTCGAACAAAATACAATTTAGCATCTATCGAAAACCCACAAACACAGGTATGCTTCTACATTATAATAGCTGTCACCCGTTCACCTACAAAAGATCGATTATCTTTAATCAATTTCTAAATGCCTATAAATATTCAACGACGGATTCTGCTTTGGACTCAGAAATACAAATATTAACTAGCAGATTCTTAAACAGGGGTTATCCCATTAACACAATAAATTGAATTAGGGTACAAGCTAAGGATAGGATACAAAATACTACACCAATCAACAATAGTAATATCAAAAAATACTTTATTTCTGTCCCATATGTCGAACAGTGGCACAAACAGCTTAACAGATTCTTTAAAGATACCGAATTTAAAATTATGGCTAGGCCTATACGGAAGATACACACTATACTGAACAATCGCTCGGTACTTTCGCGTTCGCAACACAAATTAATGATCTGGTATACAACATTTCTTGCGGTGATTGCGACTCGTCTTACCAAGGTTCGACGCGGTTTTCTCTTAATATTCGTGTAAATCAACACAAAGCCTCAGTTCGTGCTTCTCGTTCAGCAGCGTCAGAATTAGCCTTTCATGCCATTAACGAAAAACATACTTTTTTATTTAACGAGGCCAAAATACTTAATGTTCAACGCAATTATACGCGACTATTAATTGCAGAAACCGTTGAAATTAAATTACACGAGAATTCTGTTAATGTTCGGCGGCCATATTTGATCTCCGATGCGTGGACCTTTACGTGCATGCGCGAAGACATATAAACACTTTAAGTTGCAGGTTTAACCTGATTCGGTAATTTTCATTCCTGTGATCATGACAGTCGGTCGAAAAGCATTGTCAGCTTCAGGAAGGAAAATCGTTTTGAATATTTTCGTTAGATTCTTTTAATTGCGTTAATTTGAATTTTAATTGTTTTGAATTGTGTTAAATTGATTATTTAACTCTTGATATTTTAAGGAGTCCTTATGTGCTGTAATGTAATAACTAGATCGTATGTATAGCTTAGCTTAATTTTCAGCACTCACCTCATAGTAATCCGCTTAGCTGGTGGAGGGTTTTACCACATACATTGTGGTTATAGGATTCTAATACTTTACAGGGATTATGGGTTTAAAATTAAGTTATGGGCTGTAGAAAAATTTTTAAGAAAGGAAAGTGCACCTTCCATGGTTGCCTAATTAAATTAAATTAAGAGAAAAAAGAAAGGAAAATATAAGCTAATAATCGCGCACGAGCGACTTTCGAGTTTCCTCGTCTTCAGTTAGCTATAGTGGAGGGGGGGAAGAGAGCGCGCTTGTGTTATATACGGGTTGGGTTCCCGAAATGCATTTCAGTGCACGTGGAAACTTGATACGTGCTAAATTCCAAATGGGGGAGAAATTGGCGGGAATCTTTTTGTTTAACATGTTGAGTGATGTATGGCGCTTAAACCATTCAATAACGAGGGCTTCGTTTTCAAGGATTTTGTAGCTAGAATTTAATTTAATTACTGTGATGGCTGAATCGATGAGTGGGTTGTGATTTGAGATTGGACGTGTTGTGTTAGTTCTGTACTTGCTGAATTAGTTTAGAAGCTATTAAAGTGGTAGTATGGGCCAGTAGCATGGATTCGATGTGTACAAAAGGCAGACAAAGGGGATACCATCGCAATCATGGACAAAAACAAATATACAAAGAAAATGTTACACATCTTATCAGATTCAACAACATACAGAACTTGCAACACGTTTAATATTAACAAGCTTAAAAATAAACTTGATGGGATCCTAAGAAGACTCAGAGCCAACAAAAAAATTAATTTACATACCCTCCAGCAAATAGGCATACGCAATAACATTCTCCCACACATTTTTGGAATAGTCAAACTCCATAAACAAGACTATCCTTTAAGGCCCATCGTTTCTTATAAACAGTCCGCCTATGCTAACCTATCCATATTCCTGGTCAAAATCATTTCACCTTTAATGAGATTTTCTCGGTTCAGGGTCTACAACACTAAACAAGCACACGAATATATAACTTCCATAACCATATCTGAAAACGACATTCTCGCGTCCTTCGACGTCGTCTCCCTATACACAAACGTACACATCGAATCCATGCTACTGGCCCTTAAAGATCTATTAATCAAAGACGACACATTAACAAAACGTACCGACTTAAACATTAATGATATTTTAGAACTCACATCACCGTTAGTTGACGCCAAACAATTTAAATTCCAAAATAACGTCTACGAACAAATTTTCGGCCTTCCCATGGGCCTCGGTATCTCTGCCCCTTTATCCGAGATCTACCTCGCATCTATCGAAGAAAAAATTCTCCAACCCTTTCCCCCAGGAATTAAACTATACATGAGGTATGCAGATGACGTTCTCTTAATAGGCAACAGAACCACCATCGATACTTTACTGAACACCTTTAACGCAACACATGAAAGACTCAAATTCACCCTTGGAGTAGAAAACGATAATAAAATTAATTTTCTAAACCTCACTGTATACAAAATAAACACATCTTTAGGCACCAAAATATACAGAAAAAACACACATACAGGTAAATTCTTACATTACCACTTACACCCCACCCTCTATACATCAAAAAAGCAGTTGTATACAACCAGATATACAACGCTGTAAAATATAGCCACACACAAACAGACCTATCTATAGAATTACAATACCTCACCAAAAAATTCATCGACAGAAAATACCCACCACAACTAATAAAAGAAACCATCACCAAAGTTCATAATAACACTAATAACCCAAACAAAATTATTAACCACGTGAACAAGAATAAGACACACAAACCCCTTATCGCGCTCCCATATCATCAACAATACGCTAGAAGACTTCAACAGATTTTTAAAAATACAGATATCAAATTAATATTCACATCGTATAACAAATTAAGTTCCAAATTCAATTCATACAAGACAACACACGAGTACGAGACACAAGATTACAACAACATTATATATTTGATCAGATGCCAATCAGATTGCCAAGCATGTTACGTAGGCAGTACAACAGCAAAATTCGGGACATCAAAAATTTCCAACACGCGTGCATACTACCACTTTAATAGCTTCAAAACTAATTCAGCAAGTACAGAACTAACACAACACGTCCAATCTCAAAATCACAACCCACTCATCGATTCAGCCATCACAGTAATTAAATTGCCGACCGGGCTAGCCGAGTGGGTAAAGTACCTGCCCGGCAACCCCAAAGGTCGCGGGTTCGATTCCCGCCTCGGGCTTGGATCAAAGTACTGCAAAAACCTTGGGAGGTGCAATATGGCCACAGAAGCCGATGTGCCAACAACTACCAAATCAAAAAAAAAAAAAAAGTAATTAAATTAAATTCTAGCTACAAAATCCTTGAAAACGAAGCCCTCGTTATTGAATGGTTTAAGCGCCATACATCACTCAACGTGTTAAACAAAAAGATTCCCGCCAATTTCTCCTCCATTTGGAATTTAGCACGTATCAAGTTTCCACGTGCACTGAAATGCATTTCGGGAACCCAACTCGTATATAACACAAGCGCGCTCTCTTCCCCCCCTCCACTATAACTAACTGAAGACGAGGAAACTCAAAAGTCGCTCGTGCGCGATTATTAGCTTATATTTTCCTTTCTTTTTTCTCTTAATTTAATTTAATTAGGCAACCATGGAAGGTGCACTTTCCTTTCTTAAAAATTTTTCTATAGCCCATAACTTAATTTTAAACCCATAATCCCTGTAAAGTATTAGAATCCTATAACCACTATGTATGTGGTAAAACCCTCCACCAGCTAAGCGGATTACTATGAGGTGAGTGCTGAAAATTAAGCTAAGCTATACATACAATCTATTGATTATTTAATTATTTATATTTTACTTTAATGTACCGGTAAGTTGTTGATTTTTTCGTTTTTTCCATTTTAATTTCTGGAGGGTATCATACAGAAGTGTTCTACGTACTATATTGAGGTAAACTCCTCTTATTAATTTACTAATATTATTATCAACGTAGAACATATTTAGTATTACAGCTCTGATTCATACTATCTAGGTGGTAGAAAATGAAAAAGACCCGGTAGTAATTGTGCAGTCAGATATAAAGTTTTCTGAGCAATGCAGACAGGCTGCCAGGGCAGGTCATGAGGTTTTGTCAATGATATATAGGAATTTTGCTAGCAGGGAGAAGGAGGTGATTGTCCCTCTGTATAAGGCAATGGTCAAGCCATGCCTTGAGTACTACGTGTATAGGTCTGGAGGCCTCATTTTAGGAAGGATGTAGATTTGCTTGAGCATGTACAGAGAAGGGCAACAAGATTGGTAAGTGGAATGAAGAGATCCTCTTACCAAGAGAGGCTTATGTTCTGCAAATTGCAGTGGCTGGAGACTAGGCACCTGTGCGGTGATCTGATTGAGGTGTATAAGTCCTTGAATGGGTTGAGCACGCTGAATTCTGATGGGATCCTTCCACTTGTTCAGATTACAAACCTAAGGGGGCAAAAATTCAAATTAAGAAAAGACGTAGAATAGATATGCAGAAATTTGCCTTTAGCCAGCGTGTGATTAATTGCAGGAACAAACTTCCATCTGTCGTTGTGGAAGTTGATAGGTTAAATAAATTTAAGGAGGAACTGGACAGGCATTTGGAGGGAATGGTGTGATTTTTCTCCCCCCCCCCCCCTTTTTGGATGATGCTGCATAAGCGCATACACTTGCTTTCTTGCATCACATGCCGCCACCACCACCACTACTACTACTATTATGATTTTGAAGAAAATATACGAGAACACTACCTCCTTTATTAGACTAGACAAAGACAGTAGCAGATTTAAAATTGAGAAAGGAGTTCGACAAGGAGACACTATCTCCGAAGTTGTTTACTGCTGCCCTTGAGGAAGCTTTCAGAAGATTAGACTGGTTGCAGAAAGGAGTCAATGTGAATGGAAAGTACCTAAATCATTTACAATTTTCAGATGACATTGTGGTCGTAAGCAATGATCCCAAAGAATTAGAGTAAAATCTTAATCAGTTATGTAGAGTTAGTAAGGATTTTGGACTCAAGATGAATATGGCTAAAACAAAAGTAATGATGAACAAGTATGCCACAGAAAGGAATATAATGATTGAAGGAGCAGTAATTTAAAAGGTGGAGTCATATACTTATCTGGGAAAAGTCATTAGCTGTAATAATGATAAATGGCTGGAAGTCAAGAGAAGAATAAATTTTGGATGGATAGCATTCAGGAAATATAGTCACATACTGAGGAGCAATATCCCAATTTGTCTGAAAAGTAAAATAATGAACGAATGTGTACTCCCCACCGTGACTTATGGAAGTGAAACTTGGGCACTCACCAAAAGAATAGAAGAGAAACTGAGATCTACACAGCGAAGAATGGAACAAATTATATTAGGAATCAGACTGTTAGATAAGAAGACAAACATGTGGATTAGGCAGCAAAGTCAAGTAAAGGACATTCTTATTAAAACTAAAGAATTAAAATGGTTTTGGGCAGGACACATAGCTCGAAGACATGATGACAGATGGTCTAAGAAAATAACAGAATGGTACCCAAGAGGAGCTAGAAGAAAACCTGGAAGACAATGACTGAGATGGACAGATGAAATTCGTGAGTTTGTGGGTAGTAAATGGATGGCCATTGCACAAAACAGAAGGAACTGGAAAGTTGCTGGAGAGGCCTTTATCCTGCAGTGGATTGAAAATGGCTGATGATGATGATATATTGTAACATGGGAACATCATAACCAACTATCCTTGACAGTTTTAAATTTAATAATCTAAAAACATTTTGTATTAAATTAATCATTTGTCAATTGTGATTACCCCTATATATAAACCCCAGGGGCTCATATCTGGTGAGTATGGGTTTGACACACCCAGGGTCCTAAGCTGGATATCATCATTCTTCTCTTTCTTGGTGATTCCCCTTCTACTTCTGTGTCTCGCTCTCTCTCTTAGGTTAACTTGGGAATTTTTATTTGGCTGGTGCAGCATAAGCTTCAGGCTTCCTTGCACCATACAGCTAATAATAATAAAAAAGCTTCAATCCTCACTATGACCCCTACGCACATTTTCTATCTTTTTTTACCCCAACACTGCGTCACTTGAATAGCAAGTTTAATAGTACTGAAATATCACATGTCCACACATATACTGAGTTATATCTGCCAACCTTTGTAGTTTAATGAGGATTGATATAAAACAAAATTTGGCATGTAATTAAAGTAAATGACACTAGGATTCTATATTTATAAAAAAAACTTATTTGTAGATAGTTGTATAAATGCAAAGGTAAGTAAAATTAAAAACTTTTTTTCTGTTCTGAATATTATCTACATGGATAGGATGAGTGATTTTTGTATTAGTAAAGGAGCATCTTAAATATAATGCAACAATATGTAAAATATACATTAAAATTTAAACATGTTTAATGGTTGAGAGAAGGGCAGTATGTTGTTCAAAAATAACACTAATTAAAACATGCAGATTGTAGTTAAAGTGAATTTTATCTTTGTGTGAGAATGTAAACCCATTTGAAAGGGTTATACATTCATTACATTACTGTATTAAGCAGTTATACATTACAACTGCTTAATACAGTTGTCATTGTTTTTTGATTCCATGTTACCATCATCAGGTTTAAATGCCAATTTAAACTGACACTAATTCATGAATATAATAAACATACATGCTTAGATGGATATATGCTTGTTATATTCATAAATTGGTATCTTGTCATTGGGAGTATGCTTTTTTTTTCTCTCTCTCTTTGCTCAGACCATTAACCACCCTTGTTATTCATTCTGGCATCTTTCTTTTGAAGAACTTGACCAGTGGAATAGATGCATTTGTTTCTTCCAAGATACTTCCCATAATAAACTCATATACAGCTACTTATAAGTGTCTCTTTAATTAATCAAACCCAAGAAATATTTCAATCTACCATAATTTCCTCTCTTCTTTTCTTTTACTTCTGAAATTTCTTTGGATCCTACCCATTTTATGACTTAAAATGGATAGAATCTGATGTGTTTGCTACTTACTATTGGTTTTTCCACTGTAAACTTTTTGGTGCAGTTTGTATCTCTGGTCAAGAATATTAGAGCATCTTGTATTTCTCTTATGCATTGTAATAGGTATCAGTCATCCTAATGGTTCAAAAAGCTATGGTTTGTTGGTTCATGATTTCAGATCTATAATAGGTAGGCCGAAGTTGCCATGACAAAGCTAATTACACTTGCTTGCCCATTCAGTTTTCTTAAAGAGAATTGTTTGGATTGTTACATATTCCTGTTACCACAATTAATTTCATCCCACATAGATTCAGTGTTCATCCAAACTTGTAAAGATGGAAATCTCTAGTTGCTCTCAAGGAGACTTTGATTAGCAGCACAACCTCTGTGTATCTCCTGAACACATGGTATTCACCATAATGAAATCCTTCATCCCACTGTCTACCCATGACACAATATGTGTCAATTAGCCCTACTGCAGGGTTATTCAACAGACACGCAACCTATATTATTTTTTTAGATAGAGATTGCAATAAATGTTTAGTGTCTTTCTTCCCAAATATAAATGTAAACGCTTTTCTGGTTTTCATTAAAAATTTTTGTGGTTAATATTAATGTTTAGTGTCTTCCTTCCTAAATGCAAGTGCAAACCGTTTTATGGTTGTCATTAAAATTTCTGATTTGATATTGACTTTTAATTATTAGTAATATGTGAAGGTTATTAGTATTTCACTCCTTTAAGTAATCTGAAAGATAAATCTGGTTATCTTTGATGTTCAGTTATGAACATACTATTGAAAAGTTTAAATTCAAGTAATTTAAGCATAGAAGTGGTAGATGACTCTCATCAACTGGTGCAATACCACCACTTTGCTTATTGGAGGCTTGAAGTGGTGAAACCCATGTTTAGTCAAAGTCCCAAAATACTTCTCTTTCAACCCATGCATGGTACTAAGTACTATAGGTTTTGATACCTTTCGTGTTTGGGGTTTTCATAAAAAAAAAAAAAAAAACACTCCTAGTATAACAGAATTTGTCTGTATTATATTTATTTATAATTTATTATTATAACACACTATGTGTTATAAATACTATTTATAACACACACACATACACACACACACCCTTTATAGCTGTTTCTCATGGTGGCTTATCTGTTGTTTTTGTACCTACTGTTTCTTGCCATGCATGAGGTAATTAGAGGTTACATATAAGTACTTTCAGGGAGGGTAAAAGTATGATTTCCACTTGGTACAGGCCCCTGTCATTCCTGTGACTTTCTTACCTTCCCAATAATTAGAAATTTCCTTAACCTCATAAGGGCTTCTCCCTAATTGATATTAGAAAAAATCTCCTTAGTTCAAATGAATTCCATTTTTACAGCATAAATCTCTTCTAGTTAGGATAGGTAATTTCATGAGGGTTCCTTCATATAATCCTTCATGTCCTGTCTGCCTGGGCAGAATTTCAGACAATAACATTTAATCTTGTGACATTTTCTGGCCTTACCGACCTTATACTTCATGACCAAGTATTTTGTTTATGCTTTATATCTTAAATTCCCATGTGTATAACCATATACCCTTAAGAACTGACAGTTGGTTTGTAACATCACAAATGTTTGCTAGCTGAAAAAAATTACGTAACCATGAATCTAATTCTTTTTCATCTGCCTGTATGCTGTGTATCCTGATTTGCCTTACATTTGATTCCTACAATAAGACTACCTCCTGTGGACCTAAAGTGTTCTGTTGAACTGAGAGATCCAGTATGAGGTTTGACAAGAGCATCACACAGCATGGCATTTTAGACCAGGAGTCAGGAATCCATAGTTCTGAGCAAAGCTGTGGCTCTCATTTTATACACTGAGTAAAATTTTAAAAAAATTTAAAAAAAAAATAAATAAATAAAATCTTGGTTCTTTGTCAGGTCACTTGTGCACTACCTGTAACTTCATCATCATTCAAAAATCCGTATAATGCTTTTTTCAGAGGGCCAAAAAAGTCTGAAAGAGTGAGTAATAGTAATCGTGGCACGTGATGCAAGAAAGCAAGCGTGTGAGCTTATGTAGCATCAGCCAAAAAAAAAAAATTCACACAACCATTCACTCTAAACGTTTGTTCAGTTCCTCCTTAAATTTATTTAATCCATCAACTCCCACAACGACAGATGGAAGTTTGTTCCAGCAATTAACCACCCGCTGGCTAAAGGCAAATTTCCGCACATCTATTGTACAGCTATCTTTCTTCAATTTCAAATTTATGCCCCCTTAGGTTCGTAATCTGAGCAAGTGGAAGAATCCCATCAGAATTCAGCGTGCTCAAGCCATTCAAGGCCTTATACACCTCAATCAGGTCACCTTGCAGAAGCCTAGTCTCCAGCCACTGCAATTTGCAGAACTTATGCCTCTCTTGGTAAGAGAATCCCTTCATTCCCCTCGCCAATCTTGTTGCCCTTCTCTGTACATGCTCAAACAAATCTACATCCTTCCTAAAATGAGGCCTCCAGACCTATACGTAGTACTCAAGGCATGGCCTGACCATTGCGTTATAGAAAGGGACAATCACCTGCTTTTCCCTGCTAGCAAAATTCCTGTATATCATTGACAAAACCCCATGACCTGCTCTTGCAGCCTGTCTGCATTGTTCAGAAAACTTCATATCTGATTGCACAATTACTCCCAGGTCTTTTTCATTTTCTACCACCCTAAGTGTAGTACCACACAGTTGGTACGTTCCTCTGGGGTTACTTCTACCCATATGCAGTACTTTGCATTTGTCAATGTTAAACTTCAGTTGCCACTTCTCAGCCCATCTTCCCAAATTTTCTAGATCCTGTTGCAGTAGCAAACTGTCATTACTGTCATTAACAACCCTGCCAACCTTTGTATCATCAAACTTCGACACTAAGCCTTGATATACCTTCATCAATATCATTGATAAATAAACAAAACAACAGTGGACCCAACACCGAACCCTGTGGGACTCCACAAATAACATTAGTCCATGAAGAGCAGCACCCATTGATTACCACCCTCTGTCTTCTCCCACTCAACCATCCTTTTATCCATTGTAGCAACTTACCCTTAATACCATTCTGCTCCAATTTGCACAGTAGTCTTCCATGCACAACAGTGTCAAAAGCTTTCCCGAAATCCAAGTATATGATATCAAAATTATTTTTTGCATCCAGTTCCTTTGTAACCACATCATAATATCCAATCAGATTTGTCAGACCTGATTTTCCCTTAACAAACACATGCTGTGTCTGAATTATTGCTGCAGCCTTGTCTAGATATCCTGCAATGCATCTTTAACCAGTGAGTCCATTATTTTACCCGGAACAGAAGTTAAACTAACTGGTCTGTAATTACTTGTCACCCTTCGATCCCCCTTTGTGAATTGGGGATACATTTGCACATCTCCATACCGTGGGGACCTCCCCTGAGTCCAAGGATGCTCTCAGGAAGTAAGCACGGTTTGCTTGCTTCCTTTGCTGCCTCCTTTAATATAACTGGATAGATCCCATTCATCCAAGATGCCTTTCTTATGTTTAACTTCAACAATTTCTCCTCCACTTTTCTCTCAGTTATTACAAAATCATTAAGGACCTTGCTACAATTTGATAACCTTCTGGCATTTTCAATCCTTAACTCCTCATGTGTGAATGTAGATGCAAAATACTCATTCAGTTTGTTTGCTATCTGAGCAGGATCATCAACAGTCGAACCATCAATATCAAGTGGACCAATCTGATTCATCCCCTTCCTTTTAGAGTTTATATAAGTAAAGAAATCCTTGCTGTTTTTCTTATCATCCTTTGCCAAAGATCTCTCATAATGTACCTTTGCCTGTCTAATCTCCTTTGTGACTTGATTACAGACTAGCTTATATCTGCCATAGGCTTCTGTGTCGCCTGGTAATTTATATGCATCCCATGCATTTTATTTCTCTGCCACGAGTCTCATTAGTTCATTTGACAACCATTTAGGCCTAAATTTAACGATATTTCTTAATAGGTATGAAACTTTTAGTAGCATCCACGATTAATTCCTTGAATGCTTCCCACTTAGAATTTACTGTTGGTAACATTGTCAGTTGATCCCCCTGTACAGAATTTAAAAAAATGTCTGAGACCATGTAGTCACCTTTACGGAAGCAAAAACCCTTTCCTTTACCACTGATGGTAATTATATGTTTAAGTAAATCGTACATCAGTACATTGTGATCACTGCCACCTAGTGGTTCCTTTATCTGCACATTCCTAATACACGAATTAAGAAGTTTTCCGACTCGCCCAACACTGCCTCAATAGCATCAGCAAATGTTCTTGTACCCTTTCTATTTAAGTGTATCCCATCCCTGTAGAAGCACTCTCTCCTGTTAACAAGCACAGACCACGCTGAAAAAAATTCTACCCCATGACCCTTGCAAATTCCTTCCAGGGCTGAATTGATTGACCAGGCTCTGATCATGTACCTCCTATTGTGTCTGGTCAGAATTGCAGACACTTTCAAATTTAACCCTAACTCACGACTTCTTTGCAACACTGACCTGTACTTGTTAAGTAAATCTGCAGATCTCCTACAGATTTGCAGATTGGTGAAGAAATAATTTAAAATGAATTTTTAATTATTATAACAATTGCAGTAGCTGAACATTATATTGTACATCAGAACAATTTTTGATGCCCACAAGAATGGGGTCTTCACAGACACTTTTGCCATTTTTAAATATTTTCACCCGTCTGCGACTAATACATGTTTCTGCACGTCTTGTTGACATTTTTCTGTGAGTCTAGGAGGGTTTACCTCTTCTGACCACAGAATAGTGCCATTTTACATTAGTAGTGCAATTAGAAAGTAGAGCTGACATGGTTTCAGATGAACTAATGGGACTTGTGGCACAAGAGAAAAATGCATGGGATGCATATTAATTATCAAGCAATGCAGAAGCCTTTAGTATAAACTATATACAAAACTAGTCTGCAGTGAAGTCACAAGAAAGTTAGGCAAGCTAAGTTAGATTATGAAAAGGCTTTGGCAAATAATGCAAAGAAAAACAGCGATGACTTCTTTAGTTACATAAATACTATAAGTAGGGAATGAATCACAATGGTACACTTCATATCAGTGGTTTAACCATTGATGTTCCTGCTCAGGTTGCTGAGAAACTGAATAGGTATTTGCATCTACAGATAGTAGATGCAAAATATTTATTTTCAGATAGATATTTTGCATTTACAGATAGATATATCACACACGAGGAATTCTTTAGAACGGTATGCCAGAAGTTTATCAAATTTTACAGGTAGCTAATGATTTTGTGATAACTGAGAGGAGAGTAGAAGAGAAATTGAAGCTAAACATACAGAAGGCACCTCGGGTACATGCAATTTATTCAATTAGTAAGGGAGGCAGCAAAGGGCGTAAACAAACCCTTATAGTCATAATTATGGGAGCATCTTTAGTTTCAGAGGAGTTCCCAGTGGGACTGGAGATATATAAATGTATCCCCAAATCACAAAGATGGATCAAAGGTGACATGAGTAATTATAGACCTGGTAGCTTAACTTCTGTTTCAGAGAAAATAATGGCTTCACTGGTTAAAAAAATAATGCAGGACCATCTAGACAAGGATGCAGTTATACTGTAGTCACAGCATAGATTTGTTAAGGTCAGGGCGGTTCTCATAAAAAAAAAAAAAAAAAAAATTGGCGGTTCGATCTGGTGGTGGACTGGTCTTTTGATTGACTCGCCGTTGCGGTGATTTGTCTAGCAATCGAAATGCAGCGATTCCCTGATCATTATCGGCCTTGTGGTCCTCGTTGAGATGGAGCATAATGGTCAGTCTATTTTTGGTTTATTTTTGTTTTATTTTATTGTAGTTGGTATACATCTCTGTTGGTGATATTTCACATAAATTTGGACTTGGTGCGGTTAGAGAGGGTGCCGTTAAATTTCTGTTTAATTGGCATTCAAAATTTATTTGATGATTAATTTATTATCTTTGCATTTAGATGTTCTAAATTATCTTGGAGAGTTTCTGCTGCAATATTTTTACTCTTCTTACCCTTCTCTTCCCTCCCTGTTGGTTTGATCGTTATGTTTAATTTAATGGTAAATAAGAATAATCAGATATTTTGAGAAATTAATAATTATAATCTATCCAAATGTGTATGAAAGTGCATCCAAGGAGAAAGAACTGGTAAATCCAGCGAAATAAGTAACATGGTGACTTGAGATCCAAAGGAGGTGCATTTTATGGAACTGATTATAAAAGAACATGACATAAAGGAACGTGAAATAACATGCAAAAAAGTCTATGTAAATGAAACAATTCCAAGGAAACGTTTATAGTACAGGAAATAATTCCATGTATATAATACTAGATAAATTTACAGGTAGTATCAAGTGTGAATTTATAGTGGAAATAGTAGTAAATGAAACCAAGGAAAAAGAATCGGTTAAGATTATATCCAATTATGAAGTGATATAACCCCAGGGATATAAGTAACATGGTGACTAAGATGAAATAAGTCTATGAAAATGCAACAATTTCAAGGGAACATTTAAGGTATATAAGAAGAACAGGAAATAATTCTGTGTACAGGAAGTTTTCGCTTTACGGGTTTACGTGTCCCCCCCCACCAAGTATGAACATTAATTGAAAAAAAATGAATATTAAACATTCATAAGTACCACGCGTGTAGCTATACAATACAGTGCACCCCACTTTACGACATTAATCCGTTCCAGAGACACCATCGTATCATGAAAATATCGTAGTGCGAACCAAACAACACATTGTTTTTTGGTAATTTGTTCCACGACCTCAGAAGTTGAAATTTTTGCTATATAACTCTCTAAAAGGTCATTTTTATAGTGTAAATTGTATTAGTTACCAATTCAAATCATTATCATATGTTCTGTTGTAAGAACCAGTTTTGAATGGCCTTGTGATATTTTTCTAAAGCACATTTCTAGAGGTCATGACCATAAAACAATTTGCACTTTCCAGTTTATTGGGCTTTTCTGTTACTGCAAGCAATTATAAATGGGTAGTAAACTCCATATTATTGCATTTGCAAAAATACCGATAGCTGGAAATGAGGTTTTTTACGTTATTATGGTGAAATAAAGTAAAGAGGAAATGTGTTTCCCCTTTACTGAAATCTTCAATCGTATAAAAAACAAATAAAATTTCAAAATCTTCTCTTCATTTTTTTAAAGCTTCGTAAACTTGTTACTCCGCGCAAATCATGTTAGTTTCAGTTTGTACATTCCGTTAAAAAATGCTTATGCATGCTATCGAAATTTATCTTGGAAACAAACGCCTCTTGAAGCATTTCTGAAGAATATTAAAAACTACCTGATCATAAAACAAAAGACCTTATAGATTTGTTTCTGAGATCATATCCGTAGACAAGGACCCAGATTTCACTAGATATGCTTAATAAAACTCCCAAACACTTAACTTTATCAACTGATACTGATCTTCATTCCTTCTACTATGCTGGTACTATTTCGATAGCAATTATAAGCGCAGACAAATCTCTTGCCCTAACAAATGGGTGATGACCCTCTAATTTGGGCCAGGCAACCTTCCTAATCTCAGCCCTACATCCGGTGTTTGGCAGAACATTTTACGCTACCGCCTTCGCTGAAAGGAGCTTAACGGACCCTTAGAAGACTAGCGACCTGCTAATGTTAATTAGTTTTCTCCCTTCCTGTAATGGTACTATTAGTTCAAAATTTTGCATTGTTGAATACCAACCTTTAGTTAATACTGTACCACCAAAGTTTATGTATTTGCTGCTGAGTCAATCCACTTGTGCAATCTGTATCTTTCTATTTCTTTTATGTTGTATTCATTTTGGTAATTGGTGTCCACTCTGCTTTGCAGTCTTGGTTTCTTTTATTATTTTATCCCTTTCACTTTTTAACAATTTTTTTCTTGTGTGAAAAATTTCTCCTTAATCTAATTAATGTCGTTTTATCACTTTACCAGTTTTTTTTTGATGACCAAACGACTTAAGAGAGTATTCAAGTTTAATTTTACCAGTATTTTTTGAGGACCAAATGACTTAAGTTCTCTTAAGTCGTTTGGTAACTTAAGTGAACTTTTCCCAGCTATAACGCACTATAATGGTTTTGAAAATGTTGTGTTATTCTGCGCCACTCATATATCCCGTCAGCAAGGTAGACCATGGTATCAGTTTAGTCAAGTGACTAGTTTGAGAGCAGGTGATCAGTTGTGCCAGGTTATAAAATATATCAGATTCCAGTCCAACATGACTCATCTTATGCGGATTTTAAGTGCAGAGGGTTGTCATCTAAAGATGATGCAATGTATGTCATGTCATAGTTCGAAAACAGTTGGTTTACATGTTGCTCCTTCACATATAGCCAATCCAGTCAAAACTGCCTTAAGTAGAATACGATTAGACATTCTCCTACGCTGGAGTCACTTCTCCTATGATGTTCATATATTTGGGCATTTAAAAAAACGAGTCATTGAAGGGTTGTACATTAGTTGAAGCAGCTCACTGTCTGTGATTGGTTTTATTATTAGCCAGAGGTATTCTGTGAGCATCTGTCCCTGCATACATTTGGAAGAAGCATTGTGCTCAGATTGGGTGGACTTTGCATCTCTGCAATGCATGTGTTTGCACTAATAAAATTGTCAGCACATGACATTTCTATCCTATTTCAGTACTGAATGTCGTAAAGCCCAGATCTTGCACCGTGCGATTTCTAGATGTTTCCTTCTCTGAAAGAGAGGCTGCGTGGATAGAAATTTGAATGGGATATGGAAAGATCCACACAAAAATGTCATAAGAAGTGGCCAGCAGGAGGCAACCTAGAAATAGAATCGGTACATTGTTCTTCAAGTAAAGGATATTTTAAAAAGACTACCAAATAAACACGTAAAAATTTCTTCATGCTAAATTTTATTCTAGGCTGTTTTGGTACACCCCCCGCTTCATTTGTAGCAACCGAAGCATTGAACATATTTGTAACTACACACTTCCTACTTTGTGTAACGAACTCGTGTTCTCCTCTGGTGTCACTCAACGGTAGGGTGGGGAATGTTTGTATTATAGGGATGGTCTGATAGGTTCAAAAAACCATTCCAATAAAGTTCAAAAGGTCTTTTCCTTGTAGCATTTGTTGTATCCACTTTTACGTGGTTCCTGTGTGAATATTTGCTGTCATTTTGTGGGTTTTGTGTTCCGGCTTATTCTCTATTGACGGGTTCTTTTGGCATTGCATGCCGTGATTTTAACGTTGGGTCTATCTCACATCCACTTTTCTGTTTTTTTAAAGAATGCTACCTTGGATATATATTAATTATTAGTGCTTTTATAAACTTAATTATTACAGTAACTTTTTTTTCTTCCATAGCACTAAAAATATATTAAGAATTATTTCTTAAAATTTTCTTAGATATTTATTTCTGTCTCAAAGCGAATATCAGCAGTCAATAAAGACTAAGTTACTTCTGCGCAGTCTCGTAGTTCTCATCTGCAGTTGATTGCAACTTTTCTTTACAGGAAGCGGCGCTTTGTTCAAAAGCTTTTCGTATGCAGTCAAATATACTGTATGTATATATATTAAGAAATTCGATAAATCCTTCAAACAATATTCATTTTATATAAAAGATATCTTTGATTACATCCAGTTTTGTTTTTGAGCTGTTTACTGATATCTTGCTGTCAATGAACTCTCATGGTTATTAGCATGCTTTAAATAACTTCGTATTATGGTGGATTGCAAAATGATGATTTCGCATGATTGATCCGATCTCTTTACTAATTTGTTAACATCACTTGTACTTTTGCGTTATAAATCTTGTACCACATGTTCCCATGGGATCAGATCTGGTGAGTATGGGCTTGGCACACCAAGGGTCCTGAGCTGGATATCATCTTTCTTGGTGATTCCCTTCTACTTTTGACTCACTCTCTCTCTCTCTCTCTCTCTCTCTCTCTCTCTCTCTCTCTCTCTCTCTCTCTCTCTCTCTCTCTCTCAGGGTAACTCGGGAAATTTTTTTTTTTTGGCTGGTGTAGCATAAGCCTCGGGCTTCCTTGCACCATATAGCTAATAATAATAATAATCAGGTGACTCCTTGTGCAACGAACCAATCAGTTCTGAGCCAATAATGAGTGATCAGCGAGTGTGCATTTAGTCGATGATGAAGAATAAACATTCTTTAACATTTGTAAGTCATAAATAATTTCTTTATTATTATAATTTACTTCATTTTACAGACTTCGTTTTCCTTTCTTTGGATAAATCAATCATTGTTTAAACATAAAACTAATTAGCTAACTAATTTCATTGTTGAGAAAGTAACTCCTATTTTTAACATTGTTTATGGGAAATAAATTCCCAATTTATGAATTTTCACTTTACGAGTGCACACTAGGAACAACTTAACTCAAAGTCGGGAACTACCAGTATATAAAACTAGAGGGATCCACAGGTAGAATCAGGTGTGAATTTACTATGGAAATAATAGTAAAGGAAACCAAGGAAAAATAATCAGGTGACATTATGTCCAAAAATGTAGTGATATCATTTCAGAGATATAAGTAACATGGTGAATAAAGACACTAAATTGCACATATTTATATTAAACATATTGATATTAACCATCTTTACCCCAACTCAATACTTATTTTTACCTAAATATATTACACTGCATCGGGATTACCTTTTCCATACTGTAGTAAAAAGTGCTAATTTCATATCATTCCTTTTTGGCCTTTCACTTTTCTTCTACTATTATGGACAAGTATAGAAACGCAATTCCTGATACATGGTCAGGTATAGGCTCCTGATGAAATACCCAATCATTTATCAATATTTATGCCGACTGGGCTAGCCGAGTGGGTAAAGTACCTGCCCGGCAACCCAAAGGTCGCTGGTTCGATTCCCGCCTCGGGCTCGGATCAAAGTACTGCAAAAAAAAACCTTGGGAGGTGCAATATGGCCACAGAAGCCGATGCGCCAACAACTACCAAATCAAAAAAAAAAAAAAAAAAAAAAAAATCAATATTTATTTCTGCTTTTTTTTTTTTTTTTATGTGAACCCCAAACACGAGAGATATTAGAACCTATAGTGCTTAGTACCGTGCTTGGGTTGGAGGTTGAGAAGACAAAAGAAGATATTTGTTGACATTGGACTTGAACTTCTGTAGATTGTAATTTTCAGGAAATACGTACGAAGGAAGGTTGTTCCAGAAAACGGCAGTTGAATGAATAAATGAGAAAGATGAACAGTTGGTTCTGTGGGTTTGAAGTTGAACAGTAAATGGGTGTTGGCTGGTGGCGGCACATGTTCGGACTGTTTTGAAAGATAGCGGGAATTATAGAAGCCAATTCAGAAGAACAGTGCCCATGGAAGTATCTGTAGAAGAGGCATGCAGCACACACAGTAAGTCTATGAGAAAGTGAGTGGAGAGACTCTGTTAGAGATGAATCATTAATTAACCTAACTGCCCTCTTCTGAATGGAATCAAGAAGCCTGAGAGAGGTTTTAGGGGCACCACCCCAGATGTGGGAACAATATTCCATGGCAGGGCAGATTTGCGATTTATACACAGTGAGCAGCTGTTTGGAAGAAAAGTAACGGCGAGAGCGAAAGAGAAAACCAAGTTTTTTAGATGCAGAGGAAGCAATATTTGTAACGTGCTTGTGCCAAGACAGATTAGACGTCAGGGTAATCCCCAAAAGAGATATATTATTTTGCCTAGAAATCGGAGTGTCACTAAAGATAAGCATAGGAGCAGAAGAATCCTTTTTGCGAGATATAAGACAAGACTGAGTTTTAGAAGGGTTGAAATCAACTAAGTTGTCTTTGCCCCACTGGAGGATTACCCGAAGATCGGCATTTAAGGAATTGGTAGAAGATTTTCGAGAAGTTGAAGCTGATTGAGCAGGACAAGGTTTCTCAAAATGGAAAGTGGAATGTAATGTGCTATCATTGGCAAAACTATGGACAGGATTTCCAGTCAATGGAAGAAGGTCGTTAATATGCAAGAGGAAAAGAGTGGGAGAAAGAACTGAACCTTGGGGGACACCAGCATTAGTGGAGAAATTAGAAGACAGAGAGCCATTTACCATCACCCTCAGTGAATGATCAGAGAGAAAACTGGATAACCAATTACTAAAAACAGTTGGCAAACCATAAGATGGAAGCTTGTTTAGAAGACCTTTATGCCAAACATGATCGAAAGCCTTTGAGATGTCAAGGGCAACTACTTTGTGTTTCACCGAACCTTTCCACTAAATTAGTCCATAAGTGGGTAACATAAGCCAGAATATCACCAGTGGATCGACACTGACGGAATCCATACTGGCGATCGTTGATCAGACGGAAGGTTTCTAGGTAGTTTAAGATTTGGCGGTTAATTGATTTCTCCATTACTTTAGAAAGAGTAGAAGTAATTGCAATGGGACGATAATTGGATGGCAGTGATTTGTCACCCTTTTTAGGAACTGCCTGGATATGAGAAAATTTCCAAGCAGAAGGATAAACACCTTTGGAATAAGAAAGTGAAAAAAGGCGGCAAAGAATAGGAGTAAGTTCAGGAGCACAGGTTTTGAGAACAAGTGGAGAAATACCATCAGGACCTGGAGCTTTCTTAGCATCAAGATTCGTCAAAATCCTTCTGATATCCTTTTGATGAAAGACCACAGGAGGCATTGAATGGAGCGTGTTGGGAATGGTGGGAGGTGTTTTACCAAGATCATTAATACGTGAGCTGGAAGAAAAATGGGATGCTAGCAGTTCAGCTTTATCCTTGGCTGAAGTGACAAGAGAACCATCTGGTTTGGACAAAGGTGGGAGCAGAGATGGGCAAAAGTTGTGGCCAGAGCTTTGGCAAGAGACCAGAATGCTCGGCTACCATTAGGTCAAGAAGCAAGTTTTCTACTCTTAGCCTGTTCAAACTCTAGTTTGGACTGATTAATAACTGCTTTACAATTGTTACGAGCTTTGGTGTAGGCAGAAAATGAAACTGAAGAATTAGAAACAAGCCAATTACGATATGCAACATTCTTCTCTTGAACAGCCTTAGCACATTTATTGGAAAACCAAGGTTTAGATAAAGGACGAGATTTTAAAGTGGAGTGTGGGATAAAGGATTCCATTCCTGCAAAAATAATTTCACTGACACGATCTGAGCAAATGTTGACATCAGAAGTTTTGAACAGTAATCCAACCAAGGAAAAGAAGAAAAGAAATCTTGCAGGTCATCTCATTTTGCATTTGTGTAATGCCAACCAACACGAGATTGGGAATAGGCATGAGATAAAGGCTCCATTGGAGAAGAGACAGTCACCAAGTTGTGATCTGAAGTGCCTAAAGGGCTTCTCACTTCAACCATATACTTAAAAGGGTTGTTTGTGTGAAAAAGATGTCGGGTATTCTTGTAGGTAAATGAACAGTCTCTGCTAGGTCATTAGTAATTGCAAAAGCCTCCGCATCTCGACCTGGTGGGTCGGTGTGTCTAGAAAACGGAAGCCGGCTGGAGTTGTGAACATTAAAATCACCAAGGAAAATTACCTCACTGTTAGGAAAGTTGGACTGGAGAAAGTCAAGTTTCAAAGAGAGGAAGTCAAAGAGCTCCAAGTGATTAGTGGAGTTGGGAGAACGGTAGAGACAACAGATGAATTTGACGCAATGAGGTAGAGAGATTTTAAGCCAGAGAAGATCAAAGAGAGGAGATTCCAAATTGCCAAGTCTCTGACAGGGAATATCAGAATGGACATATGCACAAGTACCACCTTTGAGGCGAAAGGAATCATACAGCGAATAATTTGGGCATCTGAGATGAACAGTAGTTGAATCAACCGATAACTGAGATTCTGTCAGAAAAAGTACATGGGGTTTGGCAGACTGCAAGTGGAAATGGACATCGTTGAGATTCGAATTGAGACCACGTATATTTGTGAAATGAATTAGGAAGTGCTTGGGAGGTTTAGATCTTTTTGCAGATAAGCTTGTTCTATTAATTTGACAATTCACTGTGTATTCAATAGTAAGAAGAGGGTGGGACATTCTGTATGAAGTAATGAAATTTTTCGATATGGCGTGCCCTTGGTAAGAATATACCCAGATCCTTAACATAACGTGGCCTCGACAATGCTCCCCGCACACACACTACTCGTACTCCCTCCAGTCACTATCTGGCAGAGTAGAGGTAGCAAGATTATACACTAGCTGATCCGTAAGCCTCCTAGATTGTTACCAATAGCTTCGGTCCGGTTTACTAACTAGCGGCTGGCCCCTGCGAACACCGTTTTAGAGCTGTATCCTCGAAATGTAAGGAATATTGGATCTTGCCACGACGTTCATCATAACCTCAAAAGTCATCAAGTGTTTTTGCATTACCTATACTAAAATTGTTGCATTACCATTTACTAAAATTGTTCCCCTCATATCTGATGACAGCTATACCATTTTCATTTTATTTTTATTTTCATATTTATTACCATTTTTATTTTCATTTTCATTTTTATTTGCGTTTTATTAATATTTTGTTGTACTAATTTTACTTTACAGTTCCCCCATTTTATATTGGCTTGGCAATTCAGCCCTTAATTTACTTAATTCATCATAACCTCTAGGATATTAACATTCTACTACTCTTTTTTTCTACTTTCCTCACCCTTATAGTTACTGGCACCTTGTGTAACTTTCACATCGAATTATACTTACTGAATTTAATTTAATATTAATACAAATTATATTTAAGTAGCAAGTTTCTATAATTCTATATTTTTATATTTAACTATATAGCCTAATATTAGTGTGTGATCATGGCCCAAAAAGGGAACCAAATATCAACCATAACTAGTGGAGTCATACTTAATCTACCTAAATAGAAATATAGAAACTTGGTACTTAGATTAAGTAAGACTCTGCTAGTTATGGTCGATATTTGGTTCCCTTTTTTTTTTTTTTTTTGTGCCATGGACACGCACCAATATTAGACTATATCTAGGTGGTAGATGACTCTCATCAACCTGTGCAATACCACCACTTTGCTTATTGGAGGCTTGAAGTGGTGAACCCATGTTTAGTCTCTAGAGCTAAGTTCCGGTCAACCCTATCTCCCTATCTCTTCCATCATGCAGTATGATTGATGACTTTTGAGGTTATGATGAACATCGTGGCAAGATCCAATATTCCTTACATTTCGAGGGTGCAGCTCTAAAACGGTGTTTGCAGGCCGGCCGATAGTTAGTACACTGGACCGAACGTATTGGTAACTCTCTCAGAGGCTTCCGGGTCAGCTAGTATATAATCTTGCTACCTCTACTCTGCCAGATTGTGACTGGAGGGAGTCCGAGTAGTGTGTATACAGGGAGCATTGTCGAGGCCATGTTATGTCAAGGATCTGGGTATATTCTTACCATGTGTACGCCATATCCAAAAATTTCATTACTTCATACAGCATGTCCCACCCACTTTTTCTTACTATTGAATACACCATGAATTTTCAAACTAATAGAGCAAGCTTATCTGCGAAAAGATCTAAACCTCCCAAGCACTTCCTAATTCATTTCACAAATATAAGTGGTCTCAATTCTAATCTCAACGATGTCAATTTCCACTTGCAGTCTGCCAAACCCCATGTACTTTTTCTGACAGAATCTCAGTTATCGATTGATTCAACTACTGCTCATCTCAGATGCCCAAATTATTCGGTGTATGATTCCTTTCGCCTCAAAGGTGGGTAATTTTGCATATGTCTGATCTGATATTCTCCGTCAGAGACTTGGAATTTGGAATCTCCTCTCTTTGATCTTCTCTGGCTTAAAATCTCTCTACCTCATTGTGTAAAATTCATCTGTTGTCACTACTGTTCTCCCAACTCCACTAATACTTGGAGCTCTTTGACTTCCTTTCTTTACAGCTTGACTTTTTCCTGTCTAACTTTCCTAACAGTGAGGTAATTTTTCTTATTGATTTTAATGTTCACAACTCCAGCTGGCTTCGGTTTTCTAGTCACATCGACCCAGCTGATCGAGATGCTGAGGCTTTTGCAATTACTAATGACCTTGCACAGATTGTTCATTTACCTACAAGAATACCGGACGATCCTAATCATACAGCCAACACAGTTGATCTTTTTCTCACAAACAACCCTTTTAAGTACACGGTCAAAGTGAGAGGCCCTTTAGGCACTTCAGATCACAACTTGGTGATTCTCTCTTCTCCACTGAAGCCTTTATCTCATGGCTGTTCCCAACCCTGTGTCGTTTGGCATTACAAGAATGCAAAATGGGATGACCTGCGAGATTTCTTTTCTTTTCCTTGGTCGGATTGCTGTTTCAAAACTTCTGATGTCAACGTTTGCTCAGTGAAATTACTTTTTGCATGAATGGAATCCTTTATCCCACACTCCACTTTAAAATCTCGTCCTTTATCTAAACCTTGGTTTTCCAATAAATGTGCTAAGGCTGTTCAAGAGAAGAATGTTGCATATTGTAATTGGCTTGTTTCTAATTTTTCAGTTTCATTTTCTGCCTGCACCAAAGCTCGTAACAATTGTAAAGCAGTTATTAATCAGTCCAAACTAGAGTTTGAACAGGATAAGAGTAGAAAACTTGCTTCTTGCCCTAATGGTAGCCGAACATTCTGGTCTCTTGCCAAAGCTATTGGCCACAACTTTTGCCCATCTCTGCTCCCACCTCTGTCCAAACCAGATGGTTTTCTTGTGACTTCAACCAAGGATAAAGCTGACCTGCTAACATCCCATTTTTCTTCCAGCTCATGTATTAATGATCTTGGTAAAACACCTCCAACCATTCCCAACACGCTCCATTCAATGCCTCCTGTGGTCTTCCGTCAAAAGGATGTCAGAAGGATTTTGACGAATCTTGATGCTAAGAAAACTCCAGGTCCCGATGGTATTTCTCCACTTGTTCTCAAAACCTGTGCTCCTGAACTTACTCCTATTCTTTGCCACATTTTTTCACTTTCTTATTCCAAATGTGATTTTCCTTCTGCTTGGAAATTTGCTCATATCCAGCAAGTTCCTAAAAATGGTGACAAATCCCTCCCATCCAATTATCGTCCCATTGCAATTACTTCTACTCTTTCTAAAGTAATGGAGAAATCAATTAACCGCCAACTCTTAACTACCTAGAAACCTTCCGTCTGATCAACGATCGCCAGTATGGATTCTGTCAGTGTCGATCCACTGGTGATATTCTGGCTTATGTTACCCACTTATGGACTAATTTAGTGGAAAGGTTCAGTGGAACAAGAGTAGTTGCCCTTGACATCTCAAAGGCTTTCGATCATGTTTGGCATAAAGGTCTTCTAAACAAGCTTCCATCTTATGGTTTGCCAACTGTTTTTAGTAATTGGTTATCCAGTTTTCTCTCTGATCGTTCACTGAGGGTGATGGTAAATGGCTCTCTGTCTTCTAATTTCTCCACTAATGCTGGTGTCCCCCAAGGTTCAGTTCTTTCTCCCACTCTTTTCCTCTTGCATATTAACGACCTTCTTCCATTGACTGGAAATCCTGTCCATAGTTTTGCCAATGATAGCACATTACATTCCACTTTCCATTTTGAGAAACCTTGTCCTGCTCAATCAGCTTCAACTTCTCGAAAATCTTCTACCAATTCCTTAAATGCCGATCTTCGGGTAATCCTCCAGTGGGGCAAAGACAACTTAGTTGATTTCAACCCTTCTAAAACTCAGTCTTGTCTTATATCTCGCAAAAAGGATTCTTCTGCTCCTATGCTTATCTTTAGTGACACTCCGATTTGTAGGCAAAATGATATATCTCTTTTGGGGATTACTCTGACTTCTAATCTCTCTTGGAACAAGGACATTACAAATATTGCTTCCTCTGCATCTAAAAAACTTGGTTTTCTCTTTTGGTCTCGGCATTACTTTTCTTCCAAACAGCTGCTCACTGTGTATAAATCGCAAATCTGCCCTGCCATGGAATATTGTTCCCACATCTGGGGTGGTGCCCCCAAAACCTCTCTCAGGCTTCTTGATTCCATTCAGAAGAGGGCAGTTAGGTTAATTAATGTTTCATCTCTAACAGTCTCTTCACTCGCTGTCTCATAGACATGTCTGTATTTCTCTTCTACAGATACTTCCATGGGCACTGTTCTTCTGAATTGGCTTCTATAATTCCTGCTCTCTCTTTCAAAATACTCCGAACACGTGCCGCCACCAGCCAACATCCATTTACTGTCCAACTTCAAACTCAGAGAACCAACTTTTCATCTTCCTTGTTTATTCATTCAACTGCCGTTTTGTAGAACAACCTTCGTTCATACATATTTCCTGAAAATTGCAGTCTACAGAAGTTAAAGTCCAATGTCAACAAATATCTTCTTTCGTCTTCTCAACCTCCAATCCAAGAACGGTACTAAGTACTGTAGGTTCTAATTTCTCTCGTGTTTGGGGTTTACATTAAAAAAGGAAAAAAAAAAAGTTAAAAATATAGAAACTTGGTACTTACATTCGCATACATATGTAATGTTTAATATATCCTGTAGGCATTAATTTGTCCTGACATTTTTACTTTCAGTCATTTTTTTCCTTTCAGTAGTTTTTACATATGATTCAGGTATTCCAATTTATTTCTACTATATGTGTGTATATATATATGCATAGCAGACTCTCGATTAACCAGGAAGCAGATTAATTGGGACACTTCAAGACTCCAAATTAAAAAAAAAAAAAAAAAAAAAAAATCAACCAGAAATCATAAAATTCAAGTAATAACTAGAATACGTATAAGCGACAGACAAGTGGCATTATTAGTTGTCATTGGGTCATTAGTGTACCTAGTATCTTGCAATTCCTGCTTTGTTCACCCCATTTTAGAGTGCGTCACGTCAATTTTTGTGTTCAGTTCCAGCGCAAAAGGACAAATTTTGTTTTGTTATTTGTCAGGAATATCGGATTTTTTTTTATAGTAATGTTTTTTTTTTTTTCTTTTTAGAAATTGCCAAAATGATGGGTAATCGCCAAAGAGTTGTGTTTTCAGTTAAACAAAAACTTGAAATTATTCAAAAGTTTGAAAACGGTGCATCTGTGAAATCTCTAAGAAATCATTATAATAAGGATGTATCAAAATAGCAAAACATTAACAAGTAGCGTACGGAATTCAGATTTGTCAATAATAATATGGTAGCAATATGTTATTAGTCATACCCAATATGTTATTAGTCATTAGTGATTATGTTATGAATTCAGATTCGTCAATAATAATATAGTAACAATATGTTATTAGTCATTCCCGAGTTACGTAAAACTTGACGAAGTAAGAAGTCCTGGAACCTATCCCTTACATATGTCGGGGACTTTTGTATTTTTGGATTAACCGGGAAATCGATTACCCGGGATTTATTTTTTACCATCTATCCCGGAAAATCAAGAGTCTACTGTGTGTGTGTGTGTGTGTATATATATATAGAAAGAGAGAGAGAAAGAGAGAATTAATTTCGTTACTTTTAATATTAATTATTTATAAAATAAAATAATTCTAAAGTAATCTAAAAGCTACAGACTTGTATTATAATTGATTTAGATAATAAAAATCTTAATCATGTTTTAAAAATCTTAATTATAATGATAATTAATTTATAATCTTAATTATAAATTAATTATCCCGAGTAATTTCATGTAACACCTGTTTGCCAAGGTCACATTTGTCAATACTATAGTTACATCAGTGTCATTTTCAAAGATGAAATTTACATTGTTTTCACAGCCATAAAAAGTTGAGAGCAAAATGTCATTTACTATTTCAAGAGAGCTCATGATGTAATGTTCAAAATATTCACCCAGAAATAGATTGGGCTCAAGTACATGATGATTTATCGTTCTTCTGAGATGCCTTTCCAGGGATGTATTCTAAAAATTTGGGCATTCGGTGAATGTCTTGTAACTTTTGTCTTGAATTCATTGCTGGTTCATTTTTCATATTTACAGGTTTATCTGGTCTGGAGGCCATTTGACATTTACACTTTGTGGTTGCTAATTTTTTATTTTTACTTAAATACATATGCTGTCTTAATTGTGAATCTCAAGGTTTAACATAAGGTGAGTGGGGAGGATCTGTACATTCCAAATTCTGGAATGTTCAGTTAAATGCTTTAAATTTTTTAGTTCTTTAGTAAGTTTTCCCTGTCTACTTAATAAATATATTTGCTTACAAGTGCAAATCAAAATCATATTTTGACACTTATCCAAGTTTCATAGTTGCATTCTCCTTCCAACTGCAAATCAGAAAATTTAGACTTATTGTAATATCAAAATTGCATTTAGTGAATTCCAGGTGATGAAATTCAAAACTTTTTATTGGACTTTAAAAGTATTAAAATGTTTATTGCTTTTTTTTTTTAAAGTTAATTTCATTATTTTTAAATTTTATTAGAACTATAATGTTGAGAAGAATATTTTAATAATTGTATCTGTTTATAGCTACTTCCAAATTTAGTTCGTATTTTGAAAAACCTCATTATGGCTGGTTACTCACCTGAACATGATGTCTGTGGTGTGAGTGATCCATTTCTTCAGGTAAGTAATTTTTACTTAATGCTTTATTTCTTTTTGTTAACTAGGAATATAATAGAACCTAGATAAATCCTACAACGATGTTAACTCTTTCTGGATTTCTGAAATCTAATGATAAAGCTTGAAAATCCAGTTTTCATGGTCTCCATGGCAACTAATTAGTATGTTACATATTAGTATT
Source organism: Mastigoproctus giganteus (assembly GCF_048544385.1). NCBI lineage: Eukaryota > Metazoa > Arthropoda > Arachnida > Uropygi > Thelyphonidae > Mastigoproctus > Mastigoproctus giganteus. Next base: position 52,623,449 of record NC_143581.1, on the reverse strand, counting down.
TTAAAAAAATTGTTCTTTTCATTTGTGTGGTTGAACTGCAAGTTCTTTGTTTTATGATCACTCTGGTCTGTACATTTTAAGAATTGGCACAATATTTGTAAAGGTATGGTGGTTTTTTTAGTACAGGTTAGAAACTATTGAGAGCATTCCATTATGGAACACTTTTTTTTTTAATGAAAATCCTAAACGCAAAAGGTATCAAAACCTATGGTACTAAGTACTGTGCATGGGTTGATGAAGAAGAAGAGGATGCCCGAAACTTTGCTTATTGGCTTGAAGAAACATGGTGAAGAATAATAACCCACCCAGTCACATTCAGTTTTATTTGGATAACACAAAAACTAAAGTTACCTGAGAGCATTTTGTAATTATATGTTTCTTATTCAGCATCTTAATCGATGCTGCAATAAGAAACTGCAATGAACTGTTACTGTTGTGAGCAGTAACTGCATATGCTGCATAACCGTGACTTCCAGGGCTTTTCTTGTGAAGCTAGTTGGCAGGTTTGCTGGGAGATTTTGTACTTTCTGGTTGTTTACAGTCCTGTCCGTCTTAAAAATAAGCTTTGTCTAAAAACGAGATGTGTAATACTGTATTTTGATGTGAATAACGTCTATGCTTGGGATACCCTACGGCGTTCAGGCTGTCACGAAAAGTGAAACGTCTAATTGCTGTTATAGCTCCGAAAACTAATAGACAGTAGTATAAACAATTTTTATATTATTTTGTCAGGTATATAATGCCATCGACCAATATCCAAGAAAAAATTAGAAATCGTGATATTAAATATAATTTTTTTTGAAAAAACTAAAGTTCACATTTTGGGGTCATTTACCGTTGCACCTTGGTTATTTTCACTCTCAATAACTTCTAAACTGTGATACCTAGACATAAACAGTAAGCAACAATATTGTTCAGTAGGAAATGTAGTTTTTAAAACTATAAATAATTTTGATGTAGCTCTTATGGTTCCTGAGTAATAGTGATGCAAAGTTGAGAGTTGAAAAATTCTAGAATTTTCAAGTTTGTTTTGTCAATATCTTGAAAACTATAAATGTTAGACAAAAACAGTAAGCAACAAAATTGTTGCCATTTCAAAGCTCTACAAAGATAAATAACTAGATTTCAAATCGGGTTTTTAGTTTTCAAGTGTTGAATAACTTATTAAAATAACTACTTTGTTCAGTTACTTTGAATTTGTCGAGCAGTGCGGTTGTGGTTCACTTAGTTAAGTTGTGATGATAACAAAAGTTACATCAACTAAATGTTCAAAGATTTTGACAAAATCGCAAATCTAACAGTGAAAAGTAATCACCAAAGTCGGCAGCTGAACTCAAGAGAGACAGTTGTAAGTGTAAATGTGAGCAAAATCAATTAAGAGGTAGATGTCCGGCCATCAACATCAAAAAGAACAGTGCAATCAGCAAATAAAGATCGTCAAAAGTGTTATACATTAGCTCCAAAAGAATTTTAAATAATGTTTTTGAACAACTCGTTCCGATGTCTGCAGTGTTTGCGACAGACTGTAGTTACAGAATGATTTGAGATTACCAAACCATATACAAATTCTTGAAGATGAATTTCCAGAAGCAGAGAATGTGGCATCGTTTATGCTTTGCAATACATGCTTCACAAGCTTAGAATCGGGAAATGTACTGTCATTGTCCAAGTCCAATGGTTTCATACATCATCCATTTCCATCGAATTTACAGCCGCTCGATTGTATAAGCGAACAGTTGGTTTCGGTTCAATTGGTTTCAATTGGTGGAACATTTAACCAACTGTTCAATTGAACAGTTGGTTAAATGTTCCTGTCGACATGAATAATATGGTTAGAGACTTGACTCGTGCTTTAGACGATGATTATGCATTCAACATTCACATCAAGAAGCATTTGATTCATAAATAGACTTACTTGTAAGGATATGTGAGAAAAGACACGGTCAAATTGCGGCTAAGGTATTTAATCAATACTCCTCTGTACAAACGTTATAACATCACAGTCAATCGTAAGTTGCTTGCTACTGTTTCATAGCGTTACCAACAGCAAACAAGTATACAATGTAGAGAAGATTGCGTTGTCTGAAAGTGACATCGAATTACTGATGGCACAGCAACACACTTTACTTTTGGATGAAGGCAAATATCTTGCAATTGCTCCTGGATAACACAATCAACTGATGTCGGTAGTTGACGATGAACATGCTGAGGAACTATTGTTTCCAGCGATATACTTAGGCCATCCATGTCAATTTAAAGATGGATTATGTGTTACTCCGTTTATGATGGCAATTGGCAAAATAAGACGAAAAGATCGCCGAGGAGTAAAGCCACATCATATTCTATACATGGCGATGAAAATTTTATGCTTGAGAATAACCGAAGGTTTGTATTCCACTTTCAAATGCGTCTGAGAAACTTCCAACATAACAAAACGTATGATAGAAGACCAAAGATTTGCTGAAGAATGTGTCGAAAGTAACTTGACATTTCTCAAATCCATTCCAAATTCTGTACACTAATGGTCTCAATGCAAGAAAGATGTCTTTGCTATGATCAGACAACTTGGTAAATCGACCATGTTTCTGACATTGAGTGCAACAGAGGTTTGCTGGCCACATCTCCTGAAAACACTTCACAAACTAAACAGTTGCAAAGATACAGAAGATGACGATCCAATGAATGAATTGACAGCATTGTAGCATACGAAGCTAGTCAACAAGTATCCAGTGACACGTGTAATGTACTTCAATAAGCTAATTGACGTTATAATGCATATACTGCAGTCGAAAAGGTACAATCCTTTTGGAAAATTCAAAGTAATCGATTTCTTCAAGGGTTATAGAGTTCCCGCATTGTGGCAGTCTGCATGCTCACATTTTGCTGTGGCTACAAAACGATCCTAAAGAATTGGTTTTGGAAGATATACCAAAGAGTGTAGAAATAATAGATGAATTGTGCAGCGTCAATGCTTCAGATCTTCCGATGTCTTAATCAAATCAAGTGCACAAGCATACATTTACTTGTTTCAAGAAGAATGATGATCGATGCAGAGATTCAATATTCTATATTGGCCTATGGATCAAACTCCAGTTTTAATACTGATGAACACATGACAATCGACGTTCAAGTTTCAACCTGCGTTTTCAACAATATAAGAAAGCTCTTGAAGAGAAACATTATGATACACTCGAGCAGTTCCTAGAAGAGCACAAGTTGGATATGAAAACTTACTTGGATGTTATTTGATCAGGATTGACGAGACCTACCATTCTAATGAAAAGAAATATGACACAACTTTGGACCATCAATCCTTGGATAGCTGCTATATTAAATTCGAATATGGATTTACAGTTCATAGTCGAGGAACATTCATGCGCATTATACATCGTAGAATATGTTAACAAAACCAACAGGCATAAGCCATTTGCTTTGAGATTTGATCAAGTTGTAAGAAGAATGTCCAGATCAAGACTATACTGACTTGTTAAAACATGTAGGCATTAAAATGTTGAACAGCGTTGAAATGAGCTCGCAAGAGGCAGCTTGGTATTTGCTTTCCAGCCAATGTCTCAGGTTAGTAGAGAAGTTGTGTACATTCCAACTACTTGGCCTAACCAGCCTCAAAAAATTAAGAAGAGCAAGAAGCAAATGACTGAAGAAAATCACGGTGATGATTCTACTGACATATGGAATGAAATTATACAGATATATGAGAACAGACCAAAAGATGTAGAACTCCGTCAGCTTTGCTTGGTTGATTTTGCAGCAAAATACAGTGTTATGAAGGGACAATGTAAACCTAGAAAATAGATGCGAGTCATAAGGTATCGCCACTATGAAGTGTCTGAATTGGCATATTATAAATGTGAGATGGTTTTACTTTACTGTCCTTTTGAAAATGAAATGGTTGAAATCTTATAGATTCAAACAAGTTTCTTCAGATATCATGAAAATGAAGAGTACTTTATGAATTGCTACAAAAGGTAAGAGTTGGACATCGACATTGACAAAACATTAGAGTATTGTAGAAAACGTTTTCATTGAATGGATGATAAAGAGGATGCTTGAGTGAAATGCGAGGAATATCTTCAAAGTCGAATTGCTGAGGATGCTAGTAACAGACTTGAAGAGAATAGTGAAGATATTGAAATGATTTTGGAAACTCTATCCGCTTTTGTAAATCTTTGAGATAATGTATGACCAGCAATGATTACTGCAAATTGGTTTGAATGAGGAATAGAGAACAACGCAAGTTTATTCTTGAAGTTATACATCGAATAACAGATCGAGCTAACACAACACCGCTTCAAATATTCTTTACTGGTGAGCAGGCTGTGGCAAGATGTTTACCTTTAAAATTATAATGGAAGCGTACAATTGCTTAAGTCAGGTGCACAACTCACTTCACAAAGCATTCGTCGCCTGGTAGTCGACGGGGAAGGTGGCCATAGTGATGAACGGTACTACAATTCATTCGCGCATGCACCTTCGGCTCCATGGAGCTGAAGGTGGATCCGTGAATAATGTCATGTGAAATGAAAAAATACAATTTAAGCTTAATGAAATCAGTTTTATTTTATTCGGTATTTTCATTTACAATCAACAATAAAGGTTTGTGGTAACTAAAGTAGGATACATAGTTGAAACAATTCAAACTATTAACAATGCGATTGAAGACCCAGTTGATACATTGACCACACATAGTAGATTTTGTAGAATGTGATGCGAGTTTAAGTTCGATTGTTGATTCCATGAAGTCGAGGAATGGAGCAGTTTCAGTTTTCTTAATGTCAATGTTGAAATCGCCCACTAAAATTATTGTGATCTTTTGAAAGTTGAATTTCCTTACAATTTTATTTATGTCTCCAAACTTTGGCATATAAATAAATCGCTAGATTGGATATTAAGAGAAAATTTTAATCTGCTCCAGTGGTTGATTAGGTAAGATATAGAAATGTACAAGCGAAGTGTTCTTGTCCATTTATTTGAACTTCAGCTGTGCAAATGTCACCACAATCATTTTTTCAGTCATTTGCCATAGTGGATCTGCATCCACAGTAATGAGAATATGTGGTGTACATATTGTTGATTCATCTTTATTGTATATCGCAACACCAGATTGCCCAGAAGGTCTTTTGAATTGTGTGATCTGTTTGTATCCTCAAACATCAACATTTTCATTGTTTTTAAGTCATGTTTCCAATTCGATTCCATGCCAATTGGATTGGTCACGAAGTCTTCGCTATGAAGTTTGAAATTCTGTGTATTCAACGATACCATTCCAAAACTCGACGAAGCAACTTGATCCCAAAATTGTAATGTGGTTGTAGAGAGTGTTTCCAAACGATGGTTATTCAAATGTATCAATTTAGTTCGAAGATATTTAGCATCTTAGGTGCTTTACAACCCTGAACATCATAGAATGTAAAGTCGTCTTTCTGATGTACAGGCCATCGATGCTTCTAACTCTGAACAATGCAACGTATTCCACTTGCTGTTCGAGATTTATCGTAATTGAATATGATTTCTTTGAAAGTTCCACTCTGAGATTTATGAACCGTCATCACACAAGTTTCAAGCAAAGGAAATTGGATTCTTTTGCATTTAAGCATTTTGCTTTTGAAAGATATTGTGGCGGAACGTCTCGTCATTGGAGTCCAGCCCGATTTTAATATGCCACGATGCAACAATATGTGCGGGCAAGACTTGAGATGACTCTTAGTTGCACCATTCTTGCTTTTGAAATGTAACCACAATCTTTTGATTTCTCTTTCTTCCATCTCAACTTGCTGTCAAGTTCCTATCGCTCCATTGACCAAACCATCTTCAACATCAATGTTTGTACCGATCATGTAAGGTTTTCCAGTCAGCAAATGCAATACTTATGGCAAACCTCTGGTCTCTGCTATGCTCATTTGATGATATTTTGTTTGCATAGTAGTCAACTGTTCAAAAGTCTTGTAACTGGTAAAGTGATCGTTGACTGTACGATTGATGGTGTTGTTTACTTCCAATGCTTGAGTGTTGTATTGAACAACATTATTGTTACGATGAAACAAATGAACAGCATTTTGTACTCATTCCACGACAGTCTTGTGTTCTAAATTGACTTTCGATCAACTTTTCTTCAACACCTAACGTTTCACCGTTTTCAATTTTAGTTATGCCGGAGAATACAACATCACTCTGTCTCATCAGTTGAAACTGACAGACTGGCACAAAATTGCACCACTAACACAATTCTTATAAGGCTTGAATATTTGCCTTGCATTCACTGGCAGCCACTGACTCAAATCTCTGCAAAATATATCTAAATCACCAAACTCTCAATAGAATTCTCCGGTGATCTCTTGCAGTCTGGTATTGATCGTATGCAAAATGTCGGCTCTAATCATGCTAACTTCATTGATGAATACTGCTTGAATGTTTTGAAACACATTACGATAGAAGTGCAACATTGACGTTAAGAAATGTGAAAATGTTCCATTCCTCAACTTCCTGGAATCAACATCCGATTTTTAACTCTCATCAGATTCTACAAAATCTATGCATGGTCAATAATGTATCGACTTGGTCTTCACTTGCAATGTTAATAGTTTGAATTGTTTCAACTATCTATCCTACTTTAGTTACCACAAACCTTTATTGTTGATTGTAAATGAAAATACCGAATAAAATAACTGATTTCATTAAGCTTAAATTGTATTTTTTCATTTCACATGATGTTATTCATGGATCCACCTTCGGCTCCATGGAGCCAAAGGTGCATGCGTGAATGAACTGTAGTACCGTTCATCGCTATGGTCACCTTCCCCGTCGACTACCAGGCGACGAATGCTTTGTGAAGTGAGTTGTGCACCTGACTTAAGCAATTGTACGTTTCCATCATAATTTTCAAGGCGCCTCCGTAGCCAGGTGGGAAGGAGCAGTAGTGCATAGCACACGCTTCTTGATTAGACCGGGGTTCGAACCCATCACCACCAAATATGGAGGATGCGGAAAGGTCAGGGAATGACCACTGCATATCCCGGAGCAATATGGCCTTAGTTGCTAGTGCTCCTAAAAAAAAAAAAAAAAACCAAACCAAATAATTTTCAAAGTAAACATCTTGCCACAGCCTGCTGGACCAGTAAAGAATATTTGAAGTGGTGTTGTGTTAGCTTGATCTGTTATTCGATGTATAACTTCAAGAATCAACTTGTGTTGTTCTCTATTTGTCATTCAAACCAACTTGCAGTAATCGTCGCTGGTCATCACGTACCACAGCAGATAGCAAGTTTGTCGAAATCATTTAAATATCATCATTGTTCTCTTGAAGTCTGTTATTAGCATCCTCTACGACTCCACTTTGAACATATTCCTTGCATTTTGTTCGAGCATCCTCTTTATTGTCCATTCGATGCAAAATTTTCCACAATACTCTCTAATTTTTTGTCAATATCAATGTCCGACTGATATCTTTTGTGGCAATTCATAAAGTACTCTTCATTTTCATCGTATATCTGAAGAAACTTGTTTGAATCTAAGATATTAACCATTTCATTTTCGAAAGGCCAGTAAAAGAAAACCATCTCATGTTTATACTAAGCAAATTCAGACCTTTCATAGTGGTGTGATACCTTATGACTCTCATCGGTTTTCTAGGTTTACATTGTCCCTTCATAACACTGTATTTTGCTGCAAAATCAACCAAGCAAAGCTGACTGAGCTCTACATCTTTTGGTCTGTTCTCATATATCTGTATAATTTCATTCCATATGTCAGTAGAATCATCACCGTGATTTTCTTCAGTCATTTGCTTCTTGCTCTTCTTAATTTTTTGAGGCTGGTTAGGCCAAGTAGTTGGAATGTACACAACTTCTCTACTAACCTGAGACATTGGCTGGAAAGCAAATACCAAGCTGCCTCTTGCGAGCTCATTTCAACGCTGTTCAACATTTTAATGCCTACATGTTTTAACAAGTCAGTGTAGTCTTGATCTGGACACTCTTCTTACAACTTGATCAACTCACAAAGCAAATGGCTTATGCCTGTTGGTTTTGTTAACATATTCTACGATGTATAATGCGCATGAATGTTCCTCGACTATGAACTGTAAATCCATATTCGTATTTAATATAGCAGCTATCCAAGGATTGATGGTCCAAAGTTGTGTCATATTTCTTTTCATTAGAATGGCAGGTCTTGTCAATCCTGATCAAATAACATCCAAGTAAGTTTTCATATCCAACTTGTGCTCTTCTAGGAACTGCTCGAGTGTATCATAATGTTTCTCTTCAAGAGCTTTCTTATATTGTTGAAAACGCAGGTTGAAACTTGAACGTCGATTGTCATGTGTTCATCAGTATTAAAACTGGAGTTTGATCCATAGGCCAATATAGAATATTGAATCTCTGCATCGATCATCATTCTTCTTGAAACAAGTAAATGTATGCTTGTGCACTTGATTTGATTAAGACATCGGAAGATCTGAAGCATTGACGCTGCACAATTCATCTATTATTTCTACACTCTTTGGTATATCTTCCAAAACCAATTCTTTAGGATTGTTTTGTAGCCACAGCAAAATGTGAGCATGCAGACTGCCACAGTGCGGGAACTCTATAACCCTTGAAGAAATTGATTACTTTGAATTTTCCAAAAGGATTGTACCTTTTCGACTGCAGTATATGCATTATAACGTCAACTAGCTGATTGAAGTACAGCGTTTTTAAAATTAAAGTATCCTTATGTAGAGTGCTCTGGATGGAGTTCTGAGGCTCGTACTGAAGAGAAATTTGGACCAGAGGTACAATAAAGAATGTGCTTGGCATTTATTGGGAAAAAATTAGTTACAAAATTTGTCACTGTATGGCGCTGTGTCATTGTATGATACATAACAATCTTAGTTACGATTATGCAAATAACTTACTTTATTTGCATAATCATAAGTTATTGCCACAGTGGCACTTCTCACCTCTATTATACTGTATAAAAGCAAAGCAGTCTCTTCAAAATCATATAGTATATGTTTGCATGCACTACAGCAGCAATGCCAACATCGTTGCAGTAAAAGACGCTATTAGTGGAGCTGTGCTATCAGAACAGCAACAATGCGGCTGCGACTGTCAGAGAATTCCATAGTCAGAAGTGCATATGGCATGGACCTATGACTGTTTGTGTTGTCTGCAAAATTTGAAGTGACGGGACATCTTGGTGTTCAACCAGGTAGAGATTGAAAATTAGTGCACTCTTCTCATGTTGAAAAGATGTGGCTATTGCTGTCATGCATTTATCAAGTCAATCTCCATGTGGTAGTGCAAGTGTGCCAGCTGTTTCTCGTGAAGTGGACATGCCATATTCCACTGTAAGGCTAGTAATGTGCCAGGTGTTGCAGTACTATCCTTACAAGATGCACATGCTACAGCAGCTGTAGCATGGTGATGTCGAATTTCGTTTCACATATGCACTTCAGCTACTGGTGCGAATGACAGTGGATATCACTTGGCCATGGAACATCCTTTGGAGTGATGAAGCCCACTTCTGCTTAAATGGACAAGTGAATACATACGCACAACTGTCACATTTGGGCAACAGAAAACTCTTGAGTTATCCAAGAGCTCCTGTTGCATTGTCCAAAAGTGATAGTTTGGTGTGGATTTACTTCCACATTCATGATTGCACCATATTTTTTTGAACAGGTAACACCGACTGGACCCTGCACCTGTTCCATCACTGGACAGCTATATTATGAAATGTTGGCAAATTTTGCAATACCGGAGCTGCACATATGTGGGTGCCTTCAGGATACCACATTCATGCAAGATGGTTCGCCACCCCACATCCACCGTTGTGTCCAAAGATTGCTAAGGCAACACTTTACAGACGGTCAACAGCCGCTGTTTCCAGACATCTTGGCCACCCCGATCACCAGACCTTGCCCCATGCGACTTTTGGTTGTGGGGTTTTTTGAAGAACCAGGTGTATCGGGAAGGATATCAAACTCTGGCAGATCTGAAGACATCATGTGCTGGCTATTCCAGTTGACGTGTTACGTTCTGCTGTAGAGAATGCTGTTCTTCGAATGGAAGCTGTTGTTGACCAAAATGGAGGACATATTGAACAATTGTAACGTTATTCAAGTGATTTGTATTGCCACAGCGCCATATAGCAACAAATTTTGTAACTAATGTTTTTTTCCTCAATAAATGGCGAGCCATTGTTTATTGTACCTGTTGTCCAAATTTCTCTTCAATATGAACCTTAGAACTTGGTCCAGAGACCTCTACATATGGATACTTTAATTTTAACAACCCTGTATATTACATGTGTGACTGGATCCTCGTTGACTAACTTCATTCGCTGCAATGCTGTCAATTCTTTCTTTGGATCATCAATTTCTGTATCTTCGCTACTCTTTAGTCTGTGAAGTGTTTTCAAGAGATGTGGCTAGCGAACCTCCGCCACACTCAATGTCAGAAACGTGGTCGGTTTACCAAGTTGTCTGATCATAGCAAAGACATCTTTCTTGCATTGAGATCGTTAGTGTACAGAATTTGGAATGGATTTGAAAAATGACAAGTTATGTTCGATGCATTCTTCAACAAATCCTTGGTCTTCTATCATACGTTTTATTACGTGGGAAGTTTCTTCGATGCATTTGAAAGTGAACTTTTCAAACTTGAGAATGAACCTTTGGTTATTCTCAAGCGTAAAATTTTCATCGTCGTGTACAGAATACGATGTGGCATTACTCCTCGGCGATCTTTTCGTCTTATTTCACCAGTTGCCATCATAAGCGGAGTAACACATAATCCATCTTTAAATTGGCATTGATGACCTAAGTTTAGCTGGAAATGACAGTTCCTCAGCATGTTCATCATGAACTATTGACATTGGTTAATTGTGTTGTCCAGGAGTAATTGCAAGATATTTGTGTATGGCACAGCAACAAAGTGTGTTGCTGTGCCGTAAGTAATTTGTCACTTTCAGATGACCCGATCTTCTCTACATTGTATACTTGTTCGCTATTAGTAACTCGATGAAACTGTAGCAAGCAACTGACAATCGACTGTGATGTTATAACGTTTGTACAGAGGAGTTTTGATTAAATACCTTAGCCATGATGTGACCATTTGTTTTCTCACATATCCTTGCAAGTAAGTCGATTTATGAATCAAATGCTTCTTGATGTGAACGTTGAATGCATAATTGTCGTCTAAAGCACGAGGAAACTCTAACCATATTATTCACATTGACTGGAACATTTATGACTTGTCCGACGATACCATAACTGCCTGTTTCATATCGCAAACATCGAATCTGCATGAATGGCAATCGAGCGGCTGTAAATTCGATGGAAATGAATGATGTATGAAACCGTTGGACTTGGGTAACGACAGTACACGTCCAGATTTTAAGTTTGTTGTTGTTGGTATGAAAGTTTCATGACACAAGGGCAACTGTGGCCAATATGTGTCTGTCAGCGTCATTACGTTCATTTTAATGATTTAGGATGGATATATCAGAGTGTATTTATTATTCCTAGATGTTTAATATATATAAAGAGCTCACTTAGGTTTGCTTTGTCACCAAGTACATGAGAGAGGGTTAGAGGAGCTTGCAAGTTTGCTAATGATTGGAAGGATGTGGTACGAACAGCTGAATAGGTTGGACAATCAATCAGGATGTGCCTTACTGTAAGTTGTATCTGACAGACAGAGCAGAGCGGGAGATCTTCACTTAAAAGTAATGTTTGTGAGTGAGGAAGGTATGCCCAATGAGCAGTCTTGTTAATATAACTTCCTCCTGTCTATTTGTACGTGAGCTAGGACGCCATGAACATAGATCTTTTTTTATTCTGCGAAGTTTATTGCACGATTGGTCCCTCCAAAGTTGTTTCCAGATGGAAGTATATTTTTGGTACGAAATACATCCCTATAATCTGTAAATGGTACAAACTGAAAGTTATCTTGTATATTAAGATCTGGATTTTTTGCGGCTTGGTCTGCATGATTATTTTCTGTGATTCCAGCACGGCTGGGAATATTTGCTGTTCTGTAAAGCTGCTACTGCACTAAGGGAGTCATTATAGATTAGAGCAGGTAGAAGTTGATGCTTGGTAATATCATCCAGTGCTAGTTTAATAGCATATAATTCTGCTGTGAAAATATTGCAAACATGAGGCAAGGAGACAGATATAATATATTCCAGTAAAACTACTGTGGCACCTACTGAGTTGTTTGATTTTGAACCATCCGTGTAAATCTGATGACAGTTTCTATTTTCAAAACTGTGCAGTGCTTGATGCTTCTGTATAACGATTGGAGAGATCTCTTTTTTATTCCTGTTTGTAAGATGTGATATGGACAAAGGCACAGTCGGAATCAAAGGAGGTTCTGAGTTTATATCTACTGCAGAAATGTGCTGGAAATGTATTTCCCAAAATTGAGCCAAGTGTCTGAGACGCAGTCCTACTGGTTTATTTTCCTTTGGCTTGGAATCATAATTCCTTGTGCATGGTGGATCGTGAATAATGGACCAATTTGGATGTGATGGCTGACTGTATATTTTTGCCGCATACATGCACAGTAGATAATCTCGTCGAAGGTGCAGCAGGGGTTCCGATGCATCTGCATACAGGCTGTAAATTGGCGAAGTTCTAAATGCTCCTAGAGCTGTGCGGAGAGCATTATGATGAATGGTATCTAGGCGACGTAAGATGCTCCTTCTTGCTGAAGCATATATAGGAGATCCATAATCCAAACGAGATCTAATCAAATAATGTGGACCTGTCGGCTCCCCAGGCCATTGAAGATACTGTGCACAAGATATTAAGTTTTAAGAGGCAACTAGTTCGAAGTCTTAGTATATTCATGAAAGTTTAATTTTCTATCTAATGTTAAGCCCAATAAGGAGAAATTTTGAACAACAGGTAGAGCAATTTTATTTAAGTATAAAACCGGTTCAGGATGAAGACCACGCATTTTACAGAAGGTATAACAGCGGATTTTTTTTTTTTTTTCTCAGATATTCTATATCCATTATTTTTAGTCCATAAATTTTGTTTATGGATAATTGGAGCTGTCATTCTATTGTGTTCATGCTTTGTGATTGAAATGAAATGGAAATATCATTTGCATACATGTCGATTTCCAATGATGGTGGTATAACCTTTGTGATATTGTTCACATGCAGTGCAAAAAAGGGTTGCACTTAATACTGAGCCCTGGGGACCCCTTCCTGTTGTATGTATATATTGTAGATAAATAGCCTTTATATTGTACCTGAAATGTTCTGTCAGCAAGGAATTTTTTATAAATTGTGGAAGTTGTCCTCTGTATCCTAATTGAAATAGATCTCGTAGAATTCCGAATCTCCATGTTGTGTCAAAAACTTTTTCAAGATCTAGATTTACCATCACCATATGCTGCTTTCTTATAAATGAGTTTCTAATATTTGTTTCCACTTTGACATGTAGATCAAGTGTCGATCTATTTTTGCTAAATCCAAATTGGTGGGATGATAAAACATTATCTTTTTCCAGCAACCACGTAAGTGTATTATGCACCATTCATTCAAGGATTTTCCCTAAGCAGCTGGTCAGTGAAATCAGGCGATAATTATATGTATAGGAAGGATCTTTTCCGGATTTGGGAAATGCAAGGACAATTGCATGCCGCCATATGGATGGATACAGGTTGTTCAGAAAAATTCTATTATATAGAGCTAGTAGGATTTCCAGACAATCAGAGTTTAAGTGTTGGATCATAGTATAATAAATGCCATCGAGACCTGGTGCGCTATTAGGCAATTTTTTAATAGTTGTAAGTAATTCCTCTTTTAGAAATGGTAGATTATAGGGATGAGATGTCTTGGTAGAGAAATTCAACTTACTCTGTTCAGCTTGCTGTTTATATTTTTGAAAGTCAGTGTTGTAGCTTGTAACTGCTGATATGGAAGCGAAAGAGTCAGTCAGAATTTCTGATATCTGCTCTGTTGCAAAAACGTCCTGCCCCTTCCCATGGAAGATTGGAGATTGTGTGCTTGGATATCTTCCACTTAAAATCCGAATTTTTTTCCACACCAAACCAGGACTCGAGTTCCTAGTAAGTGTGGAAGCAAACACGATCCAAGAATTTTTCTTTGCTTTTTTCTGAATTCTCCTCGCTTCAGCTTTGGCTTTTTTATATGCAATCAAATTGAGGTAGTTGGATGTTTCATTTTTGCTGTTGCACATTCTGCATTCCACCAAGATTTGTACCGTGCCTGCCTTGCCGTGCCTTACTTATTTGAGGTATTGTAGCTTTCGAAGCTTCTAATAGTTGATCGTTGATATATAAGACAGCATCATCTATTGGCAGGGATTCTATTAATTGCTTATCCAGTTTGATTAATTGCATATATTTACTCCAATTAGCTTTTTTAAAATTCCATACTGTTCTGGTTCCTTCTGTAAGAGTTTATTGTGTCTGTATGGAACATACTATCGGAAAATGATCACTGTTGTAAGGATCATTAAACACGAACGATTCTATACTAGGATAAATTGATGGAGAACATATTGTTAAGTCTATTGCAGAGGTGATACCTGTACCCAAACTGATATAAGTGTGAGATCCGATATTCAGTAAATTCAATTGTTGATCATCTATGAAAGTTTCGATTATGTTACTGCTACTTCTGTGTGAGCAGATCCCCACAAATGATGGGCATTTATATCTACCATAAGGCAATAGCGAGGTTGAAGCTGCATAGTAAGATCGTTTAATTCTGATCTGGAGAGAGGGATATTTGGTGGAAGATAAATGGACGAGATTGTGATAGAAATTCCGATGGCTATTCTTACTGCTACTGCTTCTAAGTTGGTTCTTAATGTTGTTTGCTTAGCTGGTATATGAGTATTCACCAAAATTGCCGCTCCTCCTTTGGCAGTTCTGTTATCATTCCTGCCTCTCCAGAAAAGTGTATAATTTTGAAATGTGGGTGAAGATTGAAGTGTTAGATGGATCTCCTGAAGGCAAATGCAGGCCGGTTTATACTGCTGAATAATATCTTTTATTTCATCCAATTTTCCACGTAAACCACGACAGTTCCATTGTATAATAATATGTTGCATTATTTAGGTCTCGGGACGATTTGTTGAATTTGTCTGCGCTCTTGAGTTTTTTCGTTTATCATATTTGGGTCTGTCTTTCTTCGGAAAATTAGGACGAGGTGTATCAATGTCTTCTGCAGGATGTAGTTCTAGTACGTTCTCTCTGTGTTCATCAGTATCCATTTGGTCTATGTTTGTTTGTTTCTGTTCACACAGTTTACTAGATGCTGTTTGCTTTGTTTTTGAAGATGTTACTTCTGATTTCTGCTTTCCAGGCACAGAAGTATCCTGCTCTTTAGCACTGGATGTTTCTTGTGAAACTGTTTTTGTCATCAATATTACTTTACTCCAGTCTATAATTTGATTTAGAGGTATTACTACCTTCGTTTGAGTGGCTATAGTTTGCTGTCGTTTCACTGCTGAAGCACAGGAACGTGAAGGTTTGGTTGCAAGTATCTGTTTTCTTGCTTCCGGATAAGACACTTTATTTTCTACTTTGTATTTTTGAATTTGCTTCCCCAATACCCACATTTCGCATGTCTTCGAAAAAGCAGGATGATTTTCGTGACAATTGGGACAGTGGTGTAGCGGATGTGCAGTTTGCTTGATTGTGGTCTTTTGATCCAAAGAGTGTACAGATGGGATCACTGCGACATGTTGCCTGAGAGTGTCCGTATCGCTGACAGTTGTAACACCTTATTGGATTTGGTATATATGCTTGGATTTTGCAATTTAAATATCCTGCTTTAACTGAATGGGGAAGAGAAGGATTGTTAAAGGTGAGAATTACTGATCGGGTTGGAATGAGAATTCCGTCTTTCTTCATCATTATCCTCCTAACATGTATTACTTGTTGTTCTGTTAGCTCGCGCAGTAGTTCTTCCTCTGAAATCGTCAAAAGGTCCCATTCAGTAATAACACCTTTCGATGTATTCAGGGAATTATGTGGGGTAATTTCAACTGCAAAAAGTCCTGCAAAAGTTCATTTTTAGCAATTTTTCCGATTGATGACACTTAGTGAGGTTTCTACTAAGAGATCACCTGATTGTAATTGTTTTATCATTTTTGGTGATCCAACCATGGACTCTATAAAAGGGGATAATTTCCCAACGGGTTGTGATGATAATGAATGTATCACCAAAAAAAAAAAGGGACAGTAGGCTGAGAGCTGTTTATTTTCATTCTCTTAGCCTGAGACATGTTCAGCTGTAAGTCATCACATTTATTGGAGTTAACTTTCTCCAATCTTGTGTTAGTTTTTTTGGTCCATTTTCAACTCCTTTTAGTCCTGGGTGATGTCTTTTCACCCAGGTCCAGCCCTGCCACGGGGAGGCAGGAGTACTGCCACCAAGTGACCAAGCAAGTAAAATAGAAGTTTAGTACACAGAAAAATTAAGAAAGATTATTTTCCTTTCTGAAACTTCTTCCTTATGCTTTAAGAAAGAGAACTCTTATTATATATTTGAATAACGGAAGAAAAAACGTGTGAACTCAAAGTGAAAAGCTTATCTCTCTAATATAATCGCAGTAGAAGTCGCAGGGAAGATCGCTTGGCCTCAAGATTTGCTTGGCACCCGGGGCCTTTTAAGCTTGTGAAGTATGTATTGCAAAGCATAAACAATGCCATGTTCTCTGCTTCTGGAAATTCATCTTCAAGAATTTGTATATGGTTTGGCTTTGGTAATCTGAAATCATAAACACTGTTATAAACACTGCAGACATAACCGAAACAAGTTGTTCATAAACGATCTTTCAAATTCCTTTGAAGCTGACGTATTCACTTTTGACGATCTTTACTTACTGATTGCACTTTTCTTTTCAACGTTGATGCCCGGACATCTACCTCTAATTGATCTTGCTCACAACGCTTACAACTCTCTCTCTCTCTCTTGCAATCCACTGCCAACTGTGGTGCTTGCTTTTCAACATTAGATTTGTGATTTTGTCAAAATCTTTGAACACGTTTAGTTAATATAACTTTCAACATCATCACAACTTAACTAAGTGAAACAACCGCACTGCTCGACAAATGCGAAGTGACTGAACGAAGTAGTTACTTTAACAAGTTGTTCAACTCTCAAAAACTAAAAACCTGATTTGAAATCTAGTTATATATGATTGTAGAGCTCTCAAAGGGCAACAATTTTGTTCCTTACTTTTTTGTTTAACATTTATATTTTCAAGATATTCCGAAAACAAACTTGAAAGTGCTCGAATTTTCCAACTCTCTCAACTTTATATCACTATTACTCAGGAACCATAACAGCTACATCATTTATAGATTTAAAAATTGTATTTCTTCCTGAACAATTTTATTTCTTACTGTTTATGTTTAGGTATCATAGTTTAGAAGTTATTGAGAGTGAAAGTAACCAAAGTGCAACAGGAAATGACCAAAATGTGAACTTTGTTTTTTCAAAAAAAATTATATTAAATATTAAAATTTCTAATTTTTTCTTGGATATTCGTCGATGCCATTATATACCTGAAAAAATAAGTATAAATTGTTTATACTATTGTCTGTTAGTTTCAGAGATATAACAGCAGTTAGATGTTTCACTTTTCGTGACAGCCTGAGCCCCGTAGGAGACGTTATTCCCGTCAAAAAGCTTGTCAACCCTGCACAGTGTTTGCACATTTTTTTTTTTTTACTCAATAAGCGAGCAACTTGAGCTTTGATTGTGAAATACATGCACATGTAATGTACTGTGATGTAGTGCTTCTCTGGTAAGTATTCTAGAGAGCTACTGCAGAATTAATATTAATATTTTGGTTTTAATTTATTATACAGTTGTGTTAACATTATGTTCACCTTGTATATTATAAACTTTACAATTATCCATTGATTTTTGCTAAAGATTAGGGTTGTGGTATTCAAAAATTTCTTATAAGCATAAAAAATATTTATGCTTATAAGACATGAATATTGAAAGCCTGAATATTCTTGTTAGCTCGCAAGTAACCTATTACTGAATATTCATTAATAGGTTACTTTTAAGGTGGAAGTGTGTATATATCTTATCATATATTTGAATAAGAAAAAATATCATAAATCATTGAAATAGTTATATTTCGATAATATAAAATATTATTGAAATATAAAATATATAAATATCATAAAATATTTATGAAATAGTTATATTTCAATAATATATCAGCATACTTTTAATTGTCCTTAAAAATGTTTCCTACTAAGGGATTTTTTCTTGTATTCCTGTTTACTCTCCCTCACAAGGAACCAGCAGTAATCACCCCCATCATTAAAGGATCCCAGCGACCCTGGTACCACTTTTCCATCATGGAAATATCTTGACGAAACCACTCCCCTTGTTCATCACTCACATCTCCCAGATTTTTGGGGAAAAATTCGGGATGGGAATGAAGAATATGAATTTTCAACGACATTCAACAGCCCATGTTTTTGTAGCCCTCAAGTAAATTAGACATCAACATGTCATAGTTTTCATCTTTCCTGTTACCCAAAAAACCATGTACTGCCACCTTAAATGATCGCCAAGCTGCCAATTCAACCTCCTTTAACTGGGTTTCAAACACATTGTCTTTCAGGAGTTTCCTAATTTGGGTGCCCTGTGGGACCTTAAGTTTGGCTGGTAAATTAGTAGGAAACACACTTCTCAAGTATCCAAATCCGTTACTTTCTTATCTAGTCCCTTCATGAAATTTTACATCAATCGAAGTTTGATGTGTAGGGGTGGAAGAAGAACCTTGTTTGATTGACCTAAAGGAATATATTTTACATTATACATTGTCGTGGTATGAACTCATCCTGCTTGTCCCAATGTTGCACAACATGATGTTCTTCTGTCGCATAGCTGTCCCACAAACACAAAAAACAACAATATTTTGCAAAACCCCACCAAAATCACTGTATATGTTCAAACCACAATCCTGGTATTTTATAGCATGTAGAACCCTAGACATGCTTTCATGACTTTCTTTAAGCCCAACTGAATGAAACACAGAAACTGATGGAAATTCATTGCCATTACGAAGCAAAACTGCTTTTAAACTTAATTTTGAGGCATCTATGAATAAACGCCATTCATCTGATTTATGCATGGCACCTAGTTTTTTCAGAAGTCCAATAATGTCTTTGCAAAAACACTCGCTGTCCTCCGTAGCAAAATATTTTGAAAACTTTTCATATCTTTTTCGAAACACTGAAATATTTATTCCTGCTGTGAGTATATTCCACTTCTGTAACCTAGAACCTAACAGTTCAGCTTGTTCTTTCAGCAGGTTTAAGTCTCGAACCAAATCATTCAACTCATCTTGTTTGATTAAATGTACCACACTACCTGAACTTACTGGCTGATAGTCAATGTCTTGTGAAGTTGTAGGAGTGTGCGGCCATCCTACTCTCGAGGGGCTGTTTTATGTTTGGAGGATAGGTTTACAAACCTGAGAACATGTCACGATCAGTTAATACTTGAAAAACCTTGGCATAACCTACAAAAATTCTCACTAAAAACAATGTGTGCTTTCTTCAAATTGTAAATTGTTGCATTGGAATTTGAACCTAAGAACCATAGGTAGAAGAGTGATTGTTTATCACAAGAAAACAGGCCAGAATTGATTAAGAGAATTAGCTTATATCTGTTAAAATAAATCAGTATGTCATACATTTCTGGCTAGATTATGCAAAATTGGCATATTTTGGTAAAATGTAACTCCCTCTATATTTAATAACTGACGTGATTTGAACCTATCCTGGTGATTTTTGAAATCTACCCCTAAAAATTGGTTAAAAACAGCATTTAAGTTCTTGGAGGTAAAAATTGTGTTGGCTAGTGTTATTATTAGTAAACTTTAGAATCCATTATTTTTATTTTTCGCAGTGGTTTTCTCTTTGTGTTCATCTGAAATAATAAATGAGGAGTTGGTTTAATGTAATAATTTACGAATAATTTACTTTTGTATAACCACAGGCATTAGAAAATAGTTTGTTTCTTTATTGGTTAATTCTTTCTTTTGATTTGCATTTAAGTAATTTAAAAGTATGCAATTTACATATCTTTTTAGGATTAGAATTTTAGAATTAATTTTTAAATCTAGATTTTTCCCCCTCCTCCCACAGGTAAAAATCCTACGTTTACTGAGATTATTAGGGAAAAATGATCCTGATGCAAGTGAAACAATGAATGATATCTTAGCTCAGGTATTTCTTTATTTCTTTTCATTTAATTTAAATTAATATTCAGTGATATAAATAATGAAAGATCTTTCTTTATATGAAGACTTTCTAATAAATTCAGCATCTGGAGATTGAAGATTGATTCTCATATTTGATATGATGACTATTTCATAGTATTAAAAGAAAGAAAACAAGCTAATAATTCTCTACAGTTATACATCATTATTGTATTTTAAATGGTCACTAAAAGATAGTCTGAAGTTCTGACCAGTGGGTTGGGATTCAATTCTGCCGCTGAAATCAGTTCTTCCTCCAATAAACAAACCTGTATGACATTGAGATTCGGTTCTGCCACTGAGATCAGTTCTGCCACTGAGATCAGTTCTGCCTCCAATAAACAAACCTGTATGACATCATTTTAACCTTTTATGTTATCTGTTTTCTCAGAGCAACTTTTAAGTAATTTCACATAAATAACCAAGTTACTTTCAGTTATTATAATTTAAGAAGTTTAGGGCAAAAGCCTCATCTGGCCCTCATTCCTGTTAATTCTCTCATAATTTAAATCATTTCATTTAGATTTAGTTTTGTTAAAGATATGTGGGTCAGTTCTGAATTCACGTAACAGGATTTCTTTACTTTTACAAGAAATGAACCACTCTTTTATCATGTGGGTAATATGAGGTTAGTTTATTAAATAAGTGCTTTTACCTATCATTAAACTTATTACAAAAGTAATGTTTCAAGTTCCTTGCCAGATTTGATCATTTTATTTAGTAATTATAACAACTTGTAACTTAACTGTGAACTTCAATGTCTCGTTAAAATGCAATGTGTATTCGAATGCAGGTATTCAGTATGACTTTTAGCAATAAATTGTCGGTGGTTATGTCAACCATAAATTACATGCTGGCTTTCTATATACTCTTATTTTTACATATATTTTTACTTTGGATATCTCTAAATATAGTCCCTCCTTTCTTTCCCTTAATTCTATTTGTTAATTTTACTTTGCTGTGGCACATACTTTATGTTAGGAACAGAGGATTCTATATTGTTGTTTTTAAATGCAATGCTGATGGTTACCACTTGAAGAGATGCCAGAATTGTGCGATGTGTGACAATTGTATATATTTATTTCTGTATGGTGTTTAAAATGCATTAATTCTTATTTTTTATTATTTTACTTTCCACCTTAGTAGCTATACTACCTACTCTCATCTTTCCTTTTTTTTTTCTCTTCCCTTTTTTCTTTTCTCAGAAGCTATTATTTATCTCTATATGTATATATAATAATTGAAAGTAACTTATTTATTTTTGTAAGATTACTTAAAAGTTGCTCTGAGAAAATGGCTAACTTTAAGTGACTTCAAAATGATGTCATACTAGTTTGTTTATTGGCGGCAGACTTGATCTCTGGCAGTGGAATTGAACCAGACCAGAGCAGTGTGGACAGGCTGCTAGGATAGTTTGTAGTGTTCTGTTAATGATATACAGGAACTTTGCCAGCAGGTAGGAGCTGATTGTCTTGTATATAAGGCAATGGTTAGGCCACATTTTGAGTGTGTAAGTCTGGAAGCCCTATCTGAGGAAAGATGTGGAAACTAGGATCCCACTGTACAGTTTTTAAATTCTGTACAGTGGGATCAACTGACGATGTTACCAACAGTAAATTCTAAGTGGGAAGCATTCAAGGAATTAATCGTGGAAGCTATTAAAAGGTTCATACCTATTAAGAAATATTGTTCAAGGTTTAGGCCTAAATGGTTGTCAAATGAACTAATGAGACTCGTAACAGAGAAGAAAAATGCATGGGATGCATATAAATTATCAAGCGACTCGGAAGCCTATGGCAGATATAAGTTAATCTGTAATCAGGTCACAAAGGAGGTTCGGCAGGCGAAGGCAGATTACGAGAAATCCTTGGCAAAAGATGCTAAGAAAAACAGCAAGGATTTCTTTACTTATATAAACTCTAAAAGGAAGGGGATGAATCTGATTGGTCCACTTGACATCGATGGTTCAACTGTTGATGATCCTGCTCAGATAGCAAACAAACTGAATGAGTATTTTGCATCTACATTCACACATGAGGAATTATTAAGGTTTGAAAATGGCAGAAGGTTATCAAATTGTAGCAGGATACTTAATGATTTTGTAATACCTGAAAGCAAAGTGGAGGAGAAATTGTTGAAGTTAAACGTAAGAAAAGCACCTGGGGTGGGTGGGATCTATCCAGTTATATTAAAGGAGGCGGCAAAGCAACTAAGCAAACCCTTAGCCATAATTATGAGAGCATCCTTGGACTCAGGGGAGGTTCCCACGGACTGGAGATGTGCAAATGTATCCCCAATTCACAAAGGGGGGGTCGAAGGGTGACACGAGTAATTACAGACCAGTTAGTTTAACTTCTGTTCCGGGTAAAATAATGGAGTCACTGGTTAAAGATGCATTGCAGGATCATCTAGACAAGACTGCAGCAATAATTCAGACACAGCATGGGTTTGTTAAGGGAAAGTCTTGTCTGACAAATTTGATTGGTTATTATGATGTGGTCACAAAAGAACTGGATGCAAAAAATAATTTTGATATCATATACTTGGATTTCAGGAAAGCTTTTGACACTGTTGCGCATGGAAGACTATTGTACAAATTGGAGCAGAATGGTATTAAGGGTAAGTTGCTACAATGGATAAAAGGATGGTTAAGTGCTAGAAGACAGAGGGTGGTAATCAATGGGTGCTGCTCTTCTTGGACTAATGTTATTAGTGGAGTCCCACAGGGTTCGGTGTTAGGTCTACTGTTGTTTTGTATATTTATCAATGATATTGATGAAGGTATATCAGGCTTAATGTCGAAGTTTGCAGATGATACAAAGGTTGGTAGGGTTGTTAATGACAGTAATGGCAGTGTGCTACTGCAACAGGATGTAGATAATTGGGCTAAGAAGTGGCAACTGAAGTTTAACCTTGACAAATGCAAAGTACCACATATGGGTAGAAGTAACCCCAGAGAAACGTACCAACTGTGTGGTACTACACTTAAGGTGGTAGAAAATGAAAAAGACCTGGGAGTAATTGTGCAGGCAGATATGAAGTTTTCTGAGCAATGCAGACAGGCTGCCAGGGCAGGTCATGGGGTTTTGTCAATGATATATAGGAATTTTGCTAGCAGGGAAAAGGAGGTGATTATCCCTCTGTATAAGGCAATGGTCAGGCCACGGCTTGAGTACTGCGTACAGGTCTGGAGGCCTCATTTTAGGAAGGATGTAGATTTACTTGAGCGTGTACAGAGAAGGGCAACAAGATTGGTGAGGGGAATGAAGGGATCCTCTTACCAAGAGAGGCTTAAGTTCTGCAAATTGCAGTGGCTGGAGACTAGGCACCTGCACGGTGATCTGATTGAAGTGTATAAGGCCTTGAATGGGTTGAGCACGCTGAATTCTGATGGGATCCTTCCACTTGTTCAGATTATGAATCTAAGGGGGCATAAATTCAAATTAAGAAAAGACAGATGTAGAATAGATGTGCGGAAATTTTCCTTTAGCCAGCGGATGGTTAATTGCTGGAACAAACTTCCATCTGTCGTTGTGGAAGTTGAATAAATTTAAGGAGGAACTGGACAGGATTTGGAGGGAATGGTGTGATATTTTTTTTTTTTTTTTTTTTTTTTTTGGCTGATGCTGCATAAGCCCATACATTTGCTTTCTTGCATCACATGCCACTACTACTACTACTACTAAATTGAAAAAGAATGATTTCAGGGTAATGTGCAAAAATTTGTTGTCAGCCAGAGAAATATGATAAAAACAAGTTTTGTAGCATTGGCTTTAAGTTTTAGAATATTATGGTCTACATTCCTTTGAATAAAGGTGCACTTCTTCCCTATTGTTTGTCATTATACAAACTGTAGGGAATTACCATCGTATGTATAATCTAACTAGCACATTTCATGCAGCCAGTCTGAAGTTTGATGCAATTCAATTGCCATTTGTGAAAAATTGGCAAGTAGCTGAACATTGAGAAACACTCAGTTATGTGTACCGACAGGAGCCAAGCATTTTAGGATTTCTTAATGAATTGCTTAACACTATATGGATGATGAGACTAAAAGTGCACAAATTTTCTTCCCTGTGTGTATGTGTTTGTTTTCTATATGTATGGGTTATGAGCTGATTATTGTTTTTAAAGAGGTTGTGATTTAAAAATATTGATATTTTCATTAGCTTCTAGTTCGAAATTATATTTTTCCCTGTTGTGTACCAAGTTAAAATGCTGAAACAAGCTAGAAGTGATCTAGTGGTTGGTTTCTGTTAGTGCATCATCTGCATACTGAATAAACAACTTCACATGGATGATGGAGGAGAGTTTGGAATAATATCTTGTATTGATGCAAGAAGCTATATTTCAGAAAAAGGTTTCTGAAATTCTCAATCTCATAGATCACCCATATTTGTCAATGTATATCCCTACCATACCTAATATGTTTAACTTTTATAAGGAATGTTTCATGATAAAAGTGAATTGTTCCAAGAAATTCATCATCAGAAATTCCAAATTAAAAGGCAATTGTTATACATTGACTGACAATCAATTACAATTACTTAGTTATTAATTACAATGAATGGACACAGGAAACTATCTTAAAGAAATGTACAAGAAAATGGCACCTGCTCAAATAGTTGCACCACTTCCACCCATATGTTGGTAGTTACTCTCCCATTGAAAATGTTCTCCAGCAAAGAGCTACCAATTCTAGGATATTGTTTTAATTTTTCTATACAAAAATAGGCTTATGCATGAAGCAAATTCTATTTCTGCTTGGCTCTGATCATTACCTACTCTACTGATTTTGACATCTGCAATGATATCGTCCTCTATCTCTTTGTTGTTGTCATTTAATAAAATCAAAAACAACAGTGGTCCCAGTACCAGTCTTTGGGAACCCCACTTCTTATGTCCGCCCAATCTGAAGAATAACCATTAATCACAACCCCCTGCCTGTGATCATCCTGCAATTCATCTAAAAATTTTTTCCTTTGAATTTAACATGTTCCAACTTATACAGTAACTTCTCCTGTGGGACTGAGTCAAATGCTTTGTTGAAATCCCACTAAATAATGTTGAAATTATTTCATCCTCCAACTCATGCGTGACTGTCAAAATAGTTAACTAGTTTAGTTAAATGTGATTTTCCCTTAACAAAACTGTGTTGTGTTTCCTTTTAGAATTGTTTCTATGTAAATGATTCTATGCACTCTTGATCAATTCTTCCATCATTTTCCCTACTACTGAAGTTACACTGAACAGTCGGTACTGACCCATTTCACTCTTAGAACTGTGTTTATGTACTGACGATACATTGGCACTTCTCCAAACCAAGGGAATCTCTCCCAAATCCAGGGATGACTTCTTATATATATTTGGCACGATTAAATTGCATAAATCAGGGCTACTGTTGCATCTAATAGTACTTTACAGGTGCTGTCCTCTTTTACAAATTTATTTTCCTTGTGGATTGCAGCATAACAGAATGAATCTTTGTTTACTTAATTTTCCACCACTTAATTTTCTCAAACAGCAAATGTTTTGTTTGGCAGCAGATTATAAAATAAACCTGTCTTATCAAGATTAAAAAAATCCTTTGCTTCATATTTTTCAAGAATGGACCATACAGAACACAACCAGTATGTAGCCTTTTCCTTGTCGACTAATCCAGACTCGCCTCAAACATTTCGCGAAACTAAGTTATTCCTGTCTTTAAATCTTTGGAGCCAGCCACTGCTGTATTTGAAGTTGCCAATTCCATGTTGCTGAGCCAGATAATTTGCCTTTTCTTGCAAAATTGGATCTGCTATTGGAAAATTAGATGCATGCATTTGTTGGTGCTACTCGAAACATTTTGTTTCAAGCTCCTCGTTTTTTGAACCAGGAATTCGTTTCCTGTTTTTTTATCGCTGCTCCAGTGTCACACAGTTCTTCCAGTTTTTTTCAGTATTGTAGATGAAGTCAGTAAAAGGATATTGTATTCCTTTGCAATGTCCATTTTGCTGAAGTTCACTCCCATCGGTCTCTTGTATAATTTTAAGTTTAATTACCGGGCTCAATACTGTCAGTTTGTTTTGTAACCATAGCACTACTAGATGAGATTTAATATAAATAAACTTAAAATTAATTTATAGACACCAGTTCCTAAAAAGACATTAGCTCAGATAAAATGGCACAAAAAATAGATTACCCTATACTGTAGCAAAAGATTCTTTGAAATGGCGTAACAATTGCAACTGACCTTAATCCTGTGGAGAGTGAGGGAGTGTATGTAAACGACCTACATAAACTGTTTTTATTCTTTTGTTAATTTAACACGATGTTTTTCAGAATGCACTTATGTTGTAGCTATTATAAACTGGTTTTGTTTACACAAAAATAATTTCTAACAAGTCAGTGCCATCCTTTTGAAAGCTGGGAACCAGGTGGCCAGAGGCAATAATCGGACAGCTGTGCTAAGGTTTGTATTAAATGGTACAAAATAACAATATTTATTTCTCACGAGGTGAAAACGAATTTTGTAATAAACAAATATTTACATAGAAAGGCCTATCCTTTCGCAGGGGAATGGTATGTACTTCACATAAACGAGTACTTTGTATTAACGAGACTTTACTGTACTACTATTTTCATAGACATAATTCTGGTTTGCAAATTAGAGTGTGCAGATTTTCTTGTTACAGCTAAATCACATTTTTGTTGAACATTTTTAATGTTGATGTGAAAAGTTAGAAATGCTGATTATTGAAGGAGTTGCCAAAAAATGTAGTTTTAAGGAACAATGGATTAATAAAGTTGATGTGTTTTCCATACACATTTGATAGTGCATGGTGATGTATTTATATATGGACCCAAAACAGATATGTTGGTCTGCTCTCCCATCATAATTCTATGATGGGGAGTAGATTGGAAGCTTGACTGCTTGAAATGACAAATCCATTGCTCTTATTGCTGATGAAAGTATGAGAATGATGTATTACATGCTCACTATAATTCATTTTCATATTTCAGATATTACTGTAAAGGTGACATAAAATCATTGAAACAAACTTCTATCTGCTGTTGTGGAATGGATTATTTGAATAAATTTAAAGAAAGATTGAGCAAGTTACACTGACCCTCCACTAATATATCAGTTGTTTACAGTTACTTTTTATGCATAGAGTTTGAAAATAATTCTTAAGAGTTTGCTTTACATCACAATATCTACATTTACAGGTTTTTTTGTTTAACCCATAAGTTATTATGGGTTAAACATAATATCTTACTACAATTTAGAGAAGTAGATTTGACACTGATCTGTTATATTACCTGAAAATAATGTTTGCATGTGCTCATAGATGACAGTGTTGGGGGAGGTTTAACATTCAACCTTGTTTGTCTACCTCCAACTGCCCTCTTTCGGTAATGAAAGACAGTCGAGTTCATATATCTATTGCATGTGTAATGTAAAATTTGTCAAAAGAGGAATAAAGAACTTCAGCCTATATTAAAATATCTGTTAGCTGGAAATTGCATACAGATGGGAATCGAAGGTTTTCTTGTATATTGTTACTACTTCATCAGTGATCTTTCATTGCTACTTCACCATTACATAGATCAGAAAGGCCAAACCTTTGGCCTTTCTGACCTGTGTAATTTCTGATCTTCATCGAATCATTGCAAAGTTAATTAGAATTTGATGCATACTTTTTTTATCGCTACATCTTTTCAAAAGTCTTTCCATTTCTTCCATTATGCTGTTATGGGCATGACTGCCCAAAGCCATTGTCATATTTCATAATTCCTCCTTATCCTTCATTATCATGCTTATTGTTGAATGCTAATTCTAACTCATAGCAGTGTTTGTGCAGGATCTAACAGGTCCCTCTCTAAAATAACATCTGTGTATTAATTGTTAGTTCAAGAATAATGTCTGAAGCTTTCAGTATCTTCTTAAATATATGCAAAGTTTTATTTGAGCAATGATTTAAAGGAAATTAAAAACACTGCTACTATGTGATAAAGTTTTAAATGTTTATTGAAGTGAATTGGATCAATTTACACTTAATACTTTGGCAACATTTCCAGGCTCAACTGAACCCCATCATCAGACCTATAGGGGAAATTAAACGTGAATGAAATCGAATTAGCAATTGTAGGGGTATGACAGGGTTGCATTATGAAGTTATATTTGAATTTTAATACAGTATTAGCATTAAGTTAAGATAAATTACTTGACAAAATTACAAAGAATATTTTATTAGAAATTGTCCACAAGGAACATTGAGAAGATTTGAATTTAAATTTGGGAAGCAGAAGGAGCACATGGTGTTGTAGAGGTGCACAAAAAATTATAGTAGGTTAACTCTGAAGGGAGGGGGGGGGATATAAAACTCTCGAAGTAAAAATCTAAAGGAGGATTACCAAATAAGTATTTTGAATTTTTTCACAATTCTAGATTTGTCAGGATAGCGAAAACCTTTTTTTCCATAGTGAATGTGATGGAAAAGAGGAAATAATTTGTGTGGTTAGAAGAGGCAGAATGGATCGTAAATAATTTCAGTAGTGAGGAGGATATGGCAATAGGCTACCAATCGTTTAATAGTTTATGGTCAGGGAGTTAGGAATGGGAAAGATTTTTCACCTAAATGCATGTTAAATAGACTAATAATTTGAAAAATCACATATAATAAATACTTATTTTTTTAATAAAAGATTAGGCATTGATGTACTTAAAGCAGAATTTAAAAAAAAAAAAAAAAAAAAGTTTGGTAACCTCTCAGGTGCCATATTGACTGTTTTGGCTACAATTGGGTTATGACCACTGCTGGGTTTAGACTGTGATTATGCTTTTACTAGAGGCGCCTCCGTAGCCAGGTGGGAAGGAGCAGCAGTGCGTAGCACACGCTTCTTGATTAGACCGGGGTTCGAGCCCGTCACCACCTAATACGGAGGATGCGGAAAGGTCAGGGAATGACCACCGCATATTCACAGAGCAATATGGCCTTAGTTGCTAATGCTCCTAAAAAACAAATAACAAACAGACAAGCTTTTACTAGTTTATGTGATAGTAATCACTGGTTGAGTAGATAACAGTATGAAATCAGCATTGTTCTTTAAATTAGAAAGCAATGAAATTGTTGATTTGTTTCACACCAATCTATTTAATAATAAAAGTTTTTTATTTTAAAAAAAAATCATCTTGCTAGAAATAGCCTTTTTTTTTTTTAAATAACACAGCTGTGGTTTGTGAAGTTCTGTTCAGTACCTTCAAAAACTAGAGTTTGAAGGAAACTTGCACACAGTTCCTTTGTAGTTTAGCCATTCTCGAACATTCACTGGTTGTCTGTGTGTTTTTTTTTTTTTTTTTTTTTTAGTAATGAAAATATGTCCTAGAGTTGTAGTGATTTGAACTCCCTACAGTCGTTGTTTTGTTTCAAGGTCTGCATAATACCATCTATCCTTTTGAGGTTGATATTATTTTATACTCTTTGGAGTCAATTTGCTTTGCAATATTTGTATGCCATTTTGAAAAGAGGTCCAAATCTTGATTGGATTGCATTATGAAGTTGCCAAGTCTGTCTAAGCAGCGTATAGGTTTATCCAGGGATGTAACTTCATTAACACAAGTGATATCTTTGAATGTGGGTGTTGGATAAAAAAAAATATATATTTTTAATTCTGTTGCAAATTGCTGACACTTGAGAAAATGAATATTGAACATGAGAAATACTATTATAAATTGTAATTGGCATTTCTTTTGTTTTGTATGAAATTATTATAATAATAATAATAAATCTAGTGATATAATAACAGTGTCAGCTTAATGCAAAGTTCAACTTGGATAAGAAAGGTGAAAGTGGAACCATTGCATTTAGCCAAGTATAATGGCCAATCATTGCTGAAACTCAAAAGAGCTTTGTTTAAAAAGGGTTCTCTTAATATATGACTTTATTTTTCTCCTATTCAGTTTTTGGAAAATATGAAAGGAATGAGAAAGTGATGATTTTGATGGTTAGACCTATATTGATTTTAATATATATTCAATCTTTTAAACTTTTTTATAGCTGCAGGTCTCCTGGAGGTTTGATCATTAAAATTTAGAGAATGCTTTGTTTAAATATGTTTGTGGATAATTAAATATTTAATTCTTAATTGCTTCACCTATCTTTATAGGTAGCAACAAATACGGAGACAAGTAAAAATGTAGGCAATGCAATCCTCTATGAAACAGTACTGTCTATTATGGACATCAAATCTGAAAGCGGATTAAGGGTAATATATATTCATTCTTATCTATTGAGAATATATATATATATATATATATATATATATATATATGTTTAAATGAATATGATGTATTTGACATAATGTATAATATTTCAAGTGGATGTGTTGTATAAGAAAACATTTTATTAAAATATATGAGTGTATAAATTGTTTGCAATGTGTGGAATTCCAAGGCTTAATTTTCTAATGGGCATGTCAAAATAAAGTCACGTGAGCAGGTATCTATTCACTGCATTCAGCACCCAATATTTTTGTAAAAATAAAAATTCTAGAAATCGTTTGTCCCATGGGTCACTTTATAATTATATTTGTTATTCTGACATGGTGCTGATAATAAATGTCTTTAGTAATAGCAGTCTTATTATGCAAAGGAGGTGGGGGGAAATTCCCAGCTATTTTTGTAGTTAGTTATTTCCAGGTCAACCCCCTGGAAATAACTAACTACCTTCAAATTCATCAGCTTTTTCAGAAGTGAGTTGTCTGGGACATGAGTAGTGAGTTTTCCAGTGGAATGAGTTTATTCATTCTTTTACTTCCTTTTTTGACAATACTATCTTCTACATCTATTTGTGTATTACTTAATTCAACTTCAGCAACTTCTGGATCTGAATTACAGAAAAATTGATTTTTTTGTAAGCAAAATCAGACTGGCATGCATGATTAATTAAATTCCGTTTATTAGCTCTTGGTCAGGCATTTCAACAATACATTGAGGCAACAGCTACAAACAGGCCAGTGGTTGCAGGTTTGTCCACAGGCATTCTGGACAAAGTGACAAGCCAAACTTGGCTGTTTCGAGATGTACCATTTATATTGTACAGAAATATTAGTAAATTAATAAGAGGAGTATACCTCAATATAGTACGTGGAACACTTCCGTCCCCGTATCACATACTATGGGAGGTATTTAGACGATGTTCTAGTTATTACTGATAGTAGTACTATCCAAGACATTTTACATTTGTTTAATAATATTCATTCTAGACTCAAATTTACATTGGAAAGGGAAGATACGGATACTAAGTCATTAAACTTTCTAAATTTCACGCTTACCCAGGACTCGAACAAAATACAATTTAGCATCTATCGAAAACCCACAAACACCGGTATGCTTCTACATTATAATAGCTACCACCCATTCACCTACAAAAGATCGATTATCTTTAATCAATTTCTGAATGCCTATAAATATTCAACGACGGATTCTGCTTTGGACTCAGAAATACAAATATTAACTAGCAGATTCTTGAACAGGAGTTATCCTATTAACACAATAAATCGAATTAGGGTACAAGCTAAGGATAGGATAAAAAATACTACACCAATCAACAATAGTAATATCAAAAAATACTTTATTTCTGTCCCATATGTTGAACAGTGGCACAAACAGCTTAACAGATTCTTTAAAGATACCGAATTTAAAATTATAG
The DNA here is from genome assembly GCF_048544385.1 of Mastigoproctus giganteus. Lineage (NCBI taxonomy): Eukaryota > Metazoa > Arthropoda > Arachnida > Uropygi > Thelyphonidae > Mastigoproctus > Mastigoproctus giganteus. Next base: position 52,591,466 of record NC_143581.1, on the reverse strand, counting down.
CTAGGCCTATACGGAAGTTACACACTATACTGAACAATCGCTCGGTTCTTTCCGCGTTCACAACACAAATTAATGATCTAGTATACAACATTTCTTGCGGTGATTGCGACTCGTCTTATCAGGGTTCAACGTGGTTTTCTCTTAATATTCGTGTAAATCAACACGAAGCCTCAGTTCGTGCTTCTCGTTCAGCAGCGTCTGAATTAGCCTTTCATGCCATTAACGAAAAACATACTTTTTTATTTAACGAGGCCAAAATACTTAACGTTCAGCGTAATTATACGCGACTATTAATTGCAGAAACCGTTGAAATTAAATTACACGAGAATTCTGTTAATGTTCGGCGGCCATATTTGATCTCCGATGCGTGGTCCTTTACGCGCATGCGCGAAGACATATAATCACTATTTAAGTTGCAGGTTTAGCCTGATTCGGTAATTTTCATTCCTGTGATCACGACAGTCGGTCGAAAAGCAACGGAAGTGTTCCACGTACTATATTGAGGTATACTCCTCTTATTAATTTACTAATATTATTGTCAACGTAGAACATATTGAGTATTACAGCTCTGATTCATACTATCTAATTGTACAGAAATATACTGACAATGCTGAGCTTACCCTGGGACAACTAATGAGACAGGTATAGGGGCTTACAGTAGAATATAAAGAAACATACATTTAGAAAATTATATCACTAATAGGAAACTGATATATTATTGACACGAGTAGTAAAAAAAAAATAAGTACAAACAACTGACATGACTGGGTTAACACTAAATTCTCAAGATGTACACAACTAATGCAGAAAAATGCAGTTCGTGAGAACATGAAAAACCAGAGTTACCTGATATGTTGAAGGTGTGTGATCACAGGGACATCTAAACTGTAAAGTCAAGGTAAAAGGAGAGGAAAGATGTACCATTATGGTTATTTTTAGTTTGGTTGAGATTCCTTAGTATAAGATAGCCGTTTGTGATAGGAGAGTTTTGTTTTGAGCTGTTAAGACAGGATCTAGATTCAGTACGTTAATAAAGAAGAGAGTATTGAATGGAAAGTGCTTTTCAATTAAACTGAGTCATGTTAGTAGAGGGACCAGTGTTGGTTTAGATCTTGCAGCTTTCCTAGGAATCCTTCAAGCTATGAATTCCCACATCTTTGGGCAATCAGTGTCAGAGTTGTACAGTTTTGCAAAGAAAGAAAGGTTGTACCAGATTTAAAGTGAAAAATCAGAGTCAACCATGAAAGTCTGAAAAGAGATAGGTTCAAGATGTAGCTGGACTTGCAAAAAATCCATTTAAGAAACCAGAAGGCGCCTCCATAGCCAGGTGGGAAGGAGCAACAGTGCGTAGCACATGCTTCTTGATTAGACCGGGGTTTGAGCCCATCACCACCAAATATGGAGGATGCAGAAAGGTCAGGGAATGACCACTGCATATTACCCGAACAATATGGTCTTAGTTGCTAATGCTCCTAAAAACCAAACAATAACAAGAAACCAGTATTCGAGAGATCTTTTTAAAATTTGTGTTGGCCATGCCAGTCCAAACAGGGAAAGCATAAAGAATTTTGGCTTGATGAATTTGGAGAAGAATTAATTATAATATGAGCAGAGTGGATAAGGTGAAGGTTTTGTTTTGCCAGCCAAATGGCTCTTGTGTGTTTTTTTGGCCAGGTAGTTTTGATGAGTAGAGAAATTGAATATGATCTGATTTTAAAATCTATTTTTGTGCTGTTATCTGTTATGAACTGGTCTATAATAACTTAGAAACAAAGATAATAGATGGCAGCAATTAAACTGGTCAACACGTAAAATGTAACGAAAATGAAAATACTCAAACATGACTAATGTTATGCTGGTGAACACGAAAATCACATTAAAATTCGCCAATTGGCTCTTGTTTTTGGATTACAGTTGGGGGTCTCATATTAGCGGGTTACTCTACGTTATCAACTACAGCTCTCAGCAAAATGAATGACAACACCTCAGTTTCATTACCACCATGCTCTTATGTGATTGACAAATGTTGCCTTGTCTGCATCACATGATAAGTTGTTGTCGCCTCAAATGCATCTTCAACTCTGTTGCAGTAATCCTTGAATATGGTTAGATACCAGGTGATTTGTTCTCTCTGAGATTCCTACTCTTTGCGAAGTATTTGTGTAAGATTACTATGCCCCGTAATTGTGTGAATAGTTTGGATGACTTCTGTTACGTATGTGGAGAAGTCATGTTAACTTCAAGAAAGTGTCCCTTAACTTGAGCTATAAAAAGCTGACTTTTTATATACAGGATGAATTGTGGATAGTATATTTGGTTACGTCACTGCGTCCTGTGCTTCACAGTGAAATACTACCTATTCCTGAACCACCCAACCATTTTTCTGTACACTCTGATGACGATGAAGACACTGATGAATATCAACTTGATATACACAAAGAAGTACAACAGCCATCAAAGATAAGGGATCCACAATTTTGTCCAAACCTTTATCCTTCTGAATGAACCACATAAGATCACAGAAAGTGAGCTTAATGACCTCATTAGTAATCTCGAACTTCGAAGAATAAGGCAGAGCTTTTGGCCTCGAGACTACAACAATGGAACCTTCTAGATCGTTTTGTGAAAGTGCAACATTTTGTACTCGTAATAAAGACTTATAAATTCTATCAAATAGAAGGTGAACTCACTGTTTGTAAGGATGTTGATGGTCTAATGGCAGCAATGACATTAAGGCATGGTTCCGAAGAATGCCGACTATTTATAGATGCTTCTAACGTTAGCCTTAAGGCTGCATTATTACACAATGGAAATATGCTGCCTTCATTACCTCTTGTGTATGCTGTCCAAAATAAAGAAACACACACAAACATGGAGAACATCCTCTTAGGTGTAAACTATCAGAAGTATGAGTGGTAGATATGTAGTGATTTAAAGGTAATTAATATTTTATTAGAACAACAAAAGGGTTACACTAATTATCATTGCTTTCTCTGCTCCATTTAAAAATCTGAGACACTGTTAGGATGAAATGCTCGAACTGCTTTTTAATCCTTTGAATTGAGCCATATCCAAGAGGTTAAAGATACACACACAAATAAAATTGTTTAAATGAAAACAGTTATGATAAATGGAAGTTTACTCCACTGATTGACTGCTTCACTTAGTATTGGTAGAGGCATATGATGCAAGAAAGCAAGCTTATGCATCATCAGCCAAAAAAAAAAAAAAAAATTGATCCCATTTCACCCCTCCATTTGTTCCAAATACCAGTCCAGCCCAGCCTTAAATTTATTTAGGATATCAAATTTCACAACAAGGAATGGAAGTCTGTTCCACCAACCAGCTACCTGCTGGCTAAAGGCAAAGTTCCGCACGTCTATCCTACATTTGTCTTTCCTCAATTTGAATTTATGCCCTCTCAGGTGATTATTCTGAGCAAGAGGAAGAATCCCATCAGCATTGAGCATGCTCGAACCATTCAAGACTTTATACACCTCAATCAGATCACCTCGCAGGTGCCTAGTCTCCAGACGCTGTAATTTGCAAAACTTAAGCCTTTCTTCGTAAGAGCAACCCTTTGTTCCATTCACTAATCTTGTTGCCCTTCTCTGTACTCGTTCCAACAGTTCTACATCCTTCTTAAAATGAGGCCTCCAGACCTGTATACAGTACTCAAGGTGTGGCCTGACCGTTGCCTTATACAAGGGGATAATCACCTCCTTATCCCTGATAGAAAAATTCATATATATCATTGACAAGACACCATGAACTACTCTTGCAGACTGTCCACACTGCTCAGAAAACTTCATATCTGCCTGCACAATTACCCCCAGTTCCTTTTCGTTCTCTACCACTGTCAGTGTAGTACCGCAGAGTTGAAACGTTACTCTGGGGTTACCGCTTCCCATATGTAGTACTTTACATTTGTCAATTTTAAACTTCATTTGCCACCTCTCAGCCCATCTGCTCAACTTTTCTGGATCCTGTTGCAGCAGCGTACTGTCATTAGTATTGATATACCATCATCAATAACATTTATAAATACAGAAAACAACAATGGACCCAACACTGAACCCTGAGGGACTCCACTAATAACATTAGTCCACAATGAGCAGTGTCCATTGATTACCATTCTGTCTTCTTCCACTCAACCATCCCTTTATCCATAGCAACAATTTGCCTCCAGTGCCACACTGCTCCAATTTGTGCAGCAGTCTTTCATGTGCAACAGCATCAAAAGCATTTCTAAGATCCGAATATATGATATCAAAGTTATTCCCTGCATCCAGTTCCTTTGTGACCACATCATAGTATCTAATCAAATTGGTCAGGCAAGACTTTCCCTTAACAAAACCGTGTTGTGTCCGAGCTATAACTGAAGTCTTGTCTAGATGATAATTCAGTGCTTCTTTAACCAATGCCTCCATTAATTTTCCTGGAACAGAAGTTAAACTAACAGGTCTATAATTACTTGTCGCCCTTTGATCCTTCTTTGTGAATTGGGGTCACATCTCCAGTCCATGGGTACCTCCCCTGAGTCCAAAGAAGCTCATAATTATGGCTAAGGGTTTGCTTACTTCCTTTGCTGCCTCCTTTAATATAACTGGATAGATCCTATCCACCCCTGGTGCCTTTTTTTTATGTTTATCTTCAACAATTTCTCTTCCACTTTCCTCTCAGTTACAAAATCATCTAGCTCACTGCCAGATTTTATTGGCGCCTCCGTAGCCAGGTGGGCAGGGGTAGCAGTGCATTGCACACTCTTTTGATTAGACCAGGGTTCGAACCCTTGACCACCAAATACAGAGGATGCGGAAAGGTCAGGGAATGACCACCATATATCCCCAGAGCTATATGGCCTTAGTTGCTAATGCTCCTAAAAACCAAATAACAACAGCCAGATTTTCTCTCACCTCTGGCATTCTCCTCCCTGAATAACTCATGTGTGAATGTAGTTGCAAAATACTCATTTAGTTTGTTAGCCACCTGAGCATGATCATCAATAGTTGAACCTGGCGCATTATAGCCTCAGCTGCTGATGCGCCAATAAAACACAAACAAACAAACAATAGTTGAACCATCAATATCTAATGGACCAATCTGATTCATCCCTTTCCTTCTTGAGTTTACATAGGTTGTTTTTCTCTGTTTTTCTTTGCATCCTTTGCCAAAGATTTCTCATAATATGCCTTTGCCTGCCTAATCTCCTTTGTGACTAGGTTACAGACCAGCTTAAATCTATCATAGGCTTCCATGTCACCCATTAATTTATATGTATCCCATGCATTTTTCTTCTCTGCCCTATATCTCATTAGTTCATCTGACATCCATTTAGGCCTAAACCTTGAACAATATTTCTTAGTTGGCATGTAAAGCCTGGTAGCTTCCAAGATAAATTCTTTTAATGCTTCCCATTTTGAATTTACTGTCGGTAACATCACCAGTTTGTCCCAACGTATAGAATTTAAATACTGTCTCAGACCACCGTAGTCACCTTTATGAAAGTTGAGAAATCTTTTGCAAAGGATGCAAAGAAAAACAACCTATGTAAACTCAAGAAGGAAAGAGGTGAATCAGATTGGTCCATTGGTCCATTTATGGTTCAACTGTTGGCAGGGTTGTTAAGGACACTACTGATGCTATGCTGCTGCAACAGGATCTGGAAAGGTTAAGCAGATGGGCTGAGAGGTGGCAAATGAAGTTTAACAATGATAAATGTAAAGAACTACATATAGGAAACAGCAACCCCAGAGAAACTCTGTGGTACTACACTGACAATGGTAGAGAATGAAAAGGACCTGGGAGTAATTGTGCAGGCAGATATGAAGTTCTCTGAGCAGTGCAGACGGGCTGCAAGAGTAGCTCATGGTGTCTTATCAATGATATACAGGAATTTTTCTAGCAGGGATAAGGAGGTGATTATTCCCTTGTATAAGGCAATGGTCAGGCCACACCTTGGGTACTGTATAAAAGGTATGGAGGCCTCATTTCAAGAAGGATGTAGAGCTGCTGGAATGAGTACAGAGAAGGGCAACAAGATTAGTGAATGGAACAAAGGGTTGCTCTTACAAAGAAAGGCTTAAGTTTTGCAAATTACAGTGTCTGGAGACTAGGCACCGGCGAGGTGATCTGATAGAGGTGTATAAAGTCTTGAATGGTTTGAGTATGCTCAATGCTGATTTGATTCTGCCTCTTGCTCAGAATAATCACTGAGAGGGCATAAATTCAAATTGAGGAAAGACAGTTGTAGGATAGATGTGCAGAAATTTGCCTTTAGCCAGCTGGTAGTTGATTGGTGGAACAGACTTCCACACCTTGTTGTGGAAGTTGATAGCCTAAATAAATTTAAAGCTCAGCTGGACAGGTATTTCGAACGAACGGAGGGTTTAAGTGGAAGTTTTTTTTTGTTTTTTTGGCTGATGCTGCATAAGCTTGCTTTCTTGCATCATATTCCTCTACTAATGCTAATGCTAAAGCAAAAACCCTTCCCTTTACCCTGATGGTAGTTACCTCTTTGAGTAAATCCCACTTCAGCAGACTGTGATCACTGCCACCTTTATCTTTATCTGCAGATTCTTAATGCATGAAGAATCACTACTGATAATCAGATAAAGAGTATTACTCCCTCTAGTTGCCTCCTGAACATGCTGATGTAGAAAACAATCGTCCAATAAATCCACAAATTCCAGTCAATGTCTAGGAAATTAAAATCCCTCATTATAAGACTGATTTACTGGCCCTCTGTGGGCGCCTCAATAGCCAGGTGGGAAGGAGCAGCAGTGCGTAGCACACGCTCCTTGATTAAACCGGGGTTCGAGCCCGTCACCACCAAATACGGAGGATGCGGAAAGGTCAGGGAATGACCACCGCATGACCCGGAGCAATATGGCCTTAGTTGCTAATGCTTCTTAAAAAACCAAAACAAACAAAACAACTGGCCCTCTGTATTTCCCTGTACAGTTTCTTATTATACTTATCAGCGCCATTAGGCCTATAACACACTCCTACTCTCAATTTTGATCTCCCAATGCTTATGTCACACCAAACCGACTCGACACTGCACTGTCCAGCAATGTCAACTGGCTTCACTTCCTTAAATTTTGCATTTCTTAACTAATAGTATAACCCCTCCTCTCTTTCTATCCTTTCTGTACACATAGTACTCCCCTAATTCTAGTTCTGCATTCCTTATATTTGTGTGACACCACGTCTCTGGTATCCCAACAAAATCTGCCTTTGATGTAGCAATACCTCAAATTCATCAAATTTATTTACCAAACTCCTAGTATTGATGTATACACAAGTATGCATGCACCTGTTCCAATTCTTAGCTACCCTAACACAATCCATGTGTTATCTTGTACTGCAATGACTCGCAGAAATCTCTGAAATACCCTGCATCTTGTTTCCCAGGCTGCTGCTCATTCCAATAGAAGCAATGCAAGAATCACTTTCATCTCTGCCAGTGGCTACTGTTTATCTAATAGTCCTTGTATCCCCCCCCCCAAGCTAACAGTTTTCTGACCCACTTAACACTGCCTCGAAAGCATCAGCAAATATTCTTGCACCTTTTCTATTTAAGTGTATCCCATCCCTGTAGAAGCAGTCTCTCCTGTTAACAAGTACAGTCCAGGCTGAAAAAAATTCTACCCTTTGAGCCTTGCACAATCTTTCCAGGGCTGAATCGATTGACAAGGCTCTCATATACTCCCTCCTTTCATGTCTGGGAAGAGTTGCAGACTCTTTCAAATTCAACCCTAGAGGCAACTAGAGGGAGCAATACTCTTGATTTGATTATCAGCATTGATTCTTCATGCATTAAGAATCTGCAGATAAATGAACCACTAGGTGGCAGTGATCACAGTGTGCTGAAGTGGGATTTACTCAAAGAGGTAACTACCATTAGGGGTAAAGGGAAGGGTTATTGCTTCCGTAAAGGCGACTACGATGGACTGAGACAGTATTTAAATTCTATACAGTGGGACCAACTGATGATGTTACCAACAGCAAATTCAAAATGGGAAGCATTCAAAGAACTTATCTTGGAAGCTACTAGGCTTTACATACCAACTAAGAAATATTGTTCAAGGTTTAGGCCAAAATGGATGTCAGATGAACTAATGAGGCATATGGCAGAGAAGAAAAATGCATGGGATACTTACAAATTAACACATGACACAGAAGCCTATGATAGATACAAGTTGATATGCAACCAAGTTACAAAGGAGGTTAGGCAGGCGAAGGCAGATTACGAGAAATCCTTGGCAAGGGATGCAAAGAAAAACAGCAAAGAGTTCTTTACTTATGTAAACTCTAGAAGGAAAGGGATGAATCAGATTGGTCCTCTTGATATTGATGGGTCAAGTGTTGATGATCCTGCTCAGGTAGCTAACAAACTAAATGAATATTTTGCATCGACATTCACACATGAGGAGTTATTCAGCGAGGGGAATGCCAGAGGTGTATTCAACTCTAGCAGTAAGTTACAGAATCTTGAAATAACTGGGAGTAAAGTGGAGGAGAAACTGTTGAAGATAAACACAAGAAAGGCACCCGGGGTGGATGGGATCTATCCAGTTATATTAAAGGAGGCAGCAAAGGAAGTAAGCAAACCCTTAGCCATAATTATGAGAGCTTCCTTGGACTCAGGGGAGGTACCCATGGACTGGAAATGTGCAAATGTGACCCCAATTCACAAAGGAGGATCAAAGGCTGACACAAGTAATTATAGACCTGTGAGCTTAACTTCTGTTCCAGGAAAATTAATGGAGGCACTGGTTAAAGAAGCACTGCAGGATCATTTAGACAAGACTTCAGTTATAGCTCAGACACAGCATGGTTTTGTTAAGGGGAAGTCTTGCCTGACCAACTTGATTGGATACTATGATGCAGTCACAAAAGAACTGGATGCAGGGAATAACTTTGATATTATATACTTGGATCTTAGAAAGGCTTTTGATACTGTTGCACATGGAAGACTGCTACACAAATTGGAGCAGTGTGACATTGGAGGCAAATTACTGCTATGGATAAAGGGGTGGTTGAGGGGGAGAAGACAGAGAGTGGTAATCAATGGACACTGCTCATCGTGGACTGATGTTATTAGTGGAGTCCCTCAGGGTACAGTGTTGGGTCCATTATTGTTTTCTGTATTTATAAATGATATTGATGATGGTATATCGGGATTAATGTCCAAGTTTGCAGACGATACAAAGGTTGGCAGGGTTGTCAAGGACACTACTGACACTATGCTGCTGCAACAGGATCTGGAAAGGTTGAGCAGATGGGCTGAGAGGTGGCAAATGAAGTTTAACATTGACAAATGTAAAGTACTACACATGGGAAACAGCAACCCCAGAGCAACATATCAACTCTCTGGTACAACACTGACAGTGGTAGAGAATGAAAGGGACTTGGGGGTTGTTGTGCAGGCAGATATGAAGTTCTCTGAGCAGTGCAGACGGGCTGCAAGAGTAGCTCATGGAGTATTGTCAATGATATACAGGAATTTTTCCAGCAGGGATAAGGAGGTGATTATTCCATTGTATAAGGCGATGGTCAGGCCACACCTAGAGTACTGTATACAGGTCTGGAGGCCTCATTTCAAGAAGGATGTAGAGCTGCTGGAACGAGTACAGAGAAGGGCAACAAGATTAGTGAATGGAACAAAGGGGTGCTCTTACGAAGAACGGCTTAAGTTTTGCAAATTACAGTGTCTGGAGACTAGGCACCAGCGAGGTGATCTGATAGAGGTGTATAAAGCCTTGAATGGTTTAAGCATGCTCAATGCTGATGGGATTCTTCCTCTAGCTCAGAATAATCACATGAGAGGGCATAAATTCAAATTGAGGAAAGAGAGATGTAGGATAGACGTGCGGAAATTTGCCTTTAGCCAGCGGGTGGTTGGTTGGTGGAACAGACTTCCATCCCTTGTGGTGGAGGTTGATAGCCTAAATAAGTTTAAGGCTCAGCTGGACAGGTATTTTGAACGAACGGAGGGGTGAAGTGGAAGTGGGTTTTTTTTTTTTTTTGGCTGATGCTGCATAAGCTTGCTTTCTTGCATCAAATGCCTCTACTAATGCTAATGCTAATGCTAACCCTAATTCACGGTTTTTTTTTTTTTTCAACATTGACCTGTACTTGCTGAATAAATCTGCAGATCACTTACTCTTAATGTCTTTAGTTCCAACATGTACAACAATATCACCTTTGGTGCCCTTAAAAGATGATATCCACTCTACGTCATCAACCTTTGCCCCCCCGGCAATCATACCGCCCTGTTCCACCTATCCTTTTTACATACTATGTTTCCCTGACAATAGAGTCACCAACAACTAATAGTTTTTGGTGACTTAGAAGAGAACAGCCAAGCAGTTCACTTCTGTTGAAGTGAACAGTTTCACTGTATGGCTTATGTTTGCCAGCTGATGAGAAGCTAATAAGCTTTGAAATTGCTCTTCTGATGGTCTCAGATTTTTATATGTATAATGAATTCACGTTTTCTAATGATACTATATAATTTATAAAGATATTAGTGACGTCAGTGGTACTGTAGATAACAGTATTTGTTTCAACCTCTTAGATGCTCCTTAGTCTTCACTGAGAGCACGTCTCTGTTTCTCCATGATTGAAATTAAATGCTAGTTGATGTGTATGAATTTTGGTAGCCCTCGATTTACATTGGGGCTAGGTTCCTGGGGGGAACAGGTGCAAGTGGAACCCTTTATCTAATGGAGTCAATTAGAAATCATACGGTTAGGTTTCAGGCACCAAAAATTTTACCTACCACTTTGCATTGATTGTTTTTTTAATTAGCATTCTTCATAGTTGTAGTAATAGTCGATATTTATAGCCCTTCACATATTAGGGTGGTCTTCTGATTCTATTCTCTGAATATTGCACTAGGATTCAATTAACTACTTTTACCAGACATGGCGTGTCTTTATTCTATTAAATTAAAAACTTTATAACAAGATTTATTAATAGGACAATTAATAAAAAAAATTAGCGTAATAAATTTTCGACACGTGTAAATAGCATAAACAACAACCAACTGAATGCTTCACCGCATGGACCTTTGCTACCTGCATCCACGAGTGGTTACTTTGAGTGTGGGAATCTTTCTCATCTCTGATACAAATGTGCTAATTGCCAATTGGCTCAGATTGTCCTAAATCACGTGAACAGTGCATGATACATAGCACAGTATGATGCTGATAAATTTTGTCTGGCGATTTTAAACTTTCAATTTATAAAAAAATTGCAAAAATGGCATTGTGGTTAGTGATCGGTGCTATTGCGAATCGGCACAAGTCGGACCAGTGCAAAACGAGGGCTACCTGTATTTCATCTTAACCATGAAATCAGAAAATATCTTAATGCTACCAGCAAAGTTGAAGAACTCTAAGTACTGATATTAGATTGTGATGCAGTTGATAGTAAATGAAGGAAAGTAAACCCTTAAATCTGGCATTCAAAATGTGGAATCACTAAATCTGTCACTTTTTCAAAATTTGAATTTAAACAAAAATTATAAAGTCCCATGCTCTGAAATGTATTCTTGTTTCTGCTGTCATAAATTATGACTATGGAAACTTTGCTTTGATTCCAACAGAGTGTGTTTCATAGTGTTGCACTACAGTAGGCTTTTTTGTTTAACTTAAGACGGAGAATGTAATGTGCAGGAAAATTTCTAAAATGAATGATATGCTGTGATTTCCCTAGTGATGACATTACTTCACCATTCTTGGACATTGCATAATATTTCTGCAGTAACTGGCAAACTATGCACTGTGTTACTATTGGATACAGGCAATAATAGGTTTCAAAAATTTGTTATTTTTGAAACTTATATTGAACCACTAAGGGTCAAATTCCAGTGTTGACAGGTTTATAAACTCTACTGTATTAAGATGGAATGGAACAGTTATGAAATATCTATATTTATAACTGCTTTATTATTATTTTAGGGTAAAGGAAGTAATATTAACAATATAATTTATAAGTTGCATCTATTGCTTTTTGGCAGGTTCTAGGAGTGAATATTTTAGGAAGGTTTTTATTAAATACCGATAAGAATATCAGGTAAGTCCTGGTTTATTTTATATTACAGTGACTTGTTAAGTTATTAAGTCCATTTTAAAATATCTGTTTTTTTAACTTTCATATAACTAATGCTTGCATGAATTTTGCATAAATATATTATCCTTTATGGCACATTTATATCATAATTATCATTAACTTACAAAAAAACATGACAATATACATAAAAGAATATTAGGCTAGAATCAGAATGCTTAAAAACTAAGCAAATTTATTTGGTGCAAGAAGTGATAATGCTGGGAAGTTTTTAAAGTTCAGCATATGTTCAGATTGCATGTTCAGTATGTGTTCAAATAAAACATTTAATATTCTATTTAAAATCATCTACTAACAAGAGAAGTTTATTTGAGAGAAGGGATTTTGTAACAGGTGACGGTATGTCTGGGCAGCAGTGCTTTATGTTCTTTGGTAATAATGAAGGTAATTTGACTTTGTGAAGTCATTTCAAAATTCAGGAAAGGAGATAATTATACTTGAAAAGGACACAGTATCATCTGAAATGCCTGAATTAGTTTATATAGCTCTAAAGTAAAAAAAAAATAATAATAATAATAAAAATCGAAAAGCATTATGAAATATACAAATATTCAGTCTATACATATGCCATGTTTAGAATAAATATTATTACAGACAACCTGGTTAATTTGAAGTTCAGGTAACAAAAATGTGTTTCAGTTTAAACAGGTTCAAAGTATCCATAGATAAAAACATCAGTATTAATCAAGAGATTTTTTTAAAGTCAGATACTGTTATTAACATGTACAGGATTTTCATACATTCTCATTTAAAATGTTTTGGTTTGTTGTGGTAGTGATTTAATGGGTTAATTTAATCAAAATTAGAAAGATAACAGTTGTACCATGGAGAAATTCGTTCAGTTTCTTGTAAGTAATAACAGAGATTTTTAATTTTGTTTTTGCTGCTATTACTAATCATACAGCTTGATGTATATAAGTTGTACATTAAAATAAGTGCTACCATATGTATACATGCTTATACTTACTAGAGAGAGAGAGAGAGAGAGAGAGAGAGAGAGAGAGAGACATGGACATTTGTTTTTGTAAGTGGTGGCTTCTAGAACATCAGTTCAGCTCTTCCTCATGTCTCTGTTAAGAACAGTACCATTACAGAATAATTTAAGGCTAAAGCGTCAGGTTACGTAGGGAGTTAACTGATGTACAAGTTAGTGAAATTGCATCATTTCTGTATGTAGCCAACTACTTAAGTAGTTATAAATTGGCATCATTAAGTATATCTCATATTGTGTGAATACCTTCACAACGAGTTGCCATAATATTGTACTACCTCAAATAAGTAACGCTTCACCATAGAAGAAGACTATTGTTACTTATTCTCAGCGGATACCATCACCCATACGGCACTGTTTCAGAGCTTATTTGCTCCTCATCAGTCGGTGGGCAGGTACCCTGGTGTTGCAATGATGACAATCCAGTTGCGAAGTATTATACTTCGCAACTGGGTTGGACACCTGGGGATCCATAGACTAGTTCCATGGGGTCTGCAAAATGACCCTCTGGAACTGATCAAATTATTCATTCTATGTATAGTAAATTGATGATAAATAAAGTTATTATTATATATTTATGGAAAAATAAAAATAAAGTTCAGTTTGAAACGTAAAACTTTGCATTTTCTTTTCAGAAAACCCAGTGTTCATACATATGAATATATTTATGAACACTGGGTTTTCTGAAATATATATAGGGGATCCACAAACGTTTTTCATTTTTGAAGGGGTATGTAGGTCTCAGTAGTTTGGGAACCACTGCCCTAGAGAGAAATTGTTAATGGCATGTTGTCACTCTAACTGTAGATTGTCATAATAAGGACAAGGGTGTAAAACATGCTTCCAATCTTCCTTTGTAAGAGTGTAAACATTGCTTCCAATCTTCACATTGACATAAATCAGTCTGAGGTAAACCCAATTTAAATAATTTATTGTTCAAAGAACCATGCCCAGTTGTTATAAAAGAGGTGTTGATACCCATAGAAAACCATTTTCTTATTTTGAAGATAAGCAACATTGGGAATATATTATCTTTAGCCAATCCAGTTGTCGACACTTCCTATCTTTTCTGTCATATGTTGATCAACTTGTTTCAACACTTCTGTTTTTCAATCTTTGGATCTGCTTGTAAAAATATCTGTATCCCTAAACATGTTGTTTCAATCGTTTTCTTAATGCAGGAACTAAAGGTCTGATAAATAACAAACAAATCTAGAGAGATATTCCCAGCCATACCTACAATGCTACTATGGAAACATTTCTACATGCTCTGTTAATAACAAGAAGCATCGCTCTTTGAATACACCAATGAGCCAAAACATTATGCCCAGCGAATCATTATGCAAATTGAAGCAACTGCAGGTGAACTATAGTGTGTGCAAGGGTCGGGACACTGTATAAAAAAACACTAATACCGAGCTCCGTTAATCATTGTTACTCTTGTTCTTCAGATGGGAAAGGCAGCAAACTTAAGCGAGTTTGACAAAGGCCAAATTGTAATGGCCACGAGACTGGGTCAGAGTATATCCAAAACGGTACAGCTGGTGGGGTGCTCATGGTCAGCCGTGGTTAGTACGTACTGAAAGTGGTCCAAGGAGAGAAAACCCATGAACTGCAGGCGAGTTGTTGAATGACCACGGCTCATTGATGTTCGAGGTGAGTGAAGGCTGTCCTGGATGTTACATGGCAACAGAAGGGCAATTGTGGTGCAACTTGCCGGTAATTGAAATGCTGGTGATGGGAGTAATGTGTCACAACACACACAATACATCGAACCCTTCTGAAAATGGGACTGCGTATCTGCAGGTCGCTTCAAGTGCCCATGCTAACCATGGTTCATCGGCGACAGTACCTACAATGGGCACGCGAGCATCGAATCTGGAACTTGAGTGATTGGAAGGTCTTCTGCTCTGATGAATCACGTTTTCTGTTGCACCATGTGGATGACTGGGTTTGTGCGTCATTTACCTGGCGAAGTGATGGCACCTGGATGCACTGTGGGACGTAAACAAGCTGGTGGCAGTAGTGTCATGCTTTGGGCGATGTTCTGCTGGGATACCCTGGGTCCAGTCATCCATGTGTCAGGCACTGTGATGTCTACCACCTACCTAAACATCATTGCTGACCAGGTACACCCTTTTGTGCCAGCGGTCTTCTCCTCTGGCGGTGCCGTCTTTCAGGAGAATAGTGCGCCATGCCACACCGCCCGGATTGTTCGAGACTGGTTCACGGAACAGGGACTTCCAGGTATTGCCCTAGCCTATAAATTCCCCATACATCAATTCCATCAAACATCTGTGGTTTGTGTTGGAACTACAACTCCGATCTGCAGCGTCTCAACCACAGACCTTATAGGAGTTAAAGAATCTGCTGGTTTTCTGTTGGTACCAAATACCACAGGACATTTAGAAATCTTGTAGTGTCCAGGTACGAGCTGTTTTGGCTGCACGTGGAGGACCAACATGATATTAGGTAGGTGGTCATAATGTTTTGGCTCATTGGTGTAGATTGTAACTTTCTGGTGCACCTAACAAGAATCACTCTATGATACCATTCACCTGCAGCATAGGTAGCTATAAGAAGAAAAACAACATTGTAATAAGCTAATGTTTTCCTGGACAGTCCCCAACATGATTTTGATAATCTAATTATTGAACCAGAAAGCTTCTCGATTTCAATATATGTTAAATGTGGATAAAAGCTGAACTTATGGTCTATCATACTCCAAGATGCTTATTAACTTAACCATGGGAAGTTGAACCGAATTAATTTTAATTTCAGGTGGTTGGTTTAAATCCAACTGTTTTGAATAGCATCATTTTAGTCTTTCTTGGATTAATTTTTAGTTTGTTATTAATTGAACCTTGATATAAATTTTGCAAGATGTGTCATTTTCCTCCAGCATTTCTTGAGACCCCTCCTCGAATGATAACTCTAACATCATCAGCAAATGCTATAACTTTACATGTTCAAATTCACTCTGTAACCCTTCTTATAAAACAATATTCCAAACTAAGGGGTCCAGGACAGAACCCTGAGGACATTTCATGGTTACTTTCTTTTTAAAGATTAAATGTGACCTGGCTAATATACACTGTGATCACCGAATTATGACCACCCCTATGAAAACTGAATGTGACCCACCAGTTAGCTTCATTAATGTGCAACTATTGGAAGTCTAAAATATAAAAATACAGTGGATTAGGCAGATACACTGTGATGATGAAATAAGAAAATTATCACCCAGTCCATGTCTGTTTGAAATATCTGTCTACTATTGGAAGAGGATAGAATTTAGCAATACCTGCATTTTCAGCATTCCATGTAAAGTATCCTATATTATCATAACCATTTCTTCATTTGTAGGATTTTTTGGTTCCTGAACTACGGTTTTTCGTACAGCAATGCATGTTGACCATGTGAGATATGAGAGTGTGCAGTTAGTTGACCTACGTAGCATAGATAAGGGGCCAGTGGTTCAGTAGGTAGTAAAATTCCGTGCGTGATGGGTAAAGAAAGGATTTATCGGACTTTGATAAAGGACAGATTGTGGGTGCTCGACGAGGTGGTGCCTTGATTTCCCAAACGGCTGAATTGGTGGGGTGTTGAAGAGCTGCCATTGTTAAAGTGTACCAGGACTGGTATCAAAATGGTCAAACAGTGACCTGATGGCAAAACTGCAAGGGTTAGCGAACGTTTGATGCTAGAGGTGAGCGCCAGGTCCAACGACTCGTACATGCGCAGCACTGTTGAAGAGTTGACTACCCAATACAACGTGGGCCAACCCAGAACAATATCTGGCATGACCATGCATCGCACGCTCGCACATATGGGCTATACCAGCAGATGAACCCTATGGCATGCTCTCCTAACCAAGGTTCTTCGGCATAAAAGACTCACCTGGTGCAAAGAGCATGCAAGTTGGGCATTAGAAGACTGGAAGAAGGTGTCCTGGTCAGATGAGTCATGTTATTTACTTCACACCGTGGATGGCAGTGTATGCGGGCGGGTGGAGGTTGTTGCATAGTGTGGGGCATGTTTCACTGGCAGAAACTTGGACCCCTGATCCATGTGGAACAAAGCATCACTGGTCTCCGCTGTCGTCAACTGCTTTCTGACTGTGTACACCCCATTATGTCACACTTTTTCCCGAATGGCAATGGTGTCTTCCAAGATGACAATGCTCCAAGCCATTGGGCACTTGATTTGCAGGAATGATTTGAGGAACACAGTTCTGACTTCCGGCATGTCAATTGTCCTCTGAACTCCTCCGATATCAATCCCAAAGAGCACTTGTGGGACACTATGGAAAGGCATATCAGGCATCTGGATATATCAGTCACCTCCATTAACTGCATTGCTAGCCACATTATATACAGCTTGGTTGGCCGTATGCTTCTGACATCTTCTTGAATCAGTGCCACATTGGATAGCTGCTGTACTGAGGACAAAAGGAGGAACTACGAAGTATTAGGTAGGTGGTAATAATTCAGTGTATATCTCTTGGAGAAATAGCTTCTGTATAATAAATAAAGCTGTTTAGAACAATCAACATTTTTGCAGACACTGAAGGCTCCTTTGAAGTCTACAAATATCATAAATCCATATTTAACACTGGAGTTTTCAACATAAGATAAAATGTCCACTAAAGCATCCTCTCAAGGTTGACCAACTGAAAATACATACCATTTTGAGGAAATCATGTTCTTGTCAGTTAACATCAGCATAGTTCTTAACTCATAAGCCACACTCCAAGATTTTCTTTAGATTAGTCCAAAGGACAATTGGCCAGTGTGACTTGGAGTCTGAAAGGTTTGACTTCCTGATTAACTTTTAAAAGGCAATTTTCCATGCTTCTGGAAAGATACCATCAGTGAGACATCTATTGTTTAGTAATACCTGTGGAAAAATTTCAAAGAATTTAACTATAAAAATCCTTGCGATCATGTTCTGCCCACACTGGGCATTTATTTACATTAACTTCATTGAAGACTGATTTGATTTCCTCTACAATAAAGGATCAGAATTCATTTCTGGATCATAGTTCTGGTTTGCAGATTGTTGTAGTCATGTGAAAATACAAATCTTCAGAGCACATCCGCTGGGAACAAGCTATTTACAGTGGCTTCAATAGAATCACTCCAACCAGAAGTCTCTTCTGTTGAACTTCAGACGGTCCCAAATATATCAGTAGTACGAATCTTGTCTCGTGAAATTTTATATAACAACCCCCATGGATCTGTGTTGCTGGCAGTTACAAATTCCATTTTGCATTCATTTAGTATAATTGTTTTTAATTTGCAAATTCCCATTTTGAAAATGTGTTACTTTAGATCAGGTCTGGCTAACCGAAGTCATTCTGCAGGCCACCTTAATGAACTACAAATTTTATGCGGGCTGCAAATAAAATAAAACAATCTTTTAAAAATAAAAAATCAAATGCCATAAAAATTTATTTTATTCATTCATTTTTGTTATACACTGGTGTTCAAATTTTAAGGACCAGTCAGGTTTTCACCTATAGCTTCTCATAGGAGTGGCCTGGATATGGGAAAAGCATACCAAAGGAACCTTGTGAAGTACAGAAATGATGAAAGAAAGAACACCAACAACAATGGAAACAAAACGGTACATAGGGACTTTTATTCAAAAATGGCAACATAGCATTGGCTACTATGATACAGATGCATCACTGCCAAAGATGAACAAAGGGAACAGGTGGTCCTCAGTAGGAGATATGGCCACCCCTAATATCGATGCAGGCTTTACACCATCTGTCCATACTTAGAACAACGTTGTTGATAAGTTCTTGCGGTAACATTGTCTATTTCTCTGTCAGCATCATCTTCAGCTGGTGAACATTTTCTGGTGGGTGTGGACGTGCTGCTAGGCATATCCCCAGAGTGCCCCATATGTGTTCGATGGGATTTAGATTGAGGGAACGGGCAGGCCAATCCATACGAACAGTGTTCTCCCTTTCCAAAAGCATATCAACAGCTGCAGTGCGATGGGGTCTGGTGTTATCATCCATAAACATGAACTCGGGGCCAATGGCACCTCGCAACAGATGTACATGGGGAAGGATTCCCTCAGTACAGTAGCGTGCACTGGTTACAGTGCCGCCTTCCAGTATCTGGAGTTGTGTAGTATGTCCGTCCAAGATAACGCCTCCCCAGACAAGAACACCTCGACCGCCATATTGATCTCTTCAGTGATGTTTGCGAGGTGATACCGTGTGCCAACCCCTCACCAGATTAGCTGACGTCCAGAATTGCTGCTGAGACTGAATCTACTCTCGTCAATAAAGAGTACCTTAAGTAAAGATTTTGTGGTTGTAACCTTTGGAAATAGTGTTGGTCCTTAAGTTTTGCACACCAGTGTATATCTACATCATTGAGTTATTCCCTTTTCTTTGCAGTCAGTCAGGTTTTTTAAATCTACAAAGTTGCTAAAATTAAAGTATTCCTATGTAAGAGGGCTTTGGAGCGAGTTCTAAGACTCATACTGAAGAGAAATTTGGACAACAGGTACAATAAAGAATGCACTCGCCATTTATTGGAAAAAAAAAATTTGTTACAAAATTTGTCACTGTATGCTGCTTAACTATCTTAGTTACGATTATGCAAATAACTTATGTTATTTGCATAATCGTAAGTTATTGCCACAGCGCCACTACTCATACTGTATTGTATGAAATCAAAGCAGTCTTTTCAAAATCATACAGTGGATGTTTGCCTGCACTACAGCAGCAATGCCAACAGTGTTGTAGGAAAATGCACTATTAGTGAAGCTGTACTATCAGAACAGCAACAATGCAGCTGCGGCTCTCAGAGAATTCCAGTATCAGAAGCACATAAGGCATGGACCTATGACTGTGCTGTCCGCAAAATGATTGCAAAATTTGAAGTGACAGGACATCTTGGTGTTCAACCAGGTAGAGGTTGTAAGCGAGTGAACTCCTCTCGTGTTGAAGATGTGGCTATGGCTGTCATGGATTTATCAAGTCAATCTCCATGTGGTAGCACAAGTGTGCCAGCTGTTTCTTGTGAAGTGAACATGCCGTATTCCACTGTAAGGCTAGTAATGCGTCGGGTGTTGCGGTACTATTCTTACAAGATGCACATGCTATAGCAGCTAAAGCATGGTGACTCAGATATTTGTTTCAGTTTCTCAGATATTTGTTTTACTTCAGTTTCTGGCACAAATGACATTGGATATCACTTGGCTATGGAACATCCTTTGGAGTGATGAAGCCCACTTCTGTTTAAACGGACAAGTGAATATGCACAACTGTCACATTTGGGCAACAGAAAACAGAGTTATCCAACAGATCATACTGCATTCTCCAAAAGTGACAGTGTGGTGTGGATTTACAACCACAGTCATGATTGGGCCATATTTTTTTGAACAGGGAACATGGGCTGGACACTGCACCTGTTCCGTCACTGGACAGCAATATTATGACGTGTTGGCAAATTTCGCAATACCAGAGCTGCAACAACGTGGCTGCTTTCATGATACCATATTCATGGAAGATGGTGCCCCACCCCACATCCACCGTTGTCCAAACTTCATCTGTAAAGTGTTGCTAAGGCAACACTTTACAGATGAGCTGGTCATCAGCCATTGTTTCCAGACATCTTGGCCACCCTGATCACCGGACCTCACCCCATGCAACTTCTGGTTGTGGGGTTTTTTGAAGAAACAGGTGTATCGGGAAGGATGTCAAACTCTGGCAGATCTGAAGGAGAGCATTAAAATAAATAAATTTTCTGTTTATACTCCGGGACGACCAAACGGTCAGAGGAGTTTACAAGATACACAGAATACAAGAAACAGCACCGTATTCAGCAGTCACGGGCTTGAACCCCGGTCATTCAAGGCACATGTACTTATACACCCGCACGCCTGGCCACTGTGCTGGCTATTCCATTTGGCATGTTATGTTCAGCTGTAGAAAATCCTATTTTTCGAATGGAAACTGTTTTTCACCAAAATGGTGGACACATTGAACAATTGTAGCACTGTTAAAGTGATTTGTATTGCCACAGCGCCATATAGTGACAGATTTCGTAACTATTTTTTTTTCCCAATAAATGGCGAGAGCATTCTTTGTTGTACCTGTTATCCAAATTTCTCTTCAGTACGAGCCTTAGAACTCACTTCAGAGTTCTCTACAAAGGGATACTTTAATTTTAACAACCCTGTACTTCAATATTGGTAGTTGCACATCTTAATTGATTTGTTATTGAAATGAATCTTCTCAAAACCTCGAGATTTCCTTTTAATTTGAAAACAAAGTTTCACAAACGTATGTGGATCCGAAGGTGCTTACAATTTTTTGTGCAATAAATCTTAATTTGGTATACTTTTCCACTATCTCGTATGTGTTGTAAAAGTCGATTTTTGATGTCATGGCGTGAATGTGTTTTAATTCCTTGTTGCACTGTAAATCAATTACTTCCATCTGCAGAGTTTCTGTTTCGAAGAAGGGAATGAGTGATGGGGAATCAAAAAATAAAAGCTAGTCTAGTATTTTATTTCTCGTTATTTATTGTGCCTAGTGCAGCTAGTGAATGATTTTCCGCTAATGTAGTCAGTAGTATAAAAATCAAAGTGGGCCCGAAAAAGTAATGTGGCATGCCACAGGTTAGCCAGGCCTGCTTTAGATAATGACCAGTGCCCATGCCACTGGTATTGTTTCCTACACAGTGAACAGATTTAGCATTAGCAGAGGCATATGATGCAAGAAAGCAAGCTTATACAGCATCAGCCAAAAAAAAAAAAAAAAAAAACCCCTCCCATTTCATTTATGGAACTATTACTGTAATATATTTATGTAACTATTACTTCTCGTGTTCACCAAACACACTGTTTCAGACTTAATCGTTTTTGATGATTTATAAGATTTTAGTAAAGACTGGCTCACTAAATTAACAAGATCATTGGTTGCTGTTGATTCAATGATACTCCAATTAAATGATGGAAAATCAGCTGTTGTGGATGGTACAAAAATAGGCCAATTAGTGTTCCTTATCAAAAATCTTATAAATTGTTGCTCTCTGTACTGGTTATAATCACAAATAGATGAGAAGTTTACGTTAACGATTATGGCTCTATGATCACTACAAGTCCACTCAGGATTGATTCTCCAATTGTTAACACAATTACATGACCCAGCACCAGTAAGTGTTATCTCTATATTTGATTGACCTGTGGTACTGTAATACGTTTTGTGTGATTACTTAGCTAATTAACAATAAATAAATTGACTATTTATGAATTCTTCTAGTGACATACCTCTAGAATCTGTTGTAGTACTACGCCAATAATTAGACTTAGCATTAACATCAGAAGTTATGATAAAAGTGTAATGCATGTTCCAAATAATTCAGTGATTCATTAAAATCAGCAGAAGGGGGACAGTAATCTGAAAATAAATAAAATACCATTGAATAATAAGTAATCAATGTATATACAACATATATAATACATAAGTCACTATAACTACATCAATATTTGTGTTCAGTAGCACTATACAGGCCTCCATAGCCAAGTGGTCAGGAGTGGGAGTGCGATAGCACATGCTCCTTGATTTGACTAAGGTTCAAGCCCGACTGCTAAATACGGTCGATCTGCCAACCCGCACTGGGCTAGCATGGCAGATTATGATCCGTTTAAATTATAATAGTCAGTCCTCGTATAGCACAATAGTTGTGTTCCTAGAAACCCTCGTGCAATGCAAAATCATGCAATATAAACAACAGGCCCTATGGGAAAAATGGGGTTACGTGCCGACCACCCAAGATTGAACACACATTTGTAACCAAAACATTACCAAACAATAAATAATCGTAATAAAATAGTTACGTATTTTATTTCGATTATTACGTAATAAAATATTGCTAATGCTTTTGCTTCTATCGTAAGCAAACTTGTTCTTTGTTTGATCTTCTATCCAAACAGACGTTCCATCTCTTCCAATTCTTTGTGTCTTGATCTAATGGATTTTGTTACACTTTGAGTTGTTCTATGAAAGTTTTTATTTTTTCTGCATTCTTTCTAATTCTCCTCGTTGCCTCGTTTAGGCCTGTAGCAAGAGCAATATTACATGGTCTTTCATTTTGGTCAAAGCGTTTCACAATTTTATATTTTTTCTCTTTCAACAGAGGTTGACTGGCCATTGGGAAACCCCGGTGGGCCAGAGGCCAGAAGACTATGGAGGCCAGTGTGATTTTGGCCATAAATGCTAGTATGAAGCTGCTACAAATTTTTGTAGCAGTCAAAAGAATTTTTGACCCAGTCCGCCTGTCTATCAATATTGTTTTTCTTTTTCTCTGTGAATCTGTAGTGTCTTCACTTGGATGCTTCCTTTTCACACCTTTTAAGTATTTTACTCATTTTTAGGGAATAAAGCACAATTACAAAATGTGGAGGCACGCTTGATACACATAAACAAAGCTGTGCGTGTGTAGCAATTGAATAAACATCACCGTAAAGCTCACGTTTTACTAAAGCACAATTCTGGGGGGTTATTACCATAAAACAAAAAAATTTCCAATTGCGTTCTTGCAAGTGGAATCTGTTATAAACGGGTAGTAAACTCGATCTAATTGCATTTGCGATAATACCGATAGCTGGAATTGTGTAGGATTTTACGTTATTGTGTTGAAATGTGTTTCCCCTTCACTTATATAAAAAAAAAAAAACATAAATACATTTATGTTTTTTCATTCCTATCTTGTTGCGTTCAGTTGGGGTGATTCTGCGTTCAACTGCCATTTCTTGTAAACACAAAGGAGAATCGTGCATAAGCAAATTCGGTTCGTGTTATATGTGATATCATTCCCCTATTTATAAATCTTGTATGATCGAATTCGTGTAGTGTAAACACGTGTTATACAAGGACTGACTGTATATCTAAATTATCACTCTTATACCCAGTGGGGTTTTAATATATTTTATTTACGTGTTACCTAAACTAATATACAAGTAATGTTTCAGGTATCTTGCCAATACCCATCATCAGGCTTTGTGCAGCACTCGCAACTGTGCTCGCTGAATTGATTGAATCAAAAAAGAAATGTTCGGCAAACATGTAAATAAAATTAGTTATTGTATTTATTCAATTTTTTATCTTGTGCGCAGGAAAAATTACAAAAGCGTGCAATTTATAAAAATGTGCCTTGATTTGACTGAGATTCAAGCCCCTGACTGCTAAATACTGTCAATCTGCCAATCTGCACTGGGCCTGTGTGGCAGATTATGATCCATTTAAATTATAATATATCTAAATTACCACTCTTATGCCAAATGGAGTTTTAATATATTTTATTTAGGTGTTACCTAAACTAATATATGAGTAACATTTCATGTATCTTGCCGATACCCATCATCAGACCTTGCTGCTGACCAATACCTCCTGCAGGAAGCCCAGACCTAAATGGGCCATGCTAAACAAAGAAAGCATTTAGTTATAATAGTATATGGTCTATATTTGTACAAACTCCATGTTAGATATATTCTATTATATATTCGGATTAGTTTCCAAAGAACTTTCCACACAGTGGAATATGGGACATCCAATTGTCTCACTACTTCCCGTGCACTGCTACTAGTTCCAGCAGCTGTATCCATGGATTGGTCGACGATAGCTGTTGCAACTTTCTCTGCTACCTGAGGTGAAACAGGCGTTCTTTGTCTTCCAGGCTTAACAACAAAGGACCCAGTTTTCTCAAATTTGTTAATCATCCTTTTAACTTCCGCAGCTGATGACGTGATGTAAGTTCTTACAGTGTCTGAATTCACGCAAAGTGGTTGCTGCATTACATCCATTAACGTAGAACTTCGCAATTAAAGGGCGATCAGGCAGAGCGAGACACATTGTTAACATTAAACTTACAGAATACGCTTGTGATGTTTGCGTTGTGCCTTTATAGCTCTCTGCTACTGAGAAAATTAAATTACAGGAACTCCATGACCTACATAAGGGTTGTGTTCTGAGGAACACTATGTAATTCGGAATTTCTCTCATGCTTGTGCAGCACTCGCAACTGTGCTCGCTGAATTGATTAAATCAAAAAAGAAATGTTTGGCATACATGTAAATAGAATTATTTATTGTATTTATTTAATATATTATCTTATGCACAGGAAAAATTACAAAAGCATGCAATTTTAAATGCTCCTTGATTTGACAGAGTTTCAAGCCCCTGGCTGCCAAATACGGTTGATCTGCCAACCCGCACTAGGCCAGCGTGGCAGATTATAATCAATTTAAATTATAATATATCTAAATTACCACTCTTATACCACGTGGAGTTTTAATATATTTTATTTAGGTCTTACCTAAACTAATATACAATGAGTAAAGTTTCAGGTATGTTGCTGATACCCATTATCAGACCTTGCTACTGACCAATACCTCCTGCCATACGCTCAGACCTAAATGGGCCATGCTAAACAAAGAAAGCATTTAGTTATAATAGTATATGGTCTGTATTTGTACACACTCCATGTTAGATACATGCAGTTTGTATATTCTATCAGCAGCAACAAGTCTTTTGTAAATATTGATGAAAAGCTAATTACCCAGTGAACATAGGTAGGCATCTTTGATTTTGTAGAAAATTTGAAGTAGTTCCTTGCTTATTTTCATCCAGCCTATTCCCACAGTCAACTAGATTCCTGTAATACAATTCTTCAGCAATTTCTTCCTTACCTAACTCTTTGGGGACATCATATACAAGAAGAAATATATTGTGTTTCCTGGAAAACCAGTTGAAATTCCAACAGGAAATAATGAGTCAGAGGCAGAAATGTTGATCATATTAGCTTTTAAAATGTTTTCAGTACCACCCCACAGTTTTGAGCTAAATATAAAGATTTCATCTTTACAGATTTGAACTCTGGTTTTTAGCACTGTCTTTAGATCACTATTTTCAGACACTCTCAAAATAAGAATATCACCATTAGATCTTATTTGTGTTCCTATCTAAAGGAATTCCTCTTGCAACTTCAGAAAATGTATGCTTAGGAACAGTGTCAACAGACTCAGTTTGAACTTGTTCTAATTCTCTCACATACATTCCCCTAGTTTCCATATCATCAACATTATCTACCTTTGTCGACATCACTACATAAAGAGAATTCATTACCCTTTCTCTGACAATTTAGCTCTAAGATTGACTTCTTTGTTTAAGGCGCTTTCAATTTCTGATTTTCAATCAGCAAAGCTGTAGCTGCTGTTTTGAGGTTGGCACTCTTCTCCACAATCAAGTTACCTGAATGTTTAGTTATCGTGTTAGCCTTGTTAGAAAGAAAACCCATCATACCCTTTTGCATTGCAGAAATGAACTCATAAATTGATAAAGCTTCCCTTTATTTTTTAACATCAGCATTTATATCTTTACTATTATTATTAATTCCCAGTCCAGAATTAGAAGACATTGCTGCAGTCATTTCCTTTGCTAAAGATGCCAGTCAAGGTCACTGGTTGATCTTGACTACTAGATGTTGTCTTCTAGTCAGTATTAATATTCATAATTCTTATAATCATTTAGTACCACATTATAATGTAACCTGAAAATCAATTACATCGAGCAGATTAACCTGATATTTATGTAATTCAAATCTATTAGTTACAACACTGCAATTTTCTCAAATTCTAAATAAGTTTGTAGATTCCTAATAATCTGAGTATTTAGTACTGAATCCAATTTAACTTCAGTTCAATAATTAAGCTTGCCTCACTAAATTAATGATCAATCAATTCCAAAAAACACTTGCTCAATTATCCTCCTGTTTACCTTGAATATCTTAAATACAGTTCTCAAATTGATTATTTTCCACTTTTTTATTTCTTGAAGGTATCAATTACACTAAATACTGAAGTGATTGTCTGAAGACAATCAGTGATCATTAATCTGATTGCAATGGTAGCCATTTTACTGGTACCATTGCAACATCAAATATAAATTTTTACCAGTAATTCAGAAGTTAAACGAATCAACAAAATAACAAAAAAGTAATGCAGAAACTGCCCAAGTGCACAAAATAGCATAGAACTCTGATACTCTGCTAAACAATTGGTAAAATTGAGAGCAGGGAAACAGGTGTGCCACACTACACAGCTGCTACAATCTCTAGCATCTCAGAAACAGACTATATTTGTAATCTATGCAAAAATGTGATTTTCTTCTCTTTTAGCACTGTCACTTATGCAGTCAACTTTGTAACCTAGGACAAATTACTCTTGCCATTAACAACCATGTAAGCTGGTCATATAGCACTTACATGAGCCATTGACGAATTTGACATCAATTTAGAATAGCTTGAAAAATGTATGATTACAGTTGTGTGGAATTAAATTTATATTTTGTGCACGTAAATAAGTTTCTATTTATGGAAGAGAGATTAGTCACGGAAGCTTCCTAAAAGGAAAACATTACACACGCTGTAAGCTAAAATAAATATACAATAAAAAAAAAAAAAGGTGAATTGCAGGACTTCGAATTATCCAGTTCAGACATGGTGTAATGTGATAAAATTTTTATATCTTTCATCTTTTTTAAATTTGACTCAACAAAGTAGCATTAAAAACAAGAGGTCAGTATTTATCTTATTATTGACTTGCACAAAGAATAATTTAATTCCACAATAACCAATGCAGTTCATAATTGTAATCAAACTTTTTTTTTTTCCAGCTCTGCCCACACTAAGCATTCTCCCTTTCTTTGCTGTTCTAAAGTAATGTAAAACTTGTCACTAGTTCATGAAAGCACTCTGTGACTAGCTTGCATTGTTGTCATTGGCAAGGATAGTTTGTGCTAAGTTATGAAGTTTTCTGGATAAGTGGCAGTGCTAAAAGAGAGGAATGTTACCTTTTTGCATAGATTCACAAATATTAAACAGCCAGTAATAACAAATGTTTGTTTGATTGGCACGCTGCACAAAGTTACAGGAGGTATTTAATAAGTTATCTTGACTATAAATATGCTCGATATATAAAGTTTAGTTTCAACATTCACTCAAATGTCTGTATCTTATTTGTGCAGGCACAGCTTAATACCGTGAAGTACAGAAGAGATTTAAAATAATCATCCCAAAGGAGAACATGGTTGTTGTGAAATTGAAGCATTGGGCCATCAAATTTTTGACATGGTGATGACTGCCCATTCAGAATATCAGATAAAATTTTGATCTAAGTAGTTAAATGGGATCGAGAATTCATAGATGACCCCTGGTTGAGGTGACCAATAAAAGTGACAAACTCTAGAAATGTGTCAAAAAAATTGAAGACCTGATATGCAGGATAGATGTATTAAAGTGCCTATGATTGCCAGAGAAAGTAATATTTTTGAGGAGGGATAGCACTTACTAACACTGTGTTCCTTGTACACTTGGCCATGTCGAAGGTCAGCACTTTCTGGGTGCCAAGAATGTTCACACCTCTTTAGAAACAATGCAAGGATAAAATTTGTGAGGAAAAGTTACACATCCTTGTAGATCAGTATATGCTACTCCACAAGAATTTCTTCAAGAATTGTGACTGGTAATGGCATGTGGATTCATTTTTGGAATCCAGAAACACCGTGGGTTATCATTACCACCTAAAACATTCGGGGGTCTTTCCTCTGCTGGAAAGATCATGCCTGCCATTTTTTGGGATATTGAAATAATTCTTTTGATAGACTACATGCCACATAAGGAGAAGCAGATTCCAGGAGTTAAACCACCGATCCTACAGTTCAGACCTAGATCCCTCCCAGTGATTATTTTGTCCTTAGAAATCTGAAGAAACACTTCCATGTGCATTGATTTTGAAGTAATTATGATCTCTAGGAAGCTGTGAATGACTTTTTCCAGAGACAAAAAATGTTTCTGCCTAAACAGAAAAAGCCCCTCCCCTTAGGTATTTCCTCTTTCTTAAAATGGAGAGCATGTATCAAACTCAAGGGGGATATATATATTCAGGGGGAAAAAATAGGCTACATTGTTCCTTTATTTACAGGAGTTGGTAACTTTTTGAGTGATCCTTATATCTTTAGCTAAAAGAAATATTAGAGCATTGGGTCATCATCAAATTTCTGGCATGGTGATGCTACCCCTGCTGAATACCAGATAGGATTTTGAGATTTGTTATTAATCTGTTTAATACCAATAGTGTCTAAAAAACCATGTTTTGTGGAAGTTTTCTCCACTGCTTCTTTAGTGATTGCAATCCTGCTGCCACACTATTGCAAAAATGGCAAAAGACTAAAGACCACTCTTTCAGTTTGATCTTTTTGGTGTATTTGTGGCAGTGTAATAGCAGGATTACAAAGAAATGGAGAAAATATATGATTTTTAGACTCAATTAGTAATAAATAAATTCTAAACTTTACACAAGTGAAGTGCTTTTAAATCAGGTATTTAGGAAATAATATTCCAAAATATAGGCACTATTATTTTAGCAGGTATATTCAATTTTATGTTATAAACATTGCAAATACCACCACTTTGCTTATTGGAGGCTTGAAGTGGTGAAACCCATGTTTAGTCTCTAGAGCAAAGTTTCCGGCATCCCCCTCTCCCCATACTTCTCCTTCAACCCATGCACGGTACTATGTACTATAGGTTTTGATACCTTTCGCGTTTGGGGTTTTCATAAAAAAAAAAAAAAAAAAGTTCTCATTTTAATGTACAGTTTATGTACAGGATGGCCATAATTAAAGTATCCCTATTCATAGCTTTCTGTAGCTCTAAGTAATAAGCGGAATTCCACCAAAATTAAGAAGTAAACTATTCAAGGCACAAGGAAGAGGATCCGTGAAAAAAAAAAAAAAATGCCAAAATCTGCCAATAGGGGATAACATGGTGCTGTAAAAGAGGAAAGACATGACAAAGTACCAACAAATAAATAACTGAGACAAATTGTAATGAAATTACAAATTTTTATTTGTGCTCTTTGCAAAAAATAACAAAAAAAAAACAAAGAAACTGAACTAAACTGGCAGAGGAAATGGTTTCACAGCTCCAAACTCACTCACAGTTTACTCCTGATGGTCGATGATGTCGCTGATGGTGGAGTTGGCTTTCAATGCACAGTGTACTCAACTGCAGAATGCAACATCTCTGGAGTAATGTTCCGCATATGCTGCATTAAGTTGTCCTTTAAGACTGCCAGGTTAGGGACACTTCTTTTGATAGACCTTGGCCTTGAGGTGACTCAACTGCCAAAAATCACACAGTGTATGAGGCTAGGCAAATGTGGTGGCCTTGTAATCGGAAACAAATGATTAATGACCCTTTATGCAGTAAAGTGTGCCGGAGAAGCTGCTGTAATGGTTTTGCGATTTGAGGAGAAGCCCCATCTTGCATAAAAACTGTCTCATCCAGGCATCCTCTGTGCTGCAATTGAGGAATAATGAAACTGCTCAGCATGTGATGATATCTTTGTGCTGTAACGGAACAGGTGGCTGCTCCTACAGGGTGCAATTCCTCGAAAAGTATGGCCCTAGGATGAAATTCAAAGTCACACTACACCAGACGGTGATTTTCGGCGAGTGCAATGGGATTTGCTGAGTGGCATGTGGTGCTTCTGAAGCCCATATTTGACAGTTTTGAGTGTTGACAGTCCCATCAAGATAAAAATAGGCCTCATCTCCCCAAAGAATGTTCCATGGCAGGCATCATCCACTTCCATTCTGGACAAAAACGTTAGAGCAAATGCCATTCATTTTTCAGGATAGTCTCCTTGCAGCTGCTGCTGGCACCTGATCTTGTATGGATAATAGTGGATTGGTTTCCAAAGAATTTTCCTCACGGTGGAATATGGGACATCCAGTTGCCTTGCTACTCCCCGTGCGCTGCTACTAGTTCCAGCAGCTGTATCCATGGATTGGTCGACGATAGTCGTTGCAACTTCCTCTGCAATCTGAGGTGAAACAGGCTTTATTTGTCTTCCAGGCTTAACAACAAAGACCCAGTTTCCTCAAATTTGTTAATCATCCTAACTGCAGCAGCTCATAAAGGACCGCCGACCGGGCTAGCCGAGTGGGTAAAGTACCTACCCGGCAACCCAAAGGTCGCGGGTTCGATTCCCGCCTCGGGCTTGGATCACTGTACTGCAAAAACCTTTGGAGGTGCAATATGGCCACAGAAGCCGATGCGCCAACAACTACCAAATCAAAAAAAAAAAAAAAAAATCATAAAGGACCATGATGTAAGTTCTTACAGCATCTAAATTCACACAAAGTGGCCGCTGCATTGCATCCATTAATCTAGAACTTTGCAATTAAAGGGTGGTCAGGCAGAGCAAGATGCATTGTTAACAGTCAACTTATAGAATACACCTGCGATGTTTGCGTTGTGCCTTTATAGCTCTCTGCTACTGAGAAAATTAAATTACAGGAACTCCCAGACTTATGTAAGGGTTGCGTTTCGAGTAATGCTACATAAGTCGGATTTTATGTAAGTCAGAATTTCCTTCATGCATGTGCAGCACTCACAACTGTGCTCGCTGAATAGATGGAATCAAAATAGAAATGTTAGGCAAACATGTAAATAGAATTATTTATTGTATTTCAATTTTTTATCTCGTGCACAGGAAAAATTACAAAAAGCGTGCAATTTAAAAAAAAAATTTCAAAATTATAAAATTACAAAAAAAGAGACAGGCATAATGTCAGTAAGTTTTACCTCTCAAGCATCATTGCCAGAATTGGTCTTCAGCTGATAAATACACCGCTGCGGAGGTTGTGGGGGCTGTGGAGATTTAGAAGGGGTCGGCTGCTCATCCTTACAAAAAAACATTAATGGATGACTGGACGATGGCTTTTTTCTTTTCATCGTAGGTTTCTTTGTAGAAAGCAAGCATATCATTCATCCCTCTGTTAACTTTTAAGAATCGGTCACTGTCAGGATCCATCTCAAACCTTGCCATTGCCGATGCAATTTCATGAAATGCCATTGCCATCTCTCAAGTGATGAAGCATCTTGGCTCCTCATTTGGTTAATCTTGAGCTTCATCAGCATTTTCTTCTTTCACTATTGGTGCCTGCAAGTCTAAGTTCTTCGTTAGATAATTCCTTCTCTTCTTCCTCTATTAACTCCTCCACATCTTTGGCATAAACCTCCAAATGAAGTAGCTCTGCAACCTTTACAATCTTATCTGTAACCTCTTTATATGATTCATCTTTTTCAAATCTTTCGAAGCCTTTTACGTGCCGTAGACATATTTTCTTAAATGTGCCATTCCATGCGACTTTTAGTAATTTTCGCCCAGGCCTTATTAATGTATAAGATGGCGTGGTGCCTCCATAGCCAGGTGGGAAGGAGCAGCAGTGCATAGCACACGCTTCCTGATTAGACTGGGGTTCGTGACCACCAAATATGGAAGATGCGGAAAGTCAGGGAATGACCACCTCATATCTCCAGCCCAGATAAAGGGGTGAGGATTGGCATCAGGAAGGGCATCCGGCCGTAAAAATTTCATGCCAAAACAGGAAAAACGCTGACCTCATATATATAATGGGAAAAGGTGAGGGGGGGGGTGAAGTAAACATTGTAAGATTTCCAACAGGCTCTTAAAGTAAAATTTTTCTCGTCTACTGCAGACAATGCCTGAGGAAATGTTGTGCATAAATAGTATGCTTTTAAATTCGAAATAACACCCTGATCCATAGGTTGGATAAGTGAAGTTGTGTTTGGTGGTAGAAATATGACTCTCACGTTCGATTTGAAATCATCTAGATGAGCAGGATGTCCAGGAACATTATCTAATAGAAGGAAAATCTTGAAAGGAACATCATTTTCTCTACAATATTTTTCAACCTCGGGAATGAAGCAACATTTAAACCAATCCTCAAAGCGGGTTATTGTTATCCATGCTCACTGGTTCGATCAGAAATGCATGGTACGGTGGCTTTATTGGTGCCCTTAGATGCACAAGGATTTTCAGAATGATACACAAGCAGTGGTTTTAATCTCTAATCTCCTACTGCGTTAGTCCCTACCATGGCCCGATCTTTTGAAGCTTTAAAACCTGACATTGTATTTTCTTCTTTTGGCAATGTATGTTTGATCCGGCATTTTTTTCCAATACAGAGCAGTCTCGTCAACGTTAAAAATTTGCTGCGTTGAATATCTGCCTTCATCGATAATTTTTTCCAACACATCACAATTTCTCTGCAGCTGCAGAATCGGCACTGGCAACTTCACCACATACTTTAAAGTTGTGGAAACCAGTGTGATGCTTGAACCTATTAAACCACCAATTGCTTGCCACGAACTTGGGTTGGGGTTCGTCGTACTTATCCTTAATATCTTCATAAATACTTGTTGCTTTTGCTTGAATGGTCATTAGACTCAAGGGCACTTGCTTCTGAATCTGATTTTCCATCCATATTATTAACAGCTGTTCCATCTTCGATATAGCACTTGAACAGTGTTTTGTTGATCACTGTTGATCTTAAATACGTTGATCCTGGGACATGTTCTTTTATATGTGCACTGTCCTTTAAAATAGTATTCACTGTTGAAGCAGTGAGGCCTAATTCCCTTGCAATAGATGACAAACATTGTCCTGCTTCGTACTTCTTAATAATTTTTCATCTTCATTTATAAATCAATTTTGTCTTGTTTCGTTTCGTTTCATTTCCTGGCACTATCACCGCTTGCATTTTTCGGTGGTCCCTTTCCCTTCATCATTGTAATATATAAATAGGAATGAAGAGAAGTTTCTGAAAATGTTTTTTATATGATTGAAAATTTCAGTAAAGGGGAACACATTTCACCATAATAACGTAAAAACCCACACAATTGCAGTTAAGGGTATTATAGTAAATGCAATAAGATTGAGTTTACTACCCACTTAAAATTAGATGCACTAACAGAAAAGCCCAATAAACTGGAAAGTGAGAATTGTTTTTATTGTTTTATGGTCGTGACCTCCAGAAATGTGCTTTAGAAAAATATCACAAAGGCGTTCAAGATTGATTCTTATAATGGGAACATATGATAACGATTAAAGTATAGTGCAATTTCCATTATAAATATGACCTTTTAGAGAGATAAATAACTTTAGTAAAGTAGCGAATTTTTCAACTTCCAAGGACTTGGAACGAATTACAAAAAAAAAAAAAAAAAAATGTGTTAATGGGTTCATATTAGGATATTTTCACGATACCTCCATTTATTCCTATGGGATGCAAAAAACGTTTGTCATGTCTTTTCTCTTGTACAGCACTATGTTATCCCCTATTGGCCGATTTTGGCTTTTTTTTTTTTTTTTTTTTCTCGCGTGACTTTCTCCCCATGCCTTGAATAGTTTACTTACTAATTTTGGTGGCATTCTACTTATTACTTAGAGCTACTGAGAGCTCTGAATAGGGATACTTTAATTATGGTTACATGTGAGAAATTGAGAATAAAAAGTTTCATATCTTGTGAATTCCTTAGGAATGCAGTGCACTTTGCTTATTGTAATCATTGATAATGCTATCACTTTTAAGAAGTTCCACTCAGACCTATACTAAAACATAGAAAAAATGTTTGCTGTAATCAGCATTTTGGTGTTTATTTTTGCTTTTTGCCTTATCATGGTTTACACATGTGCAGTGGAAGTGATTAAGTAACATCCTGATTTATATTTGAACTCAGACATATTACATGTCTAGTTACTGCTTTTGATTTTTACAGTTTGTTTGATTGTCAGTTTTGTTACTCTGTGAAGCCTTATCTGTACTCCTACTAATCTGACTGTTTTGCAGTGGAGCAGTAACCCTTTTATAATTGTTGGTTTTAATATTTTCTGTATTTGTTTTTAATGTTTGGTTTGTATAGATTTCCAAAACCATTATAATAGTTTCATTTTTTTATTGATGACTTTTTCAAAGAAATAGTGGACAGTCAAATTTAAGTATTTTATATTGCTTGATTTTAATGTTTTCTTTCTGTCCGCTTCCACTCTTATGTCCACATTTCCATTCTGCATCAGTAAACAGTGCTGAACTGCTGCATCCTTGTTTTGTTGGCTATTGTTATCAGTTACACTGTGCCCTGAAGTGATCAAAATAAGTGGTGTCCACTGTGGTTCATTATTATTATTTTTTTTAACTTCTTTTTTTCTCTGAAGCACTGTTATTTGCTTTCATATTGAAATGTACGTGTAATGACTTAAAAGAAATATGCAACATTTTGTGTTTTAATATTCAGTGCAAACAAAATGGATTAAGTATGATCCTGTAACACAACACAGGTTAGAGTTAGGCAAATTCCCCATGATTCTGCGTGCAAATTTAAAGGCCGACACACTGGATATGTTACCATTGAAAGATACACCCTATGCTGTACAATAGGGTGTATCTTTCAATGGTGAAAGATATACCCTATGCTGTACAATAGCAAATTTTTGTTGAAATGATGTTTGATTGTAGTTGGTTTTAGTAATCTTTTTTAATATTTTAAGTCAATTCATAAGTCACGGAACATGACTTTTGAATAGCTTGACTACAATGAAATTTCAGATCATCCAGACTTGGAATTTCATTATAGACTTGTTTCAAATTATCATACTGAAATTCATATGAAATCAGTAGCTGGTAGAGATGGTAGTGACTTAAAAAGATATTTCATTTTGAATAATCTGATATGAATTAAGGAGGGTATACCATATTCGATTGTTATCAGTAGAAAACAATTTACTCTGTGCTTGGATAAATTTGGATTTCCATCATTTTCTTAATCAGAAAGTGATGGAAATTCAATTGAAAAGAAAAAAGGATATAACATAATAGTACTTTTGTGATTCTCTAACCAACCCTTGCTAATTATAAATATAACTTAAAGAAAAAAGCAAAGGGAACTTAAGGTTTATAGGCAATTAATTAACTTGCCATTAACTGAAAGGTTAAAAAAATATTAAGATTTTTACCAGTGGTTGTAACCTTTTTCTGCAGTGTGTACTTTTTTTTTTGGAAGTGTGTTATGTGCTCCTTAGGAGTGAATCCAGAAGCCATTCACCCAAAGCAAATCGAATTTGGAAAGAGAGAGGCCAAAAGCACCAATTTAAGAATTCACTTCCCTCTCTTCTAGCCTCTAACAGTATAGTGGTTTCATCACTTATTTGTCTGACCATAAATTTAATCTCTTAAAGAGAATCAGCCATTCCTCCCATTGCTGATACCTGGCTTCACCTAATATTTTTGCTAACAACATAAAGCTAACTACATTGCTAACTATAATGTTAAGTGTGCTTGAAATGAAAACAATTTTGTTTTTAAAATAAATTTAATTGTTCTTCCTTGTAGAAATGATGTTAACAGGCAGTAAATATGAACCATAAGTTTCAGTGCCGACCGGGCTAGCCAGGTGGGTAAAGTGCCTCCCTGTCAACCCAAAGGTCGCGGGTTCGATTCCTGCCTCGGGCTTGGATCAAAGTACTGCAAAAACCTTGGGAGGTGCATTATGGCCACAGAAGCCTATGCGCCAACAACTACCAAAAAAAAAAAAAAAAAAACCATAAGTTTCAGTAATGTTAAAACTCTTTGTGCATCAGTAGTAATTTCTGATAATAAAAGAGAAATTTAAAATGTGTGCTTATTTTCATTTATTATTTTTAAAATCAGTTATGTATTTCATATTATTTTTTCCAAATCAGTCAGCATGTTACTGACAAGTGCTGTCCATGACAGTAGTGACACTTATACAGCAGGTTGGCCACTCTGATTTATAATTATATAATTATTGCAGCATTGGCAGAGATTGATTTGGAAAAATTCTTGCTTTTCTGAAAAGTTATAATGGTGTTCATTATTGAGAATATGAGTGAACTAGTGCATTACTATCTTTATGGATTTTATTGAATACCTCTATGTAGAGTTTATATAATATATTCTTTATTGATTAACATTGTGCATAATGTATTGTAATTGTTTCACAGGAATATATTGTCACTTATTTATTTCTCTTTGAGTGTGTTTGATTTTTTCCTAGCAAAGAAGTTTGAAACACTGAAGAATTTTCAGATGTAAACTCCCCTGGTCCCTGATGGACTGTATCAGAGTGTAAAAA
Organism: Mastigoproctus giganteus; assembly: GCF_048544385.1. Taxonomy (NCBI): domain Eukaryota; kingdom Metazoa; phylum Arthropoda; class Arachnida; order Uropygi; family Thelyphonidae; genus Mastigoproctus; species Mastigoproctus giganteus. The sequence continues at coordinate 52,554,281 of NC_143581.1, read as the reverse complement.
GAAACTGTAATGCGTTGAAAGGAGGACATTACATGGTTGTTCATAATGATTTAATTAAGTGTGGACAACAGTAATTAAACCATGTGAACTTGTTATCAAGTGAATTTTATTATATAAAAAAGCATTATGATCAGTAATAACATAATGCTTTTTACCAGAGCTTTTTTTTCAGCCTGTACGAGCTGGTACATATGCCAGTTAAAATAATAAGTGTTGACAACATAAACATAATACTCACTTATATAGATTTTATTTGGCTTACAAAGTCTCCCTCTTGTAAACATTTGCTTGATTGTCACTGTTCGTGTGAAATGTAGAATGCACAGTGAATGCCTATATTATCTTTATTTATAGTGTAGCTAGTTTGAGGGCGTTTATCATAACCTCATAGTACAAGATTACCATTTAGTCCACCTCACTGTTACAGAGGGTAGCGTGTACACTTCTCCTCCCCTTATACAAAAACAGTCCCATCCATGAATGACAGACCTCCGTTATCTCAGTGACTGTCAGTCATGGCTAAAGGGCACCCAAAGTTCCAATGTACGTGTGTGTAAATTGTAAGTAATGATGTCATAAGTTTTTTCCACAGTTACACTTTTGTTTACTTGTATATTAACTTTGTTTGTTTCTGTTAATTAGTGCCCTAATTAAAATGAATCAAAAAATAACCTTATTTTCAACTGAAACTATCAATAAAATTAAAACTGAATGAAGATGTGGCTGGACTAGATAACAATGGATATATGATTCAATGTGATAGTGAATGCAACTCTGTAAAGAAGCTAATAACAAAAAAAGTTGAAGACAATTGTGATGAAGCGAGAGAAGATAACAATGAAGGTATTAAATGTGGTGGTGTTTGTAGCTGTAGCTCTAGTGCAATATCCATTTCATCTGATTGTTGCAAAAATTAAAATCTGTCTAACTTGGGATGTATGGAAGAAAAATGAATTTTGTTCAAAATATGAATGGCTTATAGTAACACATAAGAAGCTGGGATGTAAAACTTATAAGAAAATTGCATCACTCAGACCTGAGAAGAAATGTCAAGATATGATATTATCGAAAGAATGGATGGATATTCAAATAACACATTTTGGATCAGACAAAAAACAACAAATGACAGTTTTCAAGAAAAATCCATGATTATGAAAATAGCTTACTCACAAAGCAGCTGAAAATATATTATCGTGTCCAAAAAAAAAAAAAAAAAAAAAAAGTTAGAAAATGTTTCTGTAAATGCTTTTAATAGAGATAAAATCTTTCACACTGCTTACAAGGTAAAAAAAAAAAAACACAACAATCTTTTAATGATTTTGAGAGCCAAACACAGTCATACCTCAGTTTAACGTTACCTCTGATAATGAAGTCCGCAATTTCAAGCCCCATTTAACATAAAAAATATTCCGATTTAAGGCCAACGCCCGACAATCATCCGACTGGTGACTGACAGCGACTCGTTACATACTCCCGAGTGCTCCTGAGCTGTGGGTGTGTCTGTTATAACAGTTTTGCACGTCATTCGCCTAATTTAGTTGTTTACACTTCATAGGGCATGTTTCAGTGTGGTGCATTGCAATACATGATTGACGTTTCAGTGTGGCGCATCACAATAATTGACATAGGTTCTTTGATAGTATTATATAATGTACAGTTTGTAAATTTTAATAGAAATATATTTTTTTTAATTAAAATGTCTGAATCAAAGAAAAGAAAAGCAATTTCTTTGGAAACTAAACTAAATATCGTACGACGTGTTAAAAGCGGCGAAAGAAAATCTGATTTGGCACATTCTTTACAGATTAGCGCAATCAACTTTAACAACCATACTAAGTCAATCAGAAAAATAAAACAGTCTGTTCAGAATTGTACAGATGTTACAGCGGCAAAATTAACTCGCTTAAGGAGTCCAATTTTAGAAAAAATGGAGAAAATGTTAAATTTGGATAGATGATATGTCATAATGTCATATGCCTTTAAGTCAAATGGTAATTCAAGAAAAAGCATTATTTTTGTTTAATCACCTGAAATCTAAACAAACTGAAGAAATTACGGAAACTTTTGGGGCTTCTCATGGTTGGTTCAAGAAATTTAAAAAACGGGCCAGGATTCATAGTGTAAAATTAACAGGAGAAGCTGCAAATAAGTTTCCAGAAAAACTAAAGGAAATAATTGAACGTGAAAATTTTCCACCAAATTTGGTGTTCAATGTTTACGAAAGCGGTTTGTTCTGGAAATGGCTACCATCAAAAAACTTCATTTCTATTGAAGAAAAATCAGCTGCTGGGTTCAAAGCAGCCCAAGACCGTTTAATGTTACTCTTTGGATCAAATGCCTCTGGCGATTATAAATTAAAAGTGTTATTAGTTTACCATTCAGAAAATCCGAGGGCATTAAAAGATAACATAAAATCAAATTTACCTGTAATATGGAAAGCAAATAGAAAAGCGTGGGTTACCAAGGAGTTATTTACGGATTGGTTTGTTAACCACTTTTGTCCTGAAGTAAAGCAGTATTGTCAAAAAAACAACTTTGAAGGAAAAGCTCTTTTGTTGTTAGACAATGCTCCGGGACATCCTGCTGATCTTAACACGTTGGACACATGCATTCCTGTCAAAGTTGTGTTTCTTCCAGCAAACACAACTTCCCTGATTCAACCATTGAATCAGGGAGTAATAGCATCATTTAAAGCTTATTATCTGCGTTGAACATTAAGCAATTCAATTGAACTAGAGGATAAAGAGGAAATGACAGTTAAACTTTCTGGAAAAACTACACCATTAAAAATGCAATTGAAAGCATTGATAGTTCTTGGAAAGAAGTCACTAAGAAATGCTTAAATGGAGTTTGGTGCAAAATATGGCCACAAGTTGTACTAGAAGAAGAAAATAACATCCAAGAAATTAGAAATGAAGTTATCTAGATGGGTCAATCAATAGGTTTCGAAAATGTCAATGAAGAGGATGTTAGAAATTTATTGAATGCAGAAGATGATGGTTTTTCAGTGGAAGGTTTAGAAAACCTTGTTAGCAACGAAGACAAAGAAAATGAAGACGAAGTTAAAGAAGTTCCTGCCAAAAAAGTGTTAACAACCAAAGATTTAAAAAGGTGCTTAAATGACATTGAAAATGTTTTAAAATTTTTTTAGTGAAAATGATCCCGATTTAGGAAGAAGTATTATTGTTAAGCAATCAGTGTTAAATGCAATAACTCCATACAGGCAATTGTTAAATGAAAGAGAAAAAAAGCATAAACAACCAACTTTAGACTCATATTTTAAAATGTGATTTCACTTTGTATGTAAGTTGACTGTTTATTTAATAAAACTTTTCTTTGTTTGGAAAAAAGCTTTTCATTTTCTTTACGTAGGAACATATCCCTATTCTGGCCATAGTATTTTTATCTCTGAAAATGAAGTTTTGCTTAACGAAGTAATTTCTTGGAACGCATCCTATTCATTAATCGAGGTATGACTGTAGACATACAAGAGCTAAATCTTGTTATTACGAGATGGATCCTGCACTCCATAAATGCATTTAACATAGTCAATCACATAGTGTGATAAATGAAAAAGGCTGTCTTATGAAATATTGATTGCCAATTCAAAATTTCTTTTGATAATGGATGAAAGCACAAGATTAAGTCAAATATACACTGTGATTGTCTGTCTGCACTGTTTTTTCAGAAACAGATCCTGAACCAATAAACACTTTTCTGGATATTTGAATGATGGGGGTAACATGACAGTTGCCCCATCACTTTAACTTGTGATGGGGCAACTGTCGTGTTAGGTCAGCAAAATGGTGTCTCAGCCTTATTTCAAAGAAAATTTCAGTCAGTTTTGGTATGGCACTGTGCAAATCACACAATTGAGCCTTCTATGGATGACATTACAAAAAAAGATTTCAGATTTCCAATCAGTAGCATCAAATGATTTGTTGATAAACTTTGTCATGAATCACCAATCCTAAAAAAACATGAGAGAATTAAAATTGTGCTGAATAACTTGATTTCAATTCTGAAGGTAAGTAGAGTTCTTGGAACAAGATGGGTAGCTTCAAATTTCCACTCTGTGAAGACAGTGTGACAGAGTTTTGTAGCTGTTTTCTAACATTTTAGTGAAAGCAAAGAAGATAAGCAACATCGTGATAGTCCAGAGATCAGTTTATGAAAGAATGTTAAATCATATTACTTCCACAAACTTTATTCTAAATCTCAGTTTATTGTGTGATGCATTACACGAATTATCAGAACTAAGTCTAGAACTTCAAAACTGCAGAATCATGATTTCTACTGCATATTAAAAAATTCTAGTTCAAATAAAATTTTTCAAAAACAGGAAACAAATCCTGGGTTTTATTATAAAGAAGCTTTTGTGCTATTGATGATATGAAATTCAAAGACATAGTTCTTTGTGGCTGGTCACAGAGATGTATTAATTTCTATTAATCCAATTGAATTTCATGACAGCTTGAAGGAATGCATGGAAAAATGTGTCTTTCTGAAAAAGACAGACTTGTCAGAATGGGTTAAAATTTTAAACCCACAGTTTTGGATGGACAGTGCCAGTGAACATCTGACCTTTTGATGAACCCAAACTACCCAGCTTATACCAGAGATTTCAAATACCAAGAAGGAAAATTATTCGTGGATTCTATCAGAGCTTAAATTGATTAAAAAAAAAAAAAAAAAAAAAAAAAACCCTTTCTCAGTGACTCATTGAATCAAGATATTAAATTGCATTCCAATCTCAATCAGTGAATGTGTGTGTGTGAGGATTTAGTTAAGTGAATTTAATTGTAACTCGTCCAAGAGCATCATTGTTGAAATCACTACTGCTAATTTACTATTTATCAAAATCATGGGTCCACCATTGTGGCAGTTCAGTCTTGCTCTCTACATCTCAACTCGTTTCTTCAAAGTTACCACCTTGCTAGTGATATGCAAAGCATAAAAATAACAGCAAAATTATGCAATGAGAACATGATAACGAGGCATGTTTGGAATTTGCTTTAATAAATAATTTGATATAGTTATTTTCTTTATTCATTATTTTTAGTCCAATGTAAATTAACATATGTAAATATACATGTTTAAGACAGTTCTCTTTAAGGCCCATGTTAATCCTATTCTCGATCTAAAGATTTAAAATTGAGTTTGTTGTATTTTGGATGTAGCTATAGCTTCCACTGAAGAAAGGTTTTATCAGGTGAATGGTCATTTTGAAACTTTTGAATTTTTATACAGTACTGGAAATATTGAAAATCAATTTTTAAAGTAGACCTCATGAAGCACTGCCGGGACCTACATTTAGCACTCAGATGATGCTAAAATTGATGGAATAGAATTGTCTGATCAGTTAATAGTTTATCTGAGTTAAGTCCTAAAACTTCTCAAGAAATAATTTTTATCACTCCAAATACTGTTATAGCATTATGCTTTCTTTTAATATTACCAGTATCATTGGTTTCTGGTGAGTGCAGTTTCTGAAAACTGAAATTAAAAAATTATTTGAGGTCCACTGTCTCAAAATCGTTTGTTCAGACTCACTAATTTCAGTTGAGAGCAGCATTGCAAAAAATCGATTTTTCAAAATTATTAAAATCCTACTCAGGCAAAAAAGCCAGAAAAATTCAGTTCATATAAATTTTTATATGAACCAGAAGACACTAACGTTTTCATTACAGGATGTATAGTTGTGTGTATATCTAAATTGTTTTGTGATTTTATTAAAATAAAAATGACTACGTTAGTAGGAAATGTTTTTATTTCAAAATATCACCACTCCCCGATTAGCATAAAGGTTGCATTCCGTGGTACCCTATGTAGGTCAGATTTTACGTAAATCGGAATTTCCCCCATGCTTGTGCAGTACTCGCAGCCGTGCTTACTGAGTTGATTGAATCAAAAAAGAAATGTTCGACGAACATGTGAATAGAATTATTTATTGTATTCAATTTTTTATCTCGTGCGCAGGAAAAATTACAAAAGCGTGCAATTTAAAAAATTCCAAAATTTTAAAATTACAAAAAAAGAGAGAGGAGACAGGCATAACGTCAGTAAGTGTCTCTTGAGATTCTTTGCCAGAATCAATGTCTTCAGTATGCCGCTGCGGAGGTTGAAGACTGTGGAGATTTACAGGGGGTCGGCCACTTAACCTTACGGAAGAACATATTAATGGATGACTGGACACTGGCTTTTTTTCTTTTCATCATGGATTTCTTTGTAGCAACAAGCATATCATTCATCCCTCTGTTAACTTTTAAGAATCGTTTGCTGTAAGGATCCATCTTCTCAAACCTCGCCATTACCGATGCAATTTCACGAAATGTCATTGCCATCTCTCAAGTGATGAAGCATCTCAGCTCCTCATTTGGTTAATCTTGAGCTTCGTCAGCATTTTCTTTCACTATTGCTGCCTGCAAGTCAATAAGTTCTTCATTAGATAATTCCTTCTCTTCTTCCTCTATTAACTCCTCCACGTCTTTGGCAACAACCTCCAACTTGAAGTAGCTCTGCAACCTTTACAGTTTTATCTGTAACCTCTTCATATGATTCGTCTTTTTCAAACCCTTCGAAGCCTTTTACGCTCTGTGGGCATATTTTCTTCAATGTGCTATTTAAACAACTTTTAGTAATTTCCGCCCAGACCTTATTAATGTTTAAGATGGTGTGGTAAATATCGTAAGATTTCCAAAAGTCTTAACGTAATATTTTTCTCACGTCTACTGCAGACAATGCCTGAGCAGATATTGTGCTTAAATATGTAGTATTCTTGGAAAGTTCCCACTACCTACTGCAGTTGTCTTATTCAATTTTAGTTTCAGCAATTTCTCTTACACATTCCTCTCGGTTATCACAAAATCATTTAGCTCCCTGTTAGAATTTGATATACTTTTGGCATTCTATCCCTAAAAAATTACTCATGTGAATGTAAATGCAAAATGTCTCTTCAGTTTGTCAGCAACCTGAACATGATCATCAGTGGTAAAACCAATCTTTTCTTTTCTAGCTGGAGCACTATGGCCATAGATGCCAGTGCACCTAATAAATCCTCAAACAATCTTTTCTAGCAGACCAATGTGTTCCATCTGTTTTCTTCTGTTCTTTGCATCAGTAAGGAAGTCTTTTCTACTTTTTTTTCCCTTCCTTTCTTAGCCAGTGATCCTCTTTGTGACTTGTTTGCAGACTACTTTTTTACTTACTCTAGGTTTCCATAAATGCTGATAATTTATGTGCATGCTGTCTATTTTTCTTCTCTGTCACTGGACTCATTGGTTCACCTGACATCCTCAAACAGTATCTCTTAGTTGGTAGTATAAATAATCTAGTAGCTTCTGTTACTTACATTTAGAATTTTTAGTTGGTTTTCAGCAGTAATATTATCAGTTGGTCTCACTGAATATAAAATAAATTGTTTGAGACCATTGTGAAAGCACCTTGATGAAAGCAACCCCTCCTCCAACTACCCTTGATAGCAGTTTCATCTTTAAGGAGCTGATCACTGCCACCAAGTGGTTCCTTTATTTGGATATTTTTAATGGATGAATTTGCATTAAAAATATTTTTAATGCATAATGCATTTTTGCTTCTGATAATTGGGCCAAGTGTATTGCTTTCTCTTGTTGCCTCCCTAATGTGCTGGTGTCCAGTAAATCCGGAATCCTTGCTGTTTTGCTAGTAACTTACCCACAAGTTCTAGTCAATATCTAGGAAGTTTATATCCCCTGTTATAAGACATTCTGATTTACTGAACCACTCTATTTGTCTGTATAGAGTGCTCATTTGGCATATAACACACTCCTACTCTCATTTTTTGTTTTCCCGATGTGTGTGTGTGTGTGTCACATTAAAACTGACTCAGGATTGCACTGCCCTCCCATCTCCACTGAACACACTCACTGCCTGAGGTTTTATGTGCTTGTTAACCAAGAGCATACCCCCTTTCATTATACACATTTACTATATTCAAATTCCACATCCCTTATGTCTGAGTGACACTATGTCTCTGATATCCCATGTCAATGACCATGTTTGATGGCTGGTACTTTATATTCATCAAATTTAGTATTAGTATTGATAATGACAAGTGATGCAAGAAAGCAAGCTTATATAGGGCATCAGCCAAAAAAAAAAAAAACCTTCCTTTAAACCTCTCCATTCACTCCAATAGTTTGACTATTTCCTCCTTGAATTTAAGCTGTCCACTTCCAAAACAACAGATGGAAGTTTATTCCAGCAATCAATCCATTGAGCTTGCTCAATCCATTCAAAGCTTTTAACACTTCGATCAGGTCACCTTGCAGGTGTCTAGTCTCCAGATGCTGCGATTTGCAGAACTGAAGCCCTTCTTGGTAAGAGCACTCTTTTGTTCCCCTCACCAATCTTACTGCTCTTCTCTGTGCCTATTCCAGCAGCTCTACATCCTTCCTAAAATGAGGCCTACAGATTTGTATGCAGTACTCAAAATGTGACCGGATCATTGATGTATACAATGGAATAATCGCCTCCTTATCCTTGCTAGCAAAAATTCCTTATACAATGGAATAATCGCTTCCTTATCCTTGCTAGCAAAATTCCTATGTATCATCGACAAAAATCCACTATCTGGCCTTGCAGCCTATCTACACTGCTTGGAGCATTTCATATCCGACTGGACAATTACCCCCAGATCTTTTTCATTTTTTACTACCCTGAGTGTAGTACAACACAGTAGGTACGTTACTCTGGGGTTAATGGTACCTGTATACAGAACTTTGCATTTGTCAATGTTAATTTTCAGTTGCCATGTCTCTGCCCATCTACTTAATTTTTCTAGATCACTTTGCAGTAGCATACTTGGCATCATCTGCAAACATAGGCCTATATCTTCATCAATGTCATTAATAAATATAGAAAACAACAATGGGCCCAGCACGAACTTTGGGAACTCCACTAATAACATTAGTCCACTTAGAGCAGTATCCATTAAAACTACTCTGTCTTCTACCATTCAACCATCTCTTTATCAATAGGCAGTAACTTGCCCTTAATGACAAATTGCTTCAGTTTGTACAGCAGTCATTTTATGTACAACGGTATCAAAGGCACTCCTGAAATCCAAGTATATGATACTAAAATTATTTTTTGCATCCATTTCCTTTGTGTCTGTATCATAGTATTCAGTCAGATTGGCAGACAAGATTTCTCCTTCACAAACAAACCCCTCGACACGGGCACCTGTATGTAGTGAGGGGGCCTCCCAGTGATGCTGCTGGCCTTCCAGATTATCATCACTGGGATCTAATGCCCATACCTTGGTTCCAGGGTTACATCGTTGAAATCGGGTGTGTGCAGCTGTGCGCTGTGACCTGTTGGAAACTAGGAAAGGAGGATCCTGGTGGTTGAGGGGTTCAGCCTTAATACATCACTTCAGTCCCTGCTTCGACAAGACGGGAGGTCCTGGACCAGCCTGACTAGATCAATCAGCGGGTGGTTCTTACTTCTAGGATCAACTGCGTTCCAATAAGTCTCCCTCCCTTTGGTCCTGGGATGGGATCAAGGCTTATTGGAAATGTGGGTATGATGCTCCTGAGCGAACTTGGCATCCCATTTGTGTTTGCGGTACCTGCTAGTTCATGAGTGGGCATCCCCTCGTAGGGCTCCGTGGTGGGTGAGGTACTTAGAGCATCTGAAATTTTTATCTTGCTCTCATGAGTAATTTAAATCCCTTTTTTTCTTCTGGGGCCCCAACAAGGCCCCTACCTAACCAATGCGAAGACACCGATAATACCAATTCAAAAAGACCCAGAACTGAGGATAGACCACCATCAATGATGTTGCTTTTCCTCATTCTCCATTCCACCGGAGAGCAGTCACTTGGGATTAGATGGGTTGGCAGGATCTCCAAAATCCGTCAAAAGGAGACATTTTAGTTGAGGCTGCAAGCCAAAAACATGTGCAGCAACTTCTGAAAGACACGTCGATGGGGGGGGGGATACCCATCGTTGTTCCCCCACACAAAACTCTAAACTGCTCACGTGGTGTCATTTCAGAGCGGGACCTTCATGTCTCTGAAGAAGAGATCTGCTCTACATTGAGAGACCAAGGAGGGACAGCTGTCGAGAATATCAATGCGGAAGGATGGGAATCCCATCCCTACCTGAGCTCTCATCCTAATATTCAATACCCCACTGCCTCCAACTTCCATCGAGGCCGGCTACTTAAACTGCCCAGTGAGGATCTACCTCCCGAACCCTCTGAGGTGTTTTAAATGCCAAAAGTATGGCAACTCCCAAACAGCTTGTCATCTCCCAAACAGCTTGTCATGGCTCCCCTGCCTGTGCTCACTGTGGTGCTAAAGATCACAAGAGCAAAGAATGTTTAGCTTTTAAGCCAAATTGTACGAACTGCCAAGGAGAACACCCTGCATACCCTCGAGCATGCCAGCGGTAGATGGACGAAAAAGAAATTCAAAAAATAAAAACAGCTGAACATATCCTATCAGGAGGCCAGAAAATGCATCCAACCAGTAAATAGCACCAAGCCCTCATGCGCCAAGTTACCTTATGGGAAGAGTACTATCAGGACCCAGACTGATATGACAATTCCACCCATTGCGCACTATTTATTCAGCTCGCAAAAGCCCACCCAAAAATCTCAGTCAGCTGCCACTCCTATATCCACACCTCCTGATGCTCCAGCACTTCCAAAACCAGTGATAAAGAAACTCCAAAGAAATTGGAACTGCCACCTGTAATCCAAGAAACAATGGCTGTGGAAGATAAGGAGGTACAGGATGAATCAGTCCTGGAACTCTTTGCAGAAGAAGAAGAAATGGATATGGGCCAACATCCAGCCTTTCCTAAGAAAGAGAAATCCAGGGCTGATAAAAAAAAAAGCCCTTAGCCCTTCGGAAGTCACCAGATGGCCCAATAAATCTAAATAAGGGTATTTAAATTTCTACTATGGAATTGTCCTGGATTCTGTAGAAATAGTAATGACATCAAGGCTCTTTTGAGTAAGCATGTGCCAACTTGCTTTTGCTTACGGGAGGCATATTTTAAGGCAAATGAGCATCCTTGCGTAACTGTAGTTATTTGCAAAGATAGAGCTGCAGATGGACCCACCCACAGAGGAGTTGCCATCCTTGTGGGTAACCATTCCCCCCCCTCCAAGCTATGCCACTTACCACAAACCTAGAGGTTGTAGCAGTTTGTCCTACAGTAGGGTTCCTCTTAACAGTTTGTTCCATCTATTTGCCACCTGAGAACGACATCCTCCAGGCAGACCTTGATGATCTCATTAAGCAACTGTCATCCCCCTTTTCTATTATTAGGGGATTTCAATGGACATAATACCCTGTGGGGTAGTTCTGTCATCAATAGAAGAGGTCAGATTATCGAACAATTGCTTGAAAATAATGATCTGACACTTATAAATGTGGGATCTACTTTTTTCCACATTGCTACCCATACCTTTACTGCCATTGACCTTTCCATCTGCTCAGCTTCCCTCCCGCCTGTGTGTACATGGGAGGTTGAAGAAAACCTTTATGGCAGTGTGATCACTTTCCCGTGTTATTCTCCATTTATAATGGGAGACAATGCCAGCAGTCTAGGATATCACGGTAGAAAATCAGTCACGCTGACTGGGAAGCCTTTAGACATTTGGCCACATTTAATAATGCCGCAGTCAGAGGAGCCAATTAACAAGGCAATAAAACACATTACAGAAAGTATCATCCAAGCAGTGGCAGTTGCAATACCAAGGACATAAATCCAGTTTCCATGTTTTCCAAAACCATGGTGGAATGAAGAATGCACTGCAGCTGGGAAGGCTCAAAAGAAAGCATGGAGAATATTTCGTCGATACCTCACCAGAGATAATTTAATAGCTTTCAAACATGCCCATGCTAAAGCATGTTACATAAATACCTCAGAGCTAAAAGGAATCTTGGATCTGATATGCATCTTCCCTAACACAGTTTGCCAATCCCAAATCCATTTAGGATAAAGTCTGGAAAATGAAGGGCAAATATACACATCACACCCTTCATTGATCCTTGAACATAATGGATGTACAATTGCAGGCCTAACTGCAATTGCGAACACTCTTGGAGAGACATTTGCTCAAGTGTCTTCAGAAACATCGTACCCCCCCCCCAAGAGTTCCTGGCCCTCAAACACAGATTAGAAAAACAGCAACTCAAGCTGTCTTCAAATGGCAGTGAGGAATGCAATCAGCCTTTTACACAGTGGGAGCTGAAAGTGGCCTCTCCCTATCCATGGCAAGTGCCGTTGGGCCAGATTACATCCATTATGCGATGACTAAACATCTTTCCTCAGAATCCATTGATCTCTTGCTCTGTCTCTATAATAGAATCTATGCTGAAGAGCACTTTCTTGACTCATGGCATATGGCAATCATCATTGCCTTTCCGAAACCGAGAAAGGATCCAAAAATACCAAAAAAATTACTGTTCTATTGCTCTGACCAGCTGCTTGTGCAAAATCCTGGAAAGAATTGTCAACGCTCGCCTTATGTGGTATTGAGAAGCTAACGACCTTTCCAGGACACAGTAAGGCTTCTGAAGGAACAGGTCAACACTCGACCATTTAATCTGGCTGGAAACATCTATAAGTGATGCTTTCCTGAAACGGGAGCACCAGGTGCTAGGTTTCTTTGACATGGAAAAGCGTATGATACGGCTTGGAGATATGGAATCTTAAAATACATATATAACTTTGGTCTTAGAGGACACATTGCCATCTTTATTAAGAACTTCCTTCTAACTGGTCTTTCCAAGTTTGTGTATGATCCACTCTCTCTAGGCTATTTTGCCAAGAAGAGGGAGTTCCACAAGGATCAGTTCTAAGTGTTACACTTTTTGCCATCAAAGTAAACTCTTACTGAACAACTTCCTCCAACCATAAACAGTGCCCTCTTTGTAGATGACTTTAGCATCTTTTCGCAGTCATGCAATATGAGGGTCATCGAAAGACAATGCAGCATGCCATTAACTGCATCAACTCTTGGGCAATGGTTAATGGTTTCAGATTCTCTTCACAGAAGGCTGTCTGTTCACACTTTTGTCACAAACGGAACCTTCACCCTGAATTGGAATTAAACTCAGACAAAACATCATTCCAGTAGCACCCGACACAAAATTCTTGGGGCTCATATTTGATAAGAAGTTGACATTTCTACCACATATCCGTCAACTACACACCAAGTGCACAAGGAGATTGAACCTCCTATGTGCAATCTCTTCCAATAAATGGGGAGCAGACCGCTGCACCTTAGTCTTCCTATATCGTGCACTTGTACTCATCAGAGTGGCGCCTCCATAGCCAGGTGGGAAGGAGCAGCAGTGCGTAGCACACGTTTCTTGATTAGACCGGGGTTCGAGCCCGTCACTACCAAATATGGAAGATGCGGAAAGGTCAGGGAATCACCACTGCATATCCCGGAGCAATATGGCCTTAGTTGCTAATGCTCCTAAAAACCAAATAACTCATCAGAGTCATTAGGCCTATAACATAACCCTACTCTCGTTTTAGCTTTCCCAGTGCTCATGTCATGTCAAAATGACTCAACATTGCACTGGCCACCCATGTCAAAGGATGAACTGCCATAGATTATATGTGATTCTTAACTAAGAGCATAACTTGCTTACTATACCAATTTTCTTGAACTCTCAAAGAATTCTGATAAAATATACAATTAAATTTCTTTCAGTGTGAATTAAATTCTAACTAGATGCTTGCCCCATACTGTTTATACAGGGTGTTTCAAAAGTGATGGTCAATAATTTAAAGGTGAAAAGTACAAACTAAAATAAGCAAAAAAGTCCCAGTGAACATCTGGCCAAAATGAACTGTTTTCGAGATGATCATTTTCTGTTAAGATCCACCACTGACTATGGGAGCACTAGTTTAGCAGAAAGCTGTAAATCCTTTGCCAAGGATGGTTTTATTGAACATAAGATAATACATTTTTAATTTTTGGTTTCAACACCACAGGATTTTACAGATATTACATGTTACAGGATGTTACAAAAGTATTCAAAATGCTGTCCTTGCTTCCTTATGCAGTTTTGTAGTTTTCTCTGCATTGAGTTGCAAATCCTCTTGGGCAGTCCTGGGTTATTTCTGATTTGCTGAAAGGCTCCTTCAACCCGATGCTGCAATTCCTCAACTGTGTTAATGTCAGAAGTGTACACCAAGCTTTTTACATGACCCAGATACAAAAATTCATAGAATTTAAGTCTGGTGATCTGGGGGGCCGCATTACAGGCCCACCTCTACCTATCCAACGTTGACCATACCTTCTAGTTAGATACCAAGTCACAACTTGAGGAAAATGTGCTAGTGCACCATCATGCATAAACCACATGTTCTGGCATTGCTGAAGTGGAACATTATCATCATCATCAATGAGGTCTGGAAGAACATTCTGCAGAAACTGAAGGTACAGCTCTCCTGTTAGTCTATTTGGCAGAAAATGTGGTCCAATTATAAGGTCTCTTAGTAGTCATGACTCGTGAATTGCATTAGGATTTTCATCAGACCAAACGTGACAGTTATGAAAATTAAAAATACCAGCATGAGTAAACCCAGCTTCGTCAGTAAACAAAATGTTTAAAAATTGGGTTCAGAACACTCTTGTTGCATCCACTGGCAGAAGTTCACTCTGGGAGGGTAGTCTGTATCCCCGAGACCTTGTACCCGCTGGATATGGTAGGGGTATAGTAACTGCCGATGTAAAATTCGCCACACACTGCTATGACTCAGTACACTCTCTTGCAGAGCAACCCTCCTTGTTGAAATTCTTGGATTTTGTTCTCTTCTTTTTTACCATATATGAAGTGTATGTCAGCATACTCTTCGTTGCTGTAACCTCTTTCCACGTTGACTATCCTTTGACAAGTACCAGTATGCTTGCTAAGTCTTGGAGCATTGAGAGAGGGGAAAGGGAGAGAATGAGCATAATCTAACCTAAACAAACAAGTCAGTGGTGGATCCCAACTAGAAATGTGCAATATCTAGAAAATGATTCACTTAAGGACCCATGTTTACTAGGCTTTTTTTGCATATTGTAGTCTGTACAGTTCACCTTTAAATTATTGACTATCACTTTTGAAACACCCTGTATATGACCTGTATGTCGTTGATTTTGCCGTTTGCTATCATTCATAAAATATGTGCACATTAAGTAAAATAGATACGTGGGTCAAAGATAATGGTTATCGCATCTCTGTTTAAAAAAATATTGCGTTTCATTTTTGTATAAAACATCAATTATGTCCTAATATAAGCGTCACCCTCAACTCTCAAAGAATTCTGAATAAATGTACCATTAAATTTCTTCTTGGTTTCCTCGTAGGCAACAAATTAAATTTTATGTAGCATGTAAAACACATTTTTATGGTTTCTCTAAAGAAAAATCTTCTGAGAACAATATCTGCCTTGTAATGGGAGAGCTGATTGTTACACCCTTCTGCATCTGTATTGAGCTCTGATTAGATCATGACTTGACTATGGTGCTCCCATCTGTTCTGAGGTGCCTCCGTAGCCAGGTGGGCAGAAGCAGCAGTGCATAGTCACACGCTTCTTGATTAGACCGGGGTTCGAGCCCGTGACCAACAAATACAGAGGATGTGGAAAGGTCAGGGAATGACCACCACATATCCCCGGAGCAATATGGCCTTAGTTGCTAATGCTCCTAAAAACCAAATAACAAACAAAACAACCCATCTGTTCTTCAGCTGGATCCAATCTATTATAATGGCATAAGAATTTCATTAGGAGCCTTCCTTACTGTCACCTGTTTGTAGCAAATATACAGAGGTCTTGGAACCTGCATGTGCTCTTTGATGAGAAATTCTTTTGAACTGTGCTACAAAGATAAGAAGCCTCCCAGATCATCAAGTGTGAGAATATCTGTATGAACCAAAATGGGAAAACATTTACCAAAATAAACCAGAAGAAAACTGAACTGTCAGTATTGATATAACAATGTTGATTGATATGACAATAGTTATCCACTCAGTAGAACCTAAATTTAGTCACTATACTTCCAGGCGTGTCCTTGCCATAGTCACCATGAAAAACATTAATTAATGCATTGTTTTCCCTGCAGAGTTATCTGCTATTCTCTTAACTTTGGAAAATATCAAGCCTTCATTATTCCTGTGAAGCTTAATATATATATATATACCAGTTCTCTAAGTTTAATACATGCACTTCAATGCCAACTTCCAACATACCCAACCATAAAACAATCTTAAGTTTGTTAGCACAACTTAAGGGGAAAGAGCAGGAAGTTAAATTTTTGCTGGATTGCAGGATATTCTGGAATTATGGAAAATGAGCGTGCAGGTTCTTCAGCCAAAAATGTGATATGCTTCAGTTTGTTGTTCCTCTCAAATACCATATATGTTACAATCTTTTCATTAAAGAAATAAGTAGAGCAGCGGCAGAAAATCTGTTAAGAAGTAAATAATAAATTTTTAATATAAATACTGTTACTAAGCAATGGAACAGGTTTTATCTGAAATAATTGAGGTTATTGGCCACAGTTACTTAATTCAACTGTATCTGCTTACCAGAGAAGAATTCACCATCCCCATGCACTAGTTGCTAGTGCCAGCTTGCAGTATTCCACTTAACTATAGACTTTCCAGTATATTTTATGATATTCTAATGAATGAAAAATAGCATTGCTCTTACACTTATATGCAATCTTATCTCTACAGTGTGCTCTAGAAGACAGACAAACCATTGAAGAAATCTTCACCTTCTCCAAATTAATAAATATTATTGCTTTTAGGACTACAAAGTCTTAAAAATAAAACATGATTTTTTTTTCATGATTTTAATAGGTGCAAATGGCCTTGGTAGCTTTTGTCACTAATTCAACAACTTTCAGCTTGGATTACGTTAGCTTTTGTTTGATTTCAAATCATTTCTATGAATCATTTTGAAAATCTTGTTCCTACGCTAACACCCTTTTGTTGCTTGCTTTATTAGTATACTCAGTTTATCATTTAATGCTTCTTGATCAAAATGTTCAATCGAATACAATTTTCTTAACCTTGCTACGTACAGTTTTTTTTTCTCTTTGATTCACATGCCATTTCATTTCTTTGTATATTTTTATAATGCTGATTATTTGTGTTATGATCACATGCATACAATTACACACAACTATAATTTAAATTTTGTGCTATGATGTGGCTCCTACTGCTACAAAAATAAGGTGACTGAGGTGAAATGTGTAAGCAGTGTAGATGTAATACCCAGTAGCACAGTGTGACCTAAGTTGCTGATGTGCCTAAAAACCAACAACAAGAACAACAGAAGTATTTTAAGAATTATGCTTGTGCCAGTTACAGTAGCAGTGGCAGAGTGCAGTTTCTCAAAGCTGAAATAAAGAGCTGTCTTTGATATATACTTTACAAGTACAAGGTCACAAGAAAGACTGGTTGATCTTGCATTTTAGTAGAGAATGACACTGCAATGTCACTAATCTGTACAAAAGTAGCTAAATGGCTGATTCTGAAAAGCTATGTGAGTGGTTAACAAGTGTCTGTGCACATGTGATGTGTTTTAGTACATTTGGTTGGGGAAAAAAAAAAAAAAAAAAAAAAAGTGTGGGGGCAAGAGTGCACACATTAAATAAGATGCTTGAAAAATTGAAACAGTTATGAAAATACACGGAATCTTGTTTAAGTATGTTGATCTTGCTAGTGAAAAGGATGCACGAGAATGGAATTTTAAGCTAGATGTAATCCAGTGTAAGGAAATATAAGAAGATTTTAGATACTGTTATCCATCTTTTCTTACCAAGATTACATGTTACTGGATCCTAATCCTGCTATGTGCATCATTGTTGAATCAGAAAGAAGAGCAGTTCCTTCCACTTCACCTATGCGTAGCTAACTATCATCTTCTATGTCATCAGTTTATTCAGAATTGGATTAATCGAGGTTGATACAAGCATATTTAATAATACTGTCAAAGAGATCACTGTTCCACTAGTAAAACTTAATTTCACATATGTACATGTATTTCTCCCATAGTCTAGGAATAATTTTGCCCACCCTTCTGAATAAAGTATATATTAATAAAGGGTTATATTTAAAAGCCTAATTTTGATAAATTCACTTGGCAGGTTATCATTGGCTTATAATCAAGAATTTCCCTTGTTTGTTTGTTTTGGATAACTATAGTTGTAACATACACAGGTACTATAAACTGAATGTTTTAAAATAAAACATCACTCTGCAGGATGTATAAGCTGAATTTATATCATCTACCCACCTCCTAACTTTAACTGTTTGGCAGTCTTTTATAAATTTATTTTATTAATTATTCCTTGCCATTGCATTCATGCTAAGCCCTATATTTTACCTGTAATCATGACATTAAATGAGTTGTTATGATGTACGAGAAGTAAGAAAGAGTGAAAGAGAATGGCATGAAAGGTAAGAAAAGGTGGAACAGAAAGCTGTAAAAGGGTGGAAGAGAAAGTTATGAAAGGTAAGTAAGAAAAGGCAGGAGACTTATGAAATCTTCTCCCTTTTCTTAGATGATGTGAAAGATGTCAAAGAAAATAGCAAGAAAGGGGAGAAGATGTATGGCATCTTGTCGATGGAATTCTTGCCCAGATGGCGAACCCGAGGGGACATAAATTCAAATTTAGGAAAGGCATTTGCAAAATAGACATGCGGAAATTTGCCTTTAGCCAGCGGGTGGTTGATTGCTGGAATTAACTTCCATCTGTCATGAAATTTGATAGCTTAAATAAATTCAAGGAAGAACTGGTCAAATTTTAGAGTTAAGGGATGGGCGAAATGGGAATTTTTTTTTTTTTTTTTTTTTGGTCATTGTATACCTCTACTAATGCTAATGTGATCAGGGAATTGTATAGGTTTCAGAACATGCCTTTTATACAGTTAAATATCTTAACACTATATTTTAGTTCTGTGTATAG
Source organism: Mastigoproctus giganteus (assembly GCF_048544385.1). Lineage (NCBI taxonomy): Eukaryota > Metazoa > Arthropoda > Arachnida > Uropygi > Thelyphonidae > Mastigoproctus > Mastigoproctus giganteus. The sequence goes on along the minus strand of NC_143581.1, from coordinate 52,535,300 downwards.
TTGGTCATTCTTTCATATTTCAGGAATTGCATCTACCATGAAATAAATTCAGCTTTATATGTCATGGATAGTGGTGTTTATTTCAAAGCATTCAGATTATCACTTATTTGAATATAGCTACTTAAAAGAAAGTTAAATGGGTGTATTCAAAGTATTCAAATGTGGGATAAATAAGGGAATGCTGCTGACTTTTGGATATTTCCCTTTTTTTATTTTAAATATTATTATTTTGTATATGTACTATGCTCCATAATCTTAGCACAAACTGCTGGAGGCTACAAATAGCTATTGAAATAAAAGTTGAGTGGATGGTCTTTTTTGTACTCTGATATAACACCTCGGGGGCCAGTGGAGTTTACATCTTCATTGCAAATGCTTGAAGTAGTCAATATACCAGTCCCAGTTAACAATGGGCTAAGCATTTCATTTGGTAACATATGGATTCACTCTCAAAATGTGTGTACTGGTGATGACATATGCTTCCCCAGGACCATGGCCAGTTATATTTTAAGCAGCTTTTCCATTAGTGGAATTTAAAAAAATAAAATAATAAAAAAATAATAATAATGAATTTAAAAAATATACAATAAAAATAAATAAAAAAATGAAATTGTGTGTGTGTGTGTGTGTGTGTGTGTGTGTGTGTGTGTGTGTGTGTGTGTGTGTGTGTGTGTGTGTGTGTGCGCGCTATTTCACAGTTATCAACATAATGCTTTACCTTTGCCCAAATAAGTGTGGTAACATTGAAATTGCACTGATTAGAAAATATTTATTTATATGAAATTCTTAAGGAAATGCATACATTCTGACTTGCTTCAGACCCTGTCTCCTATTGCTGGGTCTGCCTGTACTGAATGCTCTAACAGTGTTTCTGGAAGATTTGACTTGTAGACTCCATACCTTTATGATTTTTTTGGTTGTGCAATAACATGAACATACTCTAAATTTCTCATAAACCTTTACTGCAGATTTGCAATTTTGGTTCAGAAATTTTTGACATTACTAGTTTTATGTTTCAATATTTCATAACTTTTGACTTAGAAATTAATGTTATTTAATTCAGTGATGTATTCAAATAAATTTCAAGGTAAAGTTGATTATCTCTTATTACAGACCAGTCTCAGCATCTTTTGCCTCTACACGGTATGTTTAAAAATTTAAACGCTCTTGTTCTGCAATAGACTGAATAATACAAAATTTTCATGTAAAATTTAAAACTAAAGTTTTTGGAAAATGGTGAGCATGCAGCAATGCTTAAATGTAAACAATTGTCATTTGTAAGAATTGAGGAAAGAACATATACTTTGTGAATGAAAGAATGACTGAAATGCTTAGCTGTCAGTGTTGCATGATCTATCGGTATTTGTGTTAAAATGAAGGCTGATTCTGGAAATTTATGTTCTGCTGCTCCATGGCACACACAGTTGTGTGCGTGTTTTGTGTGTATCTGATGTCATTTTTGTGCAAAAAGAGTATTTGATATTTATTAGTATTTAATTTGAAGAGTATGAAGTGCATTATATATTCAAATTTTGAACTTGACTGTTATTCTTGTATTATTGATACTACATTCTAAAAGATGGCATCAATAGATAAGAAATCCGAACTCAAGCAGAAAGAAACTAGCCTGCAATCTGCTACCCAGTTAAGTTTATCACCTTCTATTAATTAGTATATATCTATCTGTACTAATTAACCTTAAAGAAATGCAATAAATATTTTTTTGTTAGGTTCCAGTTCATTCCATGATTCTTGGAAATAGAATGGTAAACTAGCAGCAAAACACCCAACTGATACATATCAAATACAAATTTTTATTTGTTGATTTCATATCTATTTTAGTCACATATCAAGCTTGAAGGATGCAAACAATGCATGCCCAAACTAATAACAGGCTCGCATAAATAAAACATAACCCACATCTGTAGACTTGTGATATCAGTAGACAAGAAGAAGTTATTCTTGCTACGGCATGCATTGGTCATATCTGTCTGATTTTTTCTGGTTGTATCATTGGTCATGTGTCTCATTTTTTTTCTAGTTGTATTATTGGTCATATCTGCCTAACACATTTTTAGTGTACTGAGAAAACCCACCTGAATGTTCATCTGTTGCTCTTCACTAAAATAAAGCATATTCTCATAGTGCTTACATATCAATACATTTGCACTTGCTTGCAAAACAGTAAGCATTCCAGTTTCTGTCACATCAACTGGATCTTTCACACCTCAGCAGGTAGAGGAATAGATGACCTTAAGAGAATTCTTTGTATTTCTGAAATGAATTGGACTCATACAGACTTTTCAGAATTGTAAATATATCTGGCTTTCAAATCAGATGGTATTGCACCAAAATTCAAGAAAAGCACAATATGGCCATTATTCTCTTGTGCTTCTAAACACTCAGTACAAGTTTTGATTGAGCTCCATATTGAAACTCAACCTCCTTCATATTCGGCTATTATAAGTTTGTTGTTATTCTTGGGTAATAAGTTAAGCTGGGATTACTATTGCAAAATGGAGATTATTACTATTTAATCAGTGTTCTGTCTTAAGCATAGTTTTCCAGGCCATATGAATAATTTATAGATGTCATCAATGTAGCATACCCTGCTTGTTGTTAATCATCTTGCTTATCTTTATACTATCACCATACTTTGAAATTAAATTTGTTCGCACTGTTTAGTGTTGTTATCGAATACCCATCAAGAATAAAGCACATAACGTATATTCCACTATAGCAGATTGCATCTACAAAAATTGTTTGTGGAACTATGTGAAATGCATTACAAAGTTTAAATAATTAGACAGAATTATTCTTTCAGTAAGTTGTTTTGTAGCAGTCATCACGGTTGTAGTTCATATGTTTGATAAACATGATTTCTCCCTAATAACACTTGCTGTGTGAATACCTCATAATTCCATTCCTGTCAAGGTAATTCCAGGTGATGGCACAGCACTGCAACCTTAATGATAATTTTCCTCTGTCAATTAAGTTAATATCTGTTTGCAGTTACCCTTTTTTTCCTCAGTAATAAACTGTTTCTTTCTTTTTTTTTTTTTTAATTTGAAGAAAAGCTTGTTTGACAAATAAGAGAATTAGGCAAACTAAAGCAGATTACACTGAACAAAATTTTGGGTCTTGTTACGGGCATAAAAGTAAGTTTACTTTTATAGATTTTGGGATTATAAACATGGAAATAGTGCTTAAAATGGTAGATCCGCTCTTGTTTTCAAAAAAAGTAGTTTTTTTATATATTTTTACGAGGTATTTTTATGGCAGTAAGATGTAACTACGAACATACCTGTTTCAAACACAGGACCTTTTCGCCTTTTGCTTGTATTCAGCATCGGGAGCAACCCTTTTCTCCATTCAGTAATAATCGGCTAACATTGCAGCACTCCATTTGCTTTTGTATCTTTGTGTTTATCTTTGACTCACCACGTTCTTCACTGATGGCACAAGAGTTTGACAGGAAGAAATCTAGGTGTGAGTGCAAGAAATGCATCTGAAGTGACATGTTGCACCCCATTTTTTGCACCCCAAATGGTGCCGTCTGTGTGGCATCTGCTGAGAATAAGTAACATTAGCATTAGTTGAGGCATATAATGCAAGTAAGCAAGCTTATGCAGCATCAGCCAAAGGGGGGGAACTCCTCCCATTTCATCCATCTATTCACTTCAGATGCCTGTCTAGCTCAGCCTTAAATTTATTTAAGCTATCAACTTCCACAACCAGAGATGGAAGTCTGTTCCAGCAATCAACTACCAGCTGGCGAAAGGCAAATTTCCTCACATCTATTGTACAACTGTTTTTCCTCAATTTGAATCCATGCCCCCTCCCCTCAAGTTTTTTATCTGAGCAAGAGGAGGAATCCATCAGAATTGAGCTTGCTCAACCCGTTGAAGGCCTTATACATCTTAATCAGATCACCTTGCACGTGCCTAGTCTCCAGGTGCTGTAATTTGCAGAACTAAGGCCTTTCTTGGTAAGAGCACCCCTTTGTTCCCCTCACCAATTTTGCTGCCATTCTTCATACTTGTACTAGCAACTCTACATCCTTCTTAAAATGAGGCTTCCAGACCTGCACACAGTACTCAAGGTGTGGCCTGATTATTGCCCTGTACAAAAGGATAATCACCTCCTTGTCCCTGCTAGCAAAATCTGTTGAAAAAAAGCCGTGAATTAGGGTTGAATTTGAAAGTGTCTGCAATTCTGCCCAGACACGATAGGAGGGAGTATATGATGAGAGCCTTGTCGATCAATTTGGCCCTGGAGGGATTGTGCAAGGCTCAAGGGGTAGAATTTTTTTCAGCCTGGACTGTACTTGTTAACAGGAGAGATTGCTTCTACAGGGATCGGATACACTTAAATAGAAAGGGTGCAAGAATTTTTGCTGATGCTGTCGAGGCAGAGTTAGGTGGGTCGGAAAACTGCTAGTTGGGGGGATACAAGGACTAATAGATTAACAGTAGCCACTGGCAGAGGTGGAAGTGATTCTTGCACTGCTTCTATTGAAATGAGCAGAAGCCTGAAAAACAAGATGCAGGATATTTCAGAGACTGCTGGGAGTCATTGCGGTACAAGTAAACACATGGGTTGTGTTAGGGTAGCCAAGAATAGAAACAGGTGCATGTATAACTGCGTGTACACCAATGCTAGGAGTTTGGTAAATAAATTTGATGAATTTGAGGTATTGCTCAAAACATCGAAGGCAGATATTGTTGAGATATCAGAGACATTGTGTCACACAGATATAAGGAATGCGGAACTGGAATTTGTGGAATACAATGTGTATAGAAAGGATAGACAGGACAGGAGGAGAGGAGGGGTTATGTTATTAGTTAAGAAACACAAAGTCCAAGGAAGTGAAGCCAGTCGACATCGATGGACAGGGCAGTGTCAAGTCAGTTTGGTGTGACATAAGCATAGGGAAATCAAAATTGAGAGTAGGAGTGTGCTATAGGCCTAATGACTCTGATGAGTATAATAAGATATTGTACAGGGAAATAGAGTGGGCCAGTAAATCAGAGAGTCTTATATTGGGTGATTTTAATTTCTCAGATATTGACTGGAATTTGTGGGTTGGTCACTCGCACACTAGCAAGGCTTTTGTGGATTTATTGGATGATTGTTTTCTACATCAGCATGTTCGTGAGGCAACAAGAGGGAGCAATACTCTTGATCTGATTATCCGTAGTGATTCTTCATGCATTAAGAATCTGCAGATAAATGAACCACTAGGTGGCAGTGATCACAGTGTGTTGATGTGGGATTTACTCAATTAGGTAACTACCATCAGAGGTAAAGGGAAGGGTTTTTGTTTTCGTAAAGGCGACTATGATGGTCTGAGACAGTATTTAAATTCTATACAGTGGGACCATCTGATGATGTTACCAACAGCAAACTCAAAATGGGAAGCATTCAAGGAACTAATCTTGGAGGCTACCAGGCTTTACATACCAACTAAGAAATATTGTTCAAGGTTTAGGCCTAAATGGTTGTCAGATGAACTAATGAGACATGTGGCAGAGAAGAAAAATGCATGGGATACATACAAATTAATGGGTGACATGGAAGCCTATGATAGATATAAGTTGGTCTGTAACCAAGTCACAAAGGAGATTAGGCAGGCAAAGGCAGACTACAAAAAATCCTTGGCAAAGGACGCAAAGAAAAACAGAAAAGAGTTCTTTACCTATTTAAACTCAAGAAGGAAAGGGATGAATCAGATTGGTCCACTGGATATTAATGCTTCAACAGTTGAGGATCCTGCTCAGGTGGCTAACAATCTAAATGAGTATTTTGCATCTACATTCACGCATGAGGAGTTATTCAGGAAGGAGAATGATGTAGGTAAAGTAAACATTGGCAGTGAGCTGGATGATTTTGTAATAACTGAGAGGAAAGTGGAGGAGAGATTGTTGAGGATAAACATAAAAAAGGCACCTGGGGTGGATGGGATCTATCCAGTTATATTAAAGGAGGCAGCAAAGGAAGTAAGCAAACCCCTAGCCATAATTATGAGAGCTTCTTTGGACTCAGGGGAGGTACCCATATACTGGAGATGTGCAAATGTAACCCCAATTCACAAAGGAGGATCAAAGGCTGACACAAGTAATTATAGACCTGTTAGTTTAACTTCTGTTCCAGGTAAATTAATGGAGGCACTGCAGGTAAATTAATGGTTAAAGAAGCACTGCAGGATCATCTAGACAAGAATTCAGTTATAGCTCAGACGCAGCATGGTTTTGTTAAGGGCAGGTCTTGCCTGACCAATTTGATTGGATACTATGATGTAGTCACAAAAGAACTGGATGCAGGGAATAACTTTGATATTATATGTTTGTATCTTAGAAAGTCTTTTGATACTGTTGCACATGGAAGACTGCTGCACAAATTGGAGCAGTGTGGCATTGGAGGCAAATTGCTGCTATGGATAAGGGGATGGTTGAGTGGCAGAAGACAGAGAGTGGTAATCAATGGACACTGCTCAACGTGGACTAATGTTATTAGTGGAGTTCCTCAGGGTTCAGTGTTGAGTCCGTTGTTGTTTTCGGTGTTTATGAATGATATTGATGATGGGATATCAAGTTTAATGTCCAAGTTTGCAGATGATACAAAGGTTGGCAGGGTTGTTAAGGACACCACTGACGCTATGCTGCTGCAACAGGATCTGGAAAGATTGAACAGATGGGCTGAGAGGTGGCAAATGAAGTTTAACATTGACAAATGTAAAGTACTCCATATGGGAAACAGTAACCCCAGAGCAACGTATCAACTCTGCGGTACTACACTGACAGTGGTGGAGAATGAAAAGGACCTGGGGGTAATTGTGCAGGCAGATATGAAGTTCTCTGAGCAGTGCAGACGAGCTGCAAGAGTAGCTCATGGTGTCTTGTCAGTGATATACAGGAATTTTTCTAGCAGGGATAAGGAGGAGATTATTCCCTTGTGTAAGGCAATGGTTAGGCCACATCTTGAGTACTGTATACAGGTCTGGAGGCCTCATTTCAAGAAGGATGAAGAGCTGCTGGAATGGGTACAGAGAAGGGCAACAAGATTAGTGAACGGAACAAAGGGTTGCTCTTACGAAGAAAGGCTTAAGTTTTGCGAATTACAGTCTGGAGACTAGGCACCGGCAGGGTGATCGGATAGAGGTGTATAAGACTTTGAATGGTTTGAGCATGCTCAATGCCAATGGGATTCTTCATCTTGCTCAGAATAATCAGCTCCGAGGGCATAAATTCAAATTGAGGAAGGACGGATGTCGGATAGATGTGCGGAAATTTGCCTTTGGCCAGCGGGTGGTTGGTTGGTGGAACCGACTTCCATCACTTGTTGTTGAAGTTGATAGCCTAAACAAATTTAAGGCTCAACTGGACAGGTATTTCGAGCGAACGGAGGGGTGAAATGGGAGTGGTGTGTTTTTTTTTTTTTTTTTTGTTTTTTTTCTGGCTGATGCTGAATAAGCTTGCTTTCTTGCATCATATGCCTCTAGTAATGCTAATGCTTAAAATTCTTATATATCATTGACAAGACTCCATGACCTGCTCTGGCAGCCTGTCTGCACTGCTCAGCAAACTTTCGTATCTGACTGCACAATTACCCCCAGGTCTTTTTCATTCTCCACGTCCCTGATCGTAGTACCACACATTTGGTACATTTCTCTTGGGTTACTGCTAACCATGTGCAGTACTTTGCATTTGTAAATGTTAAACTTCAGTTGCCACTTCTCAGCCCATTTGCCCAACTTATCTAGATCCTGTTGCAGTAGCATACTGTCTTTACTGTCGATAAGAAACCTACCAACCTTTGTATTATCTGCAAACTTGGACATTAAGCCTGATATAACTTCATCAATATCGTTGATGAATACACAAAACAACAATGGGAAGAGCGCCAAACCCTGGGGAACTCCACTAATAGCATTAGTCCATGAAGAGCAGTGTTCATTGATTACCACTCTGTTGTCTACTACTCAGCCATCCCTTTATCCATTGTAGCAACTTGCCCTTAATGCCATACCGCTCCAATTTGTACAGCAGTCTTCCATGTGCAACAGTATCAAAAGCTTTCCCGAAATCCAAGTATATGATATCAAAATTATTTTTTGCATCTAGTTCCTTTGTGACCACATCATAGTACCCAATCAAATTGGTCAGACAAGACCTCCATTTAACAAACCCATGCTGTGTCAACTATTACTGCAGTCTTGTCTAGATGATCCTGCACTGTTTTCTTTAACCAGTGACTCCATTATTTTCCCCAGAACACAAGTTAAACTAACAGGTCTATAGTTACTCGTGTCACCTTTATTTCCCCCTTTGTGAATTGGGGATACATTTGCACACCTCCAGTCCATGAGGACCTCCCATGAGTCCAAGGAAGCTCTCATAATTATGGCGTTGGTGGTTTGCTTACTTTATTTGCTGCCTCCTTTAATATAACTGGGTAGATCCCATTCCTTTCCCCCTCAGGTGCCTTCCTTATGTTTTAACTTCAACAATTTCTCCTCCACTTTGCTCTCAGTTATTACAAAATCACTTAGCTCCCTGTTGATAAACTTCTAACATTCCCCTCTTTGAATAACTCCTTGTGTGAATGTAGATGCAAAATACTCATTTAGTTTATCAGCTACCTGTGCAGGATCATTAGTGCTCAAACCATCTATGTTAAGCGGACCAATCTGATTCATCACTTTTCTTCTAGAGTTTACATAAGTAAAGAATTCTTTGTGGTTTTTCTTGGCATCCTTTGCCAAAGATTTCTTGGAATATGTCTTTGCCTGCCTAACCTCCTTTGTGACTTGATTACAGACCAGCTTATGTCTGTCATAGGCTTCTGTGTCACCTGATAATTTATATGCATTTTATTCTCTGCCATGAGTTTCATTAATTCATCTGACATCCATTTAGGCCTAAACCTTGAAAAGTATTTCTTAGTTGGTATGAAAAGCCTAATAGCTTCCAAGATTAAGTCCCTGAAGGCATCCCATTTAGAATTCACCTTTGGTAGCATCATCAGTTGATCCTACTGTATAGAATTTAAAAACAAAAACCTTTCCCTTTACCCTTGATAGCAGTTACATCTTTAAGTAAATCCCACATCAGGCCACTGTAATGATCACTGTCACCCAGTGGGTCCTTTATCTGCAAATTCTTAATGCATGAATAATCACTGCCGATAATCAGATCAAGAGTATTACTCCCTCTGGTTGCCTCCCGAACATTTTGCTGTAGAAAACAGTCATCCAATAAATCCACAGAAGTCTTGCTAGTTTGCAAGTGACAAACCCCACAAGTTCCAGTCAATATTTGGGACGTTAAAATGCCCCATTTATTGCCCCACTCTATTTCTCTGTACATTTCTTTAATTGTACTCACCACAGTCATTAAGCCTATAACCCACTATTGGCACCTTATAGCTTAGGTGGCTGTTGTTCCAGTAAACCTAAAATCAATCAAACCCACTCATTCTCAATTTTGCTTTCCCAGTGCTTATGTCACACCAGACTAACTCGACATTGCGCTCTCCACCTGCATCAACTTGATGTGCTTCCTTTGTTTGTATTGCTTAACTAATAGCATAACTTCTCCTCCTCCCTTCCTGTCCTGTGTATCCTTCCTATATACATTGTACTCCCCAAATCCCAATTCTGCACTGCTTATATCTGTGTGACACCATGCCTCTGATATCCCAACAATATCGACCTTTGATGTCTTGGCCAACACCTAAAATTCATCAAATTTATTTACTGTACTCCTAGCATTTATGTACATGCAAGTATACATGCACCTGTTCCTACTCTTAGTTTCCCTAACACAACTCGTGTATTTACATGTTCCGCGATGACTCCCAGCACCTTGCTTTCCAGGCTGCTGCTCATTCCAATAGAAGCAGTGCAAGAATCACTTTCACCTCTGCCTGCGGCCACTGTTAGTCTTTTAGTCAGTGAATTACCCAAGCTAGCAGTTTTCCAACCCACCTAACACTGCCTTGAAAACAATCAGCAAAATTCTTGCAGTCTTCTCCATAGGTGAAGCATTACTTATTCGAGGTAGTTCAATACCAAGGCAACTTGTTGTGAAATTATTCACAATATGAGATATAATTGAAATGATGCATTAAAAAACTACCTTGGTAGTAGAAATTCCTTCATACTCTTAGGCATTTAGCCAAGAAATCTTTTAGTGGGAGCATTGTTGGTATTCAGGGGAGGTTCCTGTGTATTTGAAGTGTCCAAATCTCTGTGTTGTTCACGAAGGGCAATGTGAGCAATTATAAACCTGTGGGCTTGACTTCTAGTAATAAAAAATAAAAAAAAAATGCCATCACTAGTTAAAGAATCATCACAGGAATCTGGTTATATGGATTTTATAGAATGGATTTAAGGGGAGATGTCTGACTAATCTAATTAGTTATTATGACACAATAACAATGGAACTGGATGTAAAAAATTTGGACAGCATGTGCTTAGACTTCAGTAAAGATTTTGACACTATTTTGCATGAAAGACTGCTGTTCAAATTGGAGTAGTGTGAAGTGGGGGAAATTTATTGCTGAGTAAAGGGATGGTTGAGTGACAGAAGAGAGGCCATTATAAATGAGTACTGCTCTTCTTGGATTGATGCTATTAGTGGAGTCACTCAAGGTTCAGTGCTATGTCCCTTACTGTTTTTAATATTTATTAGCAATACTGAAGAGGTATATCAAGTTTATTGTCCAAATTGCAGATGATACAAAGGTCAGTAGGTGGTTAATGACAGGATCAAGGCATACTACTGCAACAAGACCTAAAAAATTAGACAGATGGTCTGAGAAGTTGCATTTATAAATGCAAGGTATTGCATATGGGAAGCATTTATCCCAGAATAACAAACCATTTTAGTTTTATCACACTCATGGTGGTGGAGAATGAAAGACTCGGGATAATTGTACAGTCTGACATGAATTTCTCTGAGCACAGGAATGTGATGTGTGATGTACAGGAATTTTGACAGCAGGGACAAAGAGGTTATTCTGTTGTATTAGGAATGATTAGGCCGTACTGCATACAGGGCTGAGTGCATCGTTTTAAGGAATCTGTTATAATGGGTGTTATAACAGATTCCTTAAAGAAGAGCAGCAAGATTCGTCAAGGATACACAAGGATAATGTTACCATGACCCATTTCTGCAAATTGCAGTGCTTGGATATTAGACACCTGTGAGAGACCTGATTGAAGTGTTTAAAGCTTTAAATGGATAGAGTAATCTAAATGCTGATGGTATCCTTACTCTTTCTTAGACAACACTCATAAGGAGACAAAGTTTTAAATAGAAAATGGGTGATATTAGGAGAGATGTGATTGATTGTTGGAACAAACTTCCATCTGGTGCCACAGTTGTTTGTTCGGTAGTTTGAATATATTTTAAGGAAGAAATGAATTAGACAAATTATTAGAGGGGATAGAAAGGTGAAATGGGGTAGCATTTTTTGTATTATGATATATAAACTTGCTTCCTGGCATCATTTGCCACTGCTAATACTAACTTGAGATTAGTTGGAAATTTGCCTGAACCCTGGGATGGTCACATTATCATAGCTGAGGATCTGATTACATCTTAGTAGTAGTAGTGGCATATGATGCAAGAAACCAGGCTTATATAGCATCAGCCCAAAAACATGCACACACACACACACACACACACACACACACACACACACACACACACACACACACACTCCACTCATCCTTACCCTCTAAGAATTTGTCTAGTTGTTCCTTGATTTTAATCAAACCATCCACCTTCACAACAGATGGAAAGCCAATTCTAACAATCAATCACACGCTGGCTGAAGGCAAACTTCCACACATTCATCCCTCAAAAATCCTTCCTCAACTTAAATTTATCCCCACTGCCCCCTTGTGTGTAGTCTCAGCAAGAGGAAGAATGCCATTCAAATTCAGCATACTCAATCCATTCAAGGCCTTAAACACTTCAATCAGATCACACCTCTTGTCTAGTCTCCAGATGCTATAATTTGCAGAACTGAAGCCTTTCTAGGTAGAGTGCTCTTCTCTGCACCCGTTCCAGTTGACCTACATCCTTCCTACGATGAGACCTCTTTACAATACTGCTAGATGTGGCCTAACCATGGCATTGTACAACAGGATAATCATCTCTCCCTACTCATTGACAAAACCCTTGAGCTATCCTGGCAGCACTACTCAGAGAATTTCATATCTGATTGTACAATAACCCCAGATCTTTTTATTTTCTGCTACCCGTATGTGGCATTTGTCAGTGTTAAACTGCAACTGTTATTTCTCAGCCCATCAACCTGATTTTTCTGAATCTTGTTGCAGTAGCATACCATCATTACTGTCGTTAACCACCCTGCCAAGGTCAGATTAAGAATTACAGAGTATTTAAATGGTTTTTGGACCAGGGACACTGCAAATTTTTTTTTTAGCAAAAGAACCCAACGACCATAATGAAAAATAAGTTTGGTAGATTGTGAGGAAGGAATGGGTAATGCACTAACAAAAGGGGAATTGGAACTACAGAAAGCATGGAAGGTACAAGAAAAATAAGTACTTAAAGCTGGAAAATAAAATAAAAAGAAGTACTTAATGCTGAAAATCCTATGATTTGAACTTAAGCCTTTTAGCAGAGGCCTTACTTCTTGCTGTTGAAATCTAAGGATTTTCATCATTAAGTACTACTCTTTATTTTATTTTCCAGCTTTAAGTACTTATTTTTCTTGTACCTTCCTTGTTTTCTGTAGTTCCAATTACTGTTTTGTTAGCTCGTTACACGTTCTCTTCCTCACAATCTACCTATATATATATATATTGGTAGATTGTGAAGAATATTTTACCTGTATGTATATATATATATATATATATATAGGTAAAATATTTATACTGAAAATGGGGCCCCCTCTTCAGGTGAGGCCCCCGGCCATGGCCGGTTTGACCATAGCATTAATGCAGTCCTTCACCCTGCCAACCTTTGTATCACCTGCAAACTTTGACATTAAGCCTGATATAACTTCATCGATATCATTAATAAATATTGAAAACAACAATGAGCCTGGCTCTGAACCCCAAGAAACTTCACTGATAACATTAGTCCATGTAGAGCAGTTGATAACCACCACTCTCCGTCTTCTACTTAACCATCCCTTTATCCAAAGCAGTAATTGCCCTTGATGTCACGTTGCTTCAGTTTAGAGAGCAGTCTTTTATGTGCAACAGTATTAAACACCTTCCCAAAATCCAAGTATATGCTTTAATTATTTTTTGCATCCAGTTCCTTGGTCAATGCATCATATTAACCTATCAAGAGTGGTTAGACAAGGGTGCCTCCGTAGCCAGGTGGGAAGGAGCAGCAGTGCATAGCACACGCTTCTTGGTTAGACCAGGGTTCGAGCCCATCACCACCAAATACGGAGGATGTGGAAAGGTCAGGAAATGACCACCGCATATCCCAGAGCAATATGGCCTTAGTTGCTAATGCTCCTAAAAACCAAAATAACTAACTAACTGACTAACTGGTTAGACAAGACTACCCCTTAACAAATCCTTGCTGAAACTGCAGTATAATTGCATTCCTCTCCAGTTGGCCTTGCATTACTTCTTTAACCAGTGATTCCATTCTATAATTACTCATATCACCTTTTGAATTGGAGATACATTTGCAGATCATCAGTCCATTGGGACCTCCCCTGATCGAAGGATTCTCTCACAATTATGGCTAAGGGTTTGCTCACCTCCTTTGCTGCCTCCCTTAATATGATTGAATAGATCCCATTCATCCCAGGTGCCTTTTTTACATTTAGCTCCAACAATTCCTCTTCCATTTTCAATTATGTTATCACAAAATTATATAGCATCTGGTTAGATACTCATCACAGTCATTAAGCCTTTAACACACTCCTATTCTCAATATTGCACTAGTCACCCATGACTGGATGCAGTTCCTTAGATTTAATATGCTTCTTAACTAAGAGCATAACCCCTCCTGTCCCGTCAGTCCTCTCTATATACTTAATCAATACTTCACACATATCAAATTTATTTACAATGGCCCTAGCATTAGTGTACCTGCACGGTCACTAATGTAAGAAGTGGATAGTAATATTATGCAAGAATAAAAGCTTCAAAGCCACCAACAAACAAGTTCAAAAACATAGAGGATAAAAAAAAAAAAAAAAAAAAATACAGAGTTTAATAAAATCTGCTTTTCAAGATTTTGATCAACATCAACCTTCTAAGTAGTGGGCATAACCCTAAAACGTTACATTGTTCATAGCTTTGTTGGCTGTAAGATTTTAATAGCTCTTTGATTAAACCATTTAAAAATTTAAATGGTTTGATTCAAGAACTCAACAATAAAACAATCACTTCTTGCAGTAGTTTTTGGTTATGACATCATACTATTCTAAAAATGGATTTCACTAAATATTGAATTTAAAAATACCAAATCTAATTTCGGTTAACAATCTATAAGAGTATTTTGAAGATGGCTAAAACCGAGCAAAATTGAGAGAATTATGCAAGAATAAAAGCTTCAAAGCCACCGAAGAAGTCTCCCACGTCAACAAAAGAAAAAATTCAAAAATACAGAAAACGAAAAAATGCAGAGGAAAACCAAGGTTTAGGTAAAGGACAAGATTTGTGGGGTGTGGAATAAAGGATTCCATTCCTACAAGAATAATTTCACTGACACAATCTGAGCAAACGTTGACATCAGAAGTTTTGAAACAGTAATCCGACCAAAGAAAAGAAATCTCGTAGGTCATCCCATTTTGCATTATTGTAATGCCAAACAACACGAGATTGGGAATAGCCATGAGATAAAGGCTCCATTGGAGAAAAGACAATCACCAAGTTGTGATATGAGGTGCCTAAAGAACCACTCACTTCATCCATGTACTTAGAAGGGTTGTTTGTGAGAAAAAGATCAAGCGTGTTGGCTGTATGGTTAGGATTGTCCAGTATTCTGGTAGGTAAATGAACTGTGCATGGTCATTAGTAATTGCAAAAGCCTCAGCATCTTGACCAGCTGGGTCTGTGTTTTAGAGCTGTATCCCCGAAATGTAAGGAAGTTTGGATCTCGCCATG
Organism: Mastigoproctus giganteus; assembly: GCF_048544385.1. Lineage (NCBI taxonomy): Eukaryota > Metazoa > Arthropoda > Arachnida > Uropygi > Thelyphonidae > Mastigoproctus > Mastigoproctus giganteus. The sequence goes on along the minus strand of NC_143581.1, from coordinate 52,520,185 downwards.
GTGCTCATCATAACCTCAAAAGACATCAATCATATTGCATGATGGAATAGGTGGGGAAGGGTTGACCGGAACTTAGCTCTGGAGACTAAACACGGGTTCCACCACTTCAAAGGCACCTCCGTAGCCAGGTGGCAAGGAGCAGCAGTTCATAGCACACGCTTCTTGATTAGACTGGGGTTCGAGCCCGTCACCACCAAATATAGAGGATGCGGAAAGGTCAGGGAATGACCACCACATAACCCGGAGCAATATGGCCTTAGTTGCTTATGCTTCTAAAAACCAAATAACAACAACAACCACCACTTCAAGCCTCCAATAAGCAAAGTGGTGGTATTGCACTGGTTAATGAGAGTCATCTACCACCTAGTATTGCCTGATAACACAGAGGGGGGGCATTCCTCTGTGTGGTCTGGGCACCACACCTCGACCCCCTCCTTAAGCTGGTTCACACCTGGGTGGTCAGACACTGGGAAGACAGTCTGGACTTTGCCGAAATTGGGACCACTTGACTTGAATGTCACCTGAATATCAGTTCCAGTGTTTTAGACTCCCAGGTAGCAAACACAGCTTGTCTGGCATATCTGAGAGAATGTCTTCAACAGCTCATGGACCAAAAATAATTGTAACCTTAGTGCACTCTTCAAACAATGCAAAATTTACAATCATAATTTTCTTGGTTAATACTGTAGTACATATTATAAATAAGATTTTGCAATATTGTATTAGTAGAATTACCCTAGATGTTCAAGCTTTTACTTATTTTGTTACTGATTTTATGATCAATTTATATAATGTCCTTCCAATATTACAACTGTTTTTCTCATTCCCATGGGGGGGTCGTTATATAGAGCTTCAACTGTGTGTGTGTGTGTGTGTGTGTGTGTGTGTGTGTGTGTGTGTGTGTGTGTGTGTGTGTGTGTGTGTGTGTGTGCCCTAAGAGTGATTGCAACCTTCGAGCTACTTATTTATTGCAATTAGACTGAAATTCTGTTCCACTGAACTACTAGTTATGTGTTACCATATTCACGCCAAAACAGCATTACAATAGTAGTATGAATAATAAGTTGTAATTTACGAAATCACTAGCTAAGTTTAATATGAAGGAGAAGCTTAATAAATATAAGGAGAAGAAAAAAGAAGCAATGAGAATTGTAAAAGAAGAAAATAACAAAATTTGGATGGAGATTACACATAAATTAGAGGAGGATATTAATGAAAATAGAATGATAATATAAGGGTTGTTGAGGAATAAGAAAAGGAACAATGAAGAAGCTGGGTTTCTATTTGATAGATGTGCAAAATTAGCCACGGTTAAGAAGGAAATCAGGATTATCAGCGTAGTTTGGAAAAAGAAAAGAATACTAAATGAGTGGACAAGGGGAATCATTATACCAATTTTTAAAAAAGGGTCCAGAAGATAATGCAACAACTATAGGGGAATCACCCTATTATGCCACTGTGCTAAAATCTGAGTTAATTCTTGACAAGATTGAGGAATAAAATAGAAGGGAGAGAGAGAATGAGGTAGAACAGGAGGGATTTAGAAGAGGAAGGTCAATGATTGACTTGATATTTGCCTTAATAGAATTGCTAGAATGATTCTAGGAATTTGCTGTGAGCCTTTTTCTGGTATTCTTAGACCTTGAAAAGACATGATAGTGTGCAAAGAGAAAAAGTGTGGAAAAGTTTGGAGAAAATGTTAATAGATAGGGAGGAAGTAGTGATGATTGGGGATTCAGATTGGTTTTCATTGTCCAATGGACTTCAACAGTGTAGTGTATTGTCACCACTACTTTTTATTCTTGTCATGGATATGGAAATATCCTTGCAGCAGTGAATGATAAAATAGGTGGCAAGCAGAGTTTGCAGATGTGTCCTTTGGGCAAACAAGGAGAAGAACTTCAAGAGAAACTAATGCATTGGGAAAGAGTAGTGGGTATGGTCTAAAGATAAGTGGCCAGAAAAGCAAAGGGAAGGTGATTGACAGAGGAGTAGAAATGAGTGAAAAAAGGTGTAAAATTGGGGATGGAAATGTTGGAAGTGGTGGATAATTTTAAGTACCTAGGGAGTTTATTAACAAAGAATGCAGCCTAGATATTGAAATAGCTAGGAGAATAGTGGCTAGTCAGAGTTTCTTCTGACTAGTAGCCTGTTATGGACTAGGAAAGTCCCAATGAAGTGTAAAAAGCTGATAAATAGGGCATATTTGGTCACTATATTGACCTGTGCTGCAGAGAAATGGAGGATGAATAAATAGGATTCTAGCAGAATTGAAGCAATGGAAATTAAGGTGCTAAGGACTATGCTAGCTAAAACTAGAAGGGATAAGAAATACAGACATAAGAATGAATTTGGAAATAAAGTCTGAGGGAGTAGCTGATTGCATCATGTTTGCGATGGTTTGGACACATGAAGAGAACTTGGACGGATTACCAAGAAGAATGTTTGAGATGAAAATGGACAAGAAGAGTCTGAGTGGAAGACCCAGGAAGAGATGGGGAGATTAGATTAGAGAATATGTGGAAATAAAGGGAATTCAGTTGGAGAGAAAATGATAAGAAGACAAGATCTGGGAAGACAAAAAAAAAGATAGCTTTGACTCACCTGACCCAACCCTAGGGTGAAACAGTGAGGAAGGCAAAGACTAGCTAAATTTTAAAATAATCTGTTGAATGTACCTAAGACAAACTATTTGTAAAGCACAATTTAATATGTTAATTGATCAAAAATATGGTAAAAATTTTGCTGCTCCCTTAAATACAATGGAATAAATTATCAGCTGCTAGTGTTTTAGTTACTTTGCGCTAATTTCTCTCCAGTCACTCTTAATGATCAAAATATCGTGAGTTCTGACTTGAAATGTTAATCAATGGACCAGTGATACCCTAAAGTTTAAAAATTGTGAATTTTTAAACGTGAATGTTTATGCCATTAAATGTGAATGTTTATGCCAAAACGATATTCAGCTCTGAAAGGATAGGTTGGTGTTATTATGTGAAGCACATTGTTCGACATTGGAACTGAGTGGTTTAATTCACCAATGATCTGAGAAATAAGGACACTTGCATTTCTTTCTCTTTGCCAGTGCTGTCATTAAAGTGGCAAATATATGATATTCAATAAAATCACATAAAACATTCTTGATATATAAAAATCACTTATTGGTAATTTAAGTGGATGTCATCTAGAAGAAGGCATATTCATGTGATGGACCATAAGACTAATTGGAATCCATACCTGGCAGCCTTTCCAGTTTAACACCTAGAAAGGATTATTAAGAAATGATCTGCCTTTTGAAGAAAGTTTATTTTTATCTCAGATTTTAGTGAAGTGTGTTGTGTATTTTTTAAATTTATTATTTTTTTATTCTTATTTACTATGTTATATTTTTCATGTTTGGACACCTTTATAGATATTGATTTTGAAGTTGCTGTTTGACTTTTTGATATTGACTTTGAAGGTGGTGTTTCATGGCAAGCATGTGAATTCTTTGTGTGGTTTCAGTTTTATTTTAGTATTGGACAATAGCATCTCCATATTTTACTGGCTAGTGTTTGTATACTTATCTAGTTTTCCTAAATTGCTGCTGGATAATTCTCCTAGTTAATTGCTTTTGAAAAAGATATTGGAAGTGAAGTGGAAATGAGGAGTGATTAATTTGCTGTGAGTATTTTTTCCAACTGGATGTCAATAGCCTTCTCCAGAATAAGAAATTTTCTATTTCAGATATGGAGTTCAAAAGGATGATAATTCAGCAACAGAATATAGTTTGTTGAAAATTGGACTGGGTTGGCCGGTATTTATGACTTTCATCAACCGGTGAAATACCACCACTTTGCTTATTGGAGGCTTGAAGTGGTGAAATCCATGTTTAGTCTCTAGAGCAAAGTTTCCGGCATCCCCCTCCCCCCATACTTCTCCTTCAACCCATGCACGGTACTAAGTACTATAGGTTTTGATACCTTTCGTGTTTGGGGTTTTCATAAATAAATAAATAAATTTTAAAGTATGATAGAATAGCAAAAATTGTTTTGCCATCCTCATTGCTTTTCAAAGTAAAGCAGAATGTCACTGTTTTCAATCTCATCAAAAAGAAAAGTTTTTGAAGAGTTTTAGTGTACACTGGGCTGGTTGTGGTCCTGTTGTAATGTATTTTGATAGTGGATTTGCATATTGCAATATTTGGGCCATATACTGCCACAAAAAAAAAAAAAAAAAAAAAAAAAAAAGGAAGGAAAACTGTTGCACTGGCATTATTGGCTGTAGTAAACTTGTTAAAGTGAAATAAATTTCTGGATGCTATCACTACTTTAAAATTCTTCTACATCATTAATTAAACATGTATGTTGTGTTTTCAGACTGGAATATTTACAACATGGATTTTATCTTTTAACTTTTGTGTTTGTAAGTACAGTAAACCCTCGATTTAATGGACTAACAGGGGAGAAGGGATGTCTGTTAATGCCAAAAGTCTGTTAAATCAAATGTAACCTGTGGGGCATTTTTTATTGTTCTTAATGTAAAAAAAAAAAAAAGAAGCTTTAATACAATATATACAGTACTGTACAATATAAAATTATGTTCCAATTTGGCCTTTGATTTATGGATATCAGAAAATGTTTGTTTTTTTTTATGCCGTAAATTTCACAAACACATGCCACTTGTTCTAATTTTTCAATTAGCTCTAATTTCTGTACCACATTTAAGTTCACATGCTTTCTTTTAACTCCTCTATCACTTGATGCCATTTTAAATTGAAAGGATTCCAAAATTATTTAATAAAGTCACAATTCAGAAATCAGAAACATTCTGTATACAACCTGACCGCACGATAGCTTGAGGCAGCCTGAGACCGAAACAAAGCAAGTCAGTAGATCTGCACTTTAGTGTCCCAAGTCACGTTCAGTTCACAAGTCACTGCCTGCTTTTATCTGTCATCTGGGAAAATAGCTATTTGAACACGTTTTCAGAAAGAATAAAAAACAATTTCCTGAATTTGATTATAAAAATAAAAGTAGGTAATTATCAAAACAATAATGGAAGTAATTAGTATTAATTTTAATTAATACTAATAATTTCAATTAATTAATTAAACTTTATTAATTATTATTAATAACTTTTATTATAATAATTTATTTTATTTAATAAATTAATTATTAATTAATTAAAATTACTAATTAATTTTAATTAATAACACAAGTTTTGTATAACCTTAAAAAAATAATATAGTCGAGATTAATATGTACATTACCGTATTATTATTTGTCCGGTCCATTAAATCGAGGGTTTACTGGACTATTGATTAATCATTTTGGCCATTTTCTATGTGCAAAAAATCTTTTGACATGAATAATGTCTATACTGAGTGTACCCTAGGGCACTCAGGGTGTCACGAAAAGTGAAACTCCTAACTGCTGCTATATCTCCGAAACTAATAGACAAAAGTATAGACAATTTTTACTTATTTTGTTGGGTATATAATGCCATCGACAAATATGCAAGAAAAAATTAAAATTTTGATATTTAATTTAATTTTTTTTTTTTTTGAAAAAACTAAACAGTTCACATTTTGGTCATTTGCCGTTGTGCCTTGGTTACTTTCACTCTCAATAGCAGTGATGCAACAAGTACAATGCATGCACCCAAGAAAACTCAATTGTACGCAACAAGTGCTGTGGTGCAGCAAGTTGAGTCAAGTTTTTATATTGAGCAACAGAATCGTTGCCCTTTGAAAGCTCTACAAGGATATATAACTAGATTTCAAATCAGGTTTTTAGTTTTCGAGAGTTGAACAACTCGTTAAAGTAACTACATCGTTCAGTTACTTTACATTTGTCGAGCTGGTTGTGTTTCATTTAGTTAAGTTGTGACGATGCTGAAAGTTACATCAGCTAAACGCGTTCAAAGGTTTCAACAAAATTACAAATATAACGTTGAAAAGCAAGCACCAAAGTCGGCGGTGGAACAAGAGAGAGTCATAAGTGTTAAAGTGAGCAAGATCAATTAGAGGCAGATGTTATTCATGGATCCACCTTCGGCTCCATGGAAACTAACATCAGTTTTTTTCATCCAGCCCTTTTCTTCCTAGTCCCTATTAAAAATGTCACAGAATTTAAATTTTTAGTAGTCAATACTAGTAGTTGAACAGAGAGAGAGCGAGCTATCTAATAAACCTGAAGATATGGTTTATGGCATTTCATAATGGTATGCATAATTTTCCTTACATCATGCGAGATGAATTACTATTTGGAAGAATGAAGAGTAGTTTTAACCTGTTCGCTGACAGAATGCAAACTTGCATCTAAATAAACTGCGATATTTGTGCCTTAATGCAAATATGCATCCATTCGATTGTGATCAATAAATGAGCACTGTAAAAGGGATAGTACATGAAAAGAACAATTCAGTGATATCAGTGCACTGATTGAATCATGGGCTATTGCATTATGGCTGGGATTTTGCTTAGTGTAAATTGCAGTCTAGAGGAGTGCTGTGAAGCTGTATGCTTGGATCACAGTTTCATATGTTTTTTGCTTATGTTGATGTTATTTTATCTAGTTTCATATTTTTTCTTTGTTTATGTTGAAGTAATTTTGGGTTTAGTACAGTGGACTCCCCCCCCCCCCCCCCGCGCTTTATGATTAGTTCATTGTACGTTCAAATCGCTATATGATTAACCAATTAATAAGATTAAATATACTTGAAAATCGGAAGAATATTTTCCATAGACTAGCAAAATGAAAATAAATTTATGCTTATGTACATAGCTAAATTACATATTGTAATATGTACATGCTAACTAATTAAGTAACAGTAAAAAAAAATAACTAATAATAAAAAAGATAAGCAATCAATAACAAAGAACATGGAATGTGCAAGTGAGATACTGAGTAACACGTTTACGAAGCTTAAAAAAATAGGAATGGAGAGAAGATCCTGAAAATTTATTTATATATATATTTTTTATATGATTGAAGATTTTATGGAAGGGGAAACATTTCACCATAATAACTTAAAAACCCACAGAATTCCAGCCATTGGTATTATCGTAAATGCAATAAGATCGAGTTTACTACCTGTTTATAATTATAATAGATTGCGCTAACAGAAAATCACAATAAATCGGAAACTACAAATTGTTTTTATTGTTTTATGGTTGCGACCTCCAGAAATGTGCTTTAGAAAACTATCGCAAAGATGTTCAAAATTGATTCTTATAATTGAACATGTGATAACGATGAAAGTGTAGTGCATTTTAATGATTTGAATTGGTTTTTGGAATTTAAAGTGGCTGATTCCACTAACCAATGAACATGTTAACTGGCACCTACTTATTTCACTTTGCGATGGGATGGTCTTACGATTGTCTCTAAATGGACCATATAGTCCGTCCTCTTGGCCAAAAGCAGCGTTTGTAAACATGTTGGCTGCATGTTTTGTGTCCTTTAGTTCAAGTGTTTTTTTGTGTTGTTCAATTTCCATTATAAAAACCACACCTTTTAGAGAGATAAACAGTTTAGTTATATAGCGAAAATTTCAAAATCCGAGGTCTTGGAACGAATTACCAAAAAACAGTGTGTTATTGGGTTCACATTACAATATTTTTGCGATACAATGGTCTTGCTGGAGTGGATTAATATCGTTAAGCGCTGGTCAACTGTACTTAGTTGCCCAAAACAGTTCACATTGCCGCTGGCCAACCACGTCAACTTGATGTGCGGCCTTAGATTTTATGTGCTATTTAATTAAGGGTATAACTACTCTCCTTTCTTTTGTATGCATTGTACTCACCATATTAGAATTCACCATAACTTATGTCTGAGTGACTCTGTCTCCGATATCCCCCACACAATACTGCCTTTCATGACCTGACCAGTATTTAAAATTCATCAAAGTTATTTTCTATGCTCCTAGCATTATAGTGTATATACAACTGTTTTTACTACAAGACAGTTCCACAAGGATCCCCCACCCATGTGGGGGTCCTCGTGGAACAAGCAAATCTTGAAGTCCCTTGCATGCTGCTGCATGTTCTAATAGAAGCAGTGAAAAATCATTTTCACTCTGCCTATGGTTTCTGTTAGTCTGCATATCCCTCCCGACTAGCAGTTTTTTGACCCACCTAACATCATCAACAAATATTCTCACGCTCCTAAGTATATCCCATCCCTGTAGAAACAGTATCCTCCTGTTAACTAGTACAGACCACACTGAGAAAACTTCTGCTTCCTTGCACATTCTCTTCGTGACCAAATTTGATTGTCATGGTTCTCATCACGTATTCCCATCTATTTTGTCTTGAAGAATTGCAGACACTTTCAGTTTCAGTCCTAACACTCAGTTTACAGTATTTTCAGCATTACTCTGAACTTTTAAAATTAACTTCTCAGATCTCCTATCTTAATATCAATAATAAAATAAAATAAATTTCCGTAAGCATAAAACATCACGTCATTCATAGCTTTGTTGGCTTTTGGATTTTAATAGCTGTTCGATTAAACCGTTTAAAAATTTAAATGTTTTTTTATATTCCAGGATGACCATGGTCAGAGGAATTCACAAGATAAAGAGAACACGATAAACAGCACCGTATTTAGCAGTCATGGGCTTGAACCCTGGTCACTCAAAACGTGCAATACACCTCACACCTGACCACTCGGGTACAGCATTTACAACATGTACAACAATATCACCTTTTATGCTCTTAAAAGATAATTGACCTACATTGTCACCAACTTTAGCCTTTGGCAGACAAACCTTGGTCTTATTCCACTAGTACACCATTATACCATCTGTATGTGTTTGAATACTTTAAGTTGTATATAGTGTAAATTTTTTCTTGGGTCCTCCCTTGATCTCATGAAATTAACAAATTGATTGTTCACTGTTCCAGCAGATAAATATTAGGACCAGAATAATTGCTACTTTTTTATCTTTTATTTCCAGTGTGCCAGACTGCATTCTTTTTATATTTATGCATTGCATTTAATTTATATGTTAGCCTTGTAACATAATACTACCATCGTGACTATACATCTAATAACATCTTCTGTTTTGTATATTGCTACTTTTGTTTTATAAACTCCTCAGGCCTTTGCCATCCAGGGTATGTACGTCTGGTTATCTGTTTATGTATTTGCCTGCTAATAAATATTTATTTATTGTTATTTGGCAGAGCTTTCAAGCCAATTGATAATGAAATTGTGAATTTTCAGAGTGAAAAATCACATACCTCAAAATCTTTTCGCTGTATTTTGTATTACATGCTGAATTAATGCATATATTTTTACTAATATAAATTTTTAATGATTTTACCAAATAGAAATATTCTATTTATAAAGAATATCCTCAAGCAATTTTATGTATCATTATACACCATCTTTTCATCTTGGCATTTATTTAGATAATTAAGACTGATCATTTCTATCTCAGTTTAAAGTAAAAGTATTTCCTGGTTTTAAAAAAAAAATTTTTTTTTTTAGATTTAAAACTATGCATGAAAATAAGTACAATATCTAGGGATTCAGAATGCAGGCTAATTTCTTAATTATTTTGTCCATTGTTATCTAATTTTATTTGTGACAAAATTCTAATGAGCACAAAGAATAAAGTTTAATGTTTATAATATTTTATTATCTTGCTTTCACAACTTAGAAGCAAATAGTTATTTTTAAAATGTATATATTTTGTCTTATATATTGCCATCGATTTTTCACTGCAGGTTTTTTATTTATTTATTGTTTTATTAGAAAAGAACTATCTGTATTTGTACGTATTGTGCATGCTGTTATGTGGTATACTGGGAAATGCTATGCACGTTACATGTTATGTTTATATGTGATCATGTTTTAAAATATCAGTGTATACAAATTGCATAATAGCCTTATGGAGTAACCAGTATATTTATTTGAGATTTTTAATTTTCTTCAACAGATATGTGGCATTAAATACACTCTTAAAAACTGTACATGCAGATTATAATGCTGTTCAAAGGCATCGAAGTACAATTGTAGACTGCCTTAAAGATCCAGATGTGTCAATACGAAAGTAAGTCCTATAGGTTAAGTTAATTGTATAAAGAGGGTAAGAATAGTGAATACTTGATTTCTCATATTAAATTAGCAGTACTAATTTGGTAGCATCCCTTGATTTGGACTTTTCCTTGAACGAGCATATTCTGCATCTGCAAGAAATGTGGCTGTAGTTATCTCTTCTGAATACATTTCTAATTGTAAATTTGTTTGATTTGAATTAAAATATTACTTATTGTGGCAGTTATCGTAGATAAGTAACAGTTTTTATGGGTTTTTTGCATTGAAATCACCATTGAGCTATAGCATATTATTTGTCCATAAAGAGTCTGGTACATCTACTTGATGATAAGTGGTGACCACTACAAGATGAACATACTGGCTACACATTGGCTACTTTTCTTCAGAATTTAAAAGAATCTTGTCAGCAAAATAATTCTCATAATGTGATTCCAGAAACAGTTGGGAAGCTAATACAGGTCTGGTCTACCACCTCCTCTCTTTCTATAGTATAGCAGTGAACATACCAGGTTATACCATGTTTCCATTATTTTGCAGTTCACTAATTTAATTCATAAAACTTACAATGGTGGACTCACCAGATATGGTTTGGGAGTTGTGTTGGTCACTCATATAGTAGCAGCAATTTTCTTGATTTATTGGATGGCTGTTTTATTCATCAGTTGATCACCTGCCAGGTGACCTACCACTATTTTTTATACATTTTGGATGCCAACAACCAGTTAAGATTGGGATATGAAGTCACAAGGAGCCCTGTCTAGTGAGAATGAAGACTATGAAAATGCCAGAAGCTTATCAAATTGTAGCAGGGTGCTTAATGATTTTGTAATAACTGAGAGCAAAGTGGAGGAGAAATTGTTGAAGTTAAACATAAGAAAGACACATGGGATCTCTCTCTCTCTCTCTCTCTCTCTCTCTCTCTCTCTCTCTCTCTCTCTCTCTCTCTCCAGTTATATTAAACGAGGCGGCAAAGGAAGTAAGCAAACCCTTAGCCATAATTAGGAGAGCATCCTTGGACTCAGGAGAGGTCTCCATGGACTGAAGATGTGAAAATGTATCCCCAATTCACAAAGGGTATCGAAGGGTGACAAGTAATTACAGACCAGTTAGTTTTAACTTCTGTTCCGGATAAAATAATGGAGTCACTGGTTAAAGATGCATTGCAGGATCATCTAGACAAGACTGCAGCAATAATTCAGACAAAGCATGTGTTTGTTAAAGGAAAGTCTTGTCTGAAAAAATTTGATTGGATATTATGATGTGGTTACAAAGGAACAGGATGCAAAAAATAATTTTGATATCATATACTTGGATTTCAGGAAAGCTTTTGACACTGTTGTGTGCATGGAAGACTACTGTACAAATTCAAGCAGAATGGTATTAAAGGTAACTTGCTACAATGGATAAAAGGATGGTTGAGTGGGAGAAGACAGAGGGTGGTAATCAATGGGTGCTGCTCTTCGTGGACTAATGTTATTAGTGGAGTCCCACAGGGTTCAGTGTTGGGTCCACTGTTGTTTTGTATATTTATCAATGATATTGATGAAGGTATATCAGGCTTAGTGTCGAAGTTTGCAGATGATACAAAGGTTTGCAGGGTTGTTAATGACAGTAATGGCAGTGTGCCACTGCAACAGGATCTAGAAAATTTGGGAAGATGGGCTGAGAAGTGGCAACTGAAGTTTAACATTGACAAATGCAAAGTACTGCATATGGGTAGAAGTAACCCCAGAGGAACGTAACAACTGTGTAGTACTACACTTAAGGTGGTAGAAAATGAAAAAGACTTGGAAGTAATTGTGCAGTCAGATATGAAGTTTTCTGAGCAATGCAGACAGGCTGCCAGAGCAGGTCATGCAGTTTTGTCAATGATATACAGGAGTTTTACTAGCAGGGAAAAGGTGATTATCCCTCTGTATGAGGCAGTAGTCAGGCCACACCTTGAGTACTGTGTACAGGTCAGGAGGCCTCATTTTAGGAAGGATGTAGATTTGCTTGAGCGTGTACAGAGAAGAGCAACAAGATTGGTGAGGGGAATGAAGGGCTCCACTTACCAAGAGAGGCTTAAGTTCTGCAAATTGCAGCAGCTGGAGACTAGGCACCTGCAAGGTGATCTGATTGAGGTGTATAAGACCTTGAATGGGTTGGCACACTGAATTCTGATGTGATTCTTCCGCTTCAGATTACGAACCTAAGGGGGCATAAATTCAAATTGAAGAATGACAGTTGTAGAATAGATGATGTGCGGAAATTTGCCTTTAGCCATTGGGTGGTTAATTGCTGGAACAAACTTCCATCTGTCGTTGTGGAAGTTGATAAGTTAAATAAATTTAAGGAGGAACTGGACAAACATTTATAGGGAATGGTTGTGTGAATTTTTTTTTTTTTTTTTTGGCTGATGCTACATAAGCTCATGGTGCCTACGTAGCCAGGTGGGCAGGAACAGCAGTGCATAGCACATGCTTCTTGATTAGACCGGGGTTCGTGCCTATGACCACCAAATATGGAAGATGCAGAAAGGTCAGGGAATGACCACCGCATATCCCCGGAGCAATATGGCCTTAGTTGCTAATGCTCCTAAAAACCAAACAACAACAACATAATCTCATACGCTTGCTTTCTTGCATCACATGCCACTATCACTATTTCTTTTGAAATGAAAAGCTACATTGCACTTAGGTTTTTTTTTTATAAATATTGAATTTTGCATTCTTTTGTGTTCTATACATTATTTAGTTCCTCTTCCAGTAGCTGTCAAATGAACTTGGCTGCAGTGTTACATTATTCCTCCATTTTCAGCTAAAAGTGGCACAATGTTTTCCATAAGAAATCCCCACTTCTTCAGCTATTTAATGAATTGTCAGTCTTCTGTCATTTCATACTAAAGTTGTGTGCTTTGATTCCTAATTCATCATTATTATTGGTTGAAGTGCTCCTTGCCTGAGATAGTCCCCTGAACCTCTCTGTGCATGACCAGATCTTCCATCAAGCCATGTTTTTTTCCAATATTCTATTTCCAGAATCATTATGAACATAATACTTTACGAGTTCTCTGGGGAAGTTGACTTAATCCCTTCATTTGTTAATTCAGTTTTTCTGTGGAAAAATTTTGAAGGTTTGAATGATAAGGAGCAATTTAAATTATTGCAAAAGCACTTTCTGGCAGTTTATGTAAAAGTTTCTCGGATGCCCATTTTTTTCAAAATTAAATGAATTCATTCAAGTTTCTTTTTGACAGTTAAAATTTTTTGCTTTAATAATGGGCCTATATTTAGATATAGTTGGTACTTTTTTATCATAAATATCCTGGATTGTTGCCTTAAGACATTGTAATTGAGTTGCTTGAGAGAATAACTTGTATTATTATTATTATTTATTATTTTTTTTTATTTATTTATTTAATTTTTTTTTGACATTTCTTGGGCAATAAGAAACTTGGAGAATATTTATCTTTTTGCTTGATTTGCAATCCTTTTTATGAATCATTCTGAAAATGGTGTTGCTACCCTAGCATTGTTGCTTGATTGTTGACTGATGTACCCAGTCCATCATTTAATGGTTATTTTTCAAAACACTCGATGATGATGAATACAATTTTCTTACCTTGGTCATGTACACATTTTTCTCTTTGATACAAGTGCTGATTAGTTCATTTATATATTTTTATAATGCTGATCATTTGTGTAAAACCATGTGCTGCAGTAATGCTTGATGATGAGTTTAAATCTTGCACTATGATGTGACTCCTCCTACTACACAAATGGAATATATTGCTGTCATGTTGCCAGAAAGGAGGCTAACTAACGTGGATGAACACAATGCGCTTGCAGACGTGTGCTCACTGCTTAATCTCCAAAGGTCATTTGCATTGAATGGCAAGTTTGCATCACTGTCCTTATGATTTTCACGCAAAATTTTGCATGATTTTTGTTTTTGCTTACTTTACCTTATTAAAGACTTACCTACAGCTTATTTGTTCCGCATCTCCGGAGTGAACAGGAATCTTACCATTATCATGAATAGCATTAGTAAAGGCACATGATGCAAGAAAACAAGCTTATATAGCATCAGCCAAAAAAAAAAAAAAAAAAAACCTTCTCATTTCACCCATCCACTCACTCCAAATGTTTGTCTAGTTCTGCCTTGAATCCATTCAAGCTGTCAACCTCTACAACAACAAATGGAAATTTGTCCCAGCAATCAAACACCTGCTGGATAAAGGCAAGCTTCTGCGCATCTATCCTACAACTCTTTTTTTCCTCAATTTCAATTTATGCTCTCTAAGGCAGTTATTCTGAGCAAGAGGAAGAATCCCATCAGCATTGAGCATGCTCAAACCATTCAATGCTTTATACACCTCAATCAAATCACTTCACAGGTGCCTAGTCTCCAGCGACTGTAATTTGCAAAACTTAAACTTTTCTTCGTAAGAGCATCCCTTTGTTCCATTCACTAATCTTGTTGCCCTTCTCTACTCGTTCCAGCAGCTCTACATCCTTCTTAAAATGAGGCCTCTAGACCTGTATACAGTACTCAAGGTGTGGCCTGACCATTGCCTTATACAAGGTGATAATCATCTCCTTTTCCCTGTCTGCACTGCTCAGAAAACTTCATATCTGCCTGCACAATTACCCCAAGGTCCATTTCATTCTCTACCAAGTGCTGTCAGTGTAGTACCACACAGTTGATACATTACTCTGGGGTTACTGCTTCCCATATGCAGTACAGTAAACCCCCGCTTTTCGCGTATTCGTGATCGCCGATTTAATATAAAATGAAACCTAAAAAATGTGAATTTTAAAGCACCGTGAACATTTTCCGCCATAAAAAAACATGGGCGTGGCTTAAATTATCTTTCCCAGTCAAAACAGCGTTCAGTGGGTGGGGGAGAGGGGTGACAAAATCGCCAACATGGATATTTCTCGCTAATCCTTGTTCAGTATGTGTTATGCGTTTGCCATGGAAGGTTTCGTTGTTTGCTTTTAATTTATATGCTTATAAATTGAATAAATTTATCAATTTATAAATTGATATGCTTACAAAAGTGATAAATCTACAGTTTTGCAGTGTGTAAAACAGACTTTCTCGAGTGTGTTAACGGAAGAAAGTGACTTTATTGCGGACAAATTCTTTCTAATCCGTACAAAAATATGGCTATGAATAACAAGGGAAATGTGAAAATATCAAAGAAGGTGATGAATAAAATTATAACTCAATTTTATTAGCGAATAAAATTGAGTTATTAGACAAAATTTCTAGTGGTGAAAGTGTCTCCTCAGTGGCAAAACATTATAAAATCAATGAGTCAACGGTACGATAAAGGCGCTGGTTTGAAATTTCTAATAAATATTATATTTAATATTAAATTGTTTCTTATTTTCATTTCAATGCCATATGCTTGCATTTCACATTATGAAGGTACATATAATACATACGTAGACAAAATTTTAGACTAGTTTTTCTTATATATTTCATACTTTGGAACGGAACCCCTTTATTACTATGGGAGCCATAACTCGGTATTCGCGACATTTCTCAGGAACGTAACCCCCGCGAATAGCTGGGGTTTACTGTACTTTACAGTTGTCAATGTTAAACTTCAGTTGCGACCTCCCAGCCCAGCACTCCTGTAGCCAGGTGGGCAGGAGCAGCAGTGTGTAGCACACCCTTCTTACCCTTCTTGTTTAGACCGGAGTTCGAGCCCGTGACCACCAAATACGGAGGATGCAGAGAGTTCAGGGAATGACCACCACATATCTCCAGAACAATATGGGCTTTGTTGCTAATGCTCCTAAAAACCAAAACAACAACCACCTCTCAGCCCGTCTGCTTAACTTTTCTAGATCCTGTTGCAGTAGCGTAAACTGTCATTACAACCCTGTCGACCTTCATATCATCTGCAAACTTGGACATTAAGCCTGATATACCATCATCAATTTCATTAATAAATACAGAAAACAACAATGGACCCAACACTGAACCCTGGGGGACTCCACTAATAACATTAGTCCACGAAGAGCAGTGTCCATTGATTACCACTCTGTCTTCTCCCAATCAACCATCCCTTTATCCATAGCAGCAATTTGCCCCCAATGCCACACTGCTCCAATTTGTGCAACAGTATCAAAAGCTTTTCTAAGATCCAAATATATGATATCAAAATTATCCTTTGCATCCAATTCCTTTGTCACAACATCATAGTATCCAATCAAATTGGTCAGACAAAACTTCCCCTTAACAAACCCATGCTGTGTCCGAGTTGTAACTGAAGTCTTGTCTAGGAGATCCTGCAATGCTTCTTTAACCAGTGCCTCCGTTAATATCCCTGGAACAGAAGTTAAACTAATAGGTGTGTAATTACTTGTGTCACCCTTTGATCCTCCTTTGTGAATTGCAGTCACATTTGTACATCTCCAGTCTGAGTACCTCCCCTGAGTCCAAGGAAGCTCTTATAATTATGGCTAAGGGTTTGCTTAATTCCTTAGCTGCTTCTTTTAATATAACTGGATGGATCTCATCTATCCCAGGTGCCTTTCTTATGTTTATCTTCAACAATTTCTCCTCCACTTTGCTCTCAGTTATTAAAAAATCATCTAGCCCACTGCCAGAGTTTAATTCACCTCTCGTATTTCCCTCCCTGAATAACTCCTCATCTCTGAATGTAGATGCAAAATACAGATTTAATTTGTTAGCTACCTGTGTAGGATTATCAATAGTTGAACCATCAATATCAAGTGGACCAATCTGATTCATTCCTTTCCTTCTAGAGTTTACATAAGTAAAGGACTCTTTGCTGTTTTTCTTTACATCCTTTGCCAAAGATTTCTCGTAATCTGTCTTTGCCTGGCTTACCCCCTTTGTGACTTGGTTACAGACTAGCTTATATCTATCATAGGCTTCCGTGTCACCTGTTAATTTATATGTATCCCATGCATTTTTCTTCTCTGCCACATGTCTCAATAGTTCATCTGACATCCATTTAGGCCTAAACCTTGAACAATATTTCTTAGTTAGTATTTAAAGCCTAGTAGCTTCCAAGATTAATTCTTTGAATGCTTCCCATTTTGAATTTGCTGTTGGTAACATCATCAGTTGGTCCCACCGTATAGAATTTAAATACCGTCTCAGACCACCATAGTCACCTTTACGAAAGCAAAAACTCTTCCCTTTACCCCTGATGGTAGTTACCTCTTTGAGTAAATTCCACTTCAGCACCCTATGATCACTGCCACCTAGTCATTTCTTTATCTGCAGATTTTTAATGCATGAAGAATCACTACTGATAATCAGATCAAAAGTATTACTCCCTCTAATTGTCTCCCGAACATGCTGCTGTAGAAAACAATCATCCAATAAATCAACGAATGCCGTGCTAGTGTGTGCGTGACCAACCGACAAATTGCAGTCAATATCTTGGAAATTAATCTCCCATTGTAAGATCCTTTGATTTCTTTGTACAGTTGTTTATTATACTCATCAGAGCCATTAGGCCTATAACACACTCCTACTCTCAATTTTGATTTCCCAGTGCTTGTGTCATACCAAACTGACTCGGCACTGCACTCTCCAGCCATGTTGTGACTGGCTGTAATTCCTCCCTGTACACATTGTACTCCCCAAATTCCAGTTCTGCATTCCTTATATCTGTGTGACACCATGTCTCTGATATCCCAACAATATCTGCCTTTGATGTTTTGACCAATACCTCAAATTCATCAAATTTATTTACCAAACTCAGCATTGTGTACGCACAAGTATACATGCACATGTTCCTATTCTTAGCTACCCTAACACAGCCCATGTATTTACTTGTTCCATAATGACTCTCAGCAGCCTCTGGAATCTCCTGCTCCTTGTTTTTCAGGCTGCTGCTCATTGCAATAGAAGCAGTGCAAGACTCGCTCTCAACTTCTGCCAGTGGCTACTGTTAATCTATTAGTCCATGTATTCCTCCAAGCTATCAGTTTTAACACTGCCTTGATGGCATCAGCAAATATTCTTGCAATACCAGAATATTGGAATACCGGAGTTAGAGGCCTTTTTAATCTTATAAGCATCAAAGTAATTGTGGTCTAAATAATTTTGGTCTGAATGTAAGAAAATGTTTCCAATCAAAGAGTAATTAGTGGAACAAAACTTAATTTTGTTTCCTCAAAAGATACTGTAAATTTAAATCTAGATTAAATGATGGATATATGGATTAATTTCAACAAATTTGTTGAAATGGATAACTATGTGGATGCTCTTTGTTTTATGAAGAAATTTAAATTGTGTGTTTAAAAAATGTTTGAATGTCTATATATATTTGTTTAATTCAGAATACATATTGCTGTAATATTGCATTTTCTTATTTATCAGAATATATTTTACTCTTATTTTTTAAAATGTGTATAATGTATATTTACCACTATCTCTATTTTTTCATGATTTCAGAAGAGCAATGGAACTGTGTTTTGCGCTTGTTAATGGTAACAATATCCGTACCATGACAAAAGAACTCTTATCATTCTTGGAAAAGACAGATCCAGATTTCAAATCACAGTGTTCTTCTAATCTGTTTATTGCAGCAGAAATGTAAGTTTTATTAATATTATTTATTAAACCGAGCAGAAGGATGAGTTCAAATGCAAGTTGTGTGTGTGTGTGTGTGTGTGTGTGTGTGTGTGTGTGTGTGTGTGTGTGTGTGTGTGTGTGTGTGTGTGTGTGTGTGTGTGTGTGTGTGTGTGTGGAGAGAGAGAGAGAGGTTTGTGTGAATTTTAATCCTAGATTATTTTTGGGATTTTTTGAAAATGTTTGTGTAATATATCATCAGTAGTGGCACATGTTCTAAAAAGCCCAACAATTTAAGCTGTAAAATTTTAAGAAATTCTGCCATTATGAAAATATTTTTTGTTTACAGTGCTTATAGTATTATTGGTAGAAAAAATAAAATTATTTAGAATACAAGGTCTGGTCAAAAAAAAGTATCCAGATTATGTTGGTTGTTCAAGCTTGAGACAAAAAAACTTTCATTGCTACAAAGGATAACATTTTTAGACATGTCTCATCCTTGCATCCACATAGTAAGCTGCTCAATCACTTATTCCCGTCTGTAATTTTCAGCTGATAACAAAGGTGTTTTCACATCTCATTGTACTTCGAAATGCAGTGTGCTTTGAACATGATTTTTAGATTTTTCTCCTTTTAAAGCAAATTCGAGCACAAAGATACATACACGTGAGTGTGTGCATGCTAAATTTTGCTTTCAGTTCAATAAACTTAAACACTGAAACATGTGATCTTAAAATAGCATATGAAGACCCTGAAACAGATCATACACAAGTTTTTGACTGGCATTATCATTTCAAAGAGGATAAGGAGTCTTTTGGAAATTTCTAGTATTATTTTGACTCTGCAGGTGTTATCCACAAGAAATATGCCCCAAAGAGACAAAATTAATAAAGAGTTCAATGTTGAAGTTCTGAGATTTCATTGTGATGCATTGACAGCACTAGCTGCCCATGTTAACTGGATACACTGCTTTAGATTTAATGTGCTTAACTAAGAGCATAACCCCTCCTGTTCTATCTGTCCTTTCTGTGTATATTGGCCATGTGGGACACACTTGAAGACAAAGCCATTAAGTTATTATGTAGAAAATAAGATTTTGACATTTAGAATTAGAGATTATCAGTCATTGACTCAAGATCAGGATCAACAATTTGCCTCTTATGCCTCTATTTTGAAAATGGATATAGGTACTGAAAAGAAGCAGGAAAAGGATACTCTTGTGGCCTTAGTTAAAGTGGATAAGGATAAGATAAAGACAATTGAAGAGGTTGAGAAAAAATTACAAGAAGAAATAAGGCCAAGTATGAATAAAGTAAAAGTTAAAAAGATAAGAAAATAAGAGACAGAGGGGTTTTGCTAGAATTTGATTCTGTGGCTGATATGAAGGAATTATAGGAGAATGGGAAATTGATGGAAGTTGGTCTGAGGATTGAAACTCCAACGAAACCTGGCCCAAAACTTATAGTATATGAAGTTCAAAAGACAATTGAGAAAGATGAATTATTAAAAATGTGGGAACGAATCTTCAGGAATATGGTTTTACACTACAAGATGTTAAAGAAAGTGTGATAGTATGCAGTGTTTCAAGTGTTAGTCCAAGAAATGTGAATAACTGGATATTTGAAGTAACTAAAAGACTGAGAAATCAGTTAATACAAAGAGGTAGAATATACTGTCAATGGCCCTCCTATAGGGTGAAGGTCCTCGTACCAAAATGTGTTAAATGTCTGGTATACAGACATTGTCGCTCATCAGTGTAAAGAGAAAATCATGTGTGGTCACTGTGGGGATGAGGGACACCTCTATAAAGACTGTCAGAAAAGAAATGAAAATCCAGTATGCATAAATTGTAAAAGAAAGGGAATAGACCATAACCACTCAATTAGAAGTAAAGAGTGTTTAGAGTATAAAAGGTTCTATCATCAATGTAAAAACAGAAACAATTATGAATAGAAGGAATAACGAAATAAAAAAGCTTAAGGTAGTGCAGTTGATTGGACAATGGTCTTATAATTTTGCAATACAGGCTAATAAAAAATTAGATTAAATTGGAGGTGAACTGTTCCTTCTGCAGGAGCCATACATGGTGAATGGACAGGTGAAAGGATATCGAGTGACTGATAAAATTGGCGAAAGTGGTGACAGCTGTAGTTGCACAAAATAGAGGTGCCTCCGTAGCCAGGTGGGCAGGAGCAGCAGTGCGTAGCACACGCTTCTTGATTAGACCGGGGTTCGAGCCCGTCACCACCAAATACGGAGGATGCGGAAAGGTCATTCAGGGAATGACCACCGCATATCCCGGAGCAATATGGCCTTAGTTGCTAATGCTCCTAAAAACCAAATAACAACAACATAACAGCAATATAGCCTTAGTTGCTAATGCGCCTAAAAACCAAATAACAAACAAAATAGAGAACTTGTGGTGAAGAGATAGTAGTAGTGGCATGTGATGCAAGAAAGCAAGTGTATGAGCTTAGGCAGCATCAGCCAAAAAAAAAATAAATAAAAATAAAAAATAAAAAATTACAAAACAATCCCCTCTAAATATTTGTCCAGTTCCTTGACTTTATTTAACCTATCAACTTCCACAACAACAGATGGAAGTTTGTTCCAGCAATTAACCACCCGCTGGCTAAAGGCACATTTCCGCACATCTATTCTTCCATCTGTCCTTCTTCAATTTCAATTTATGCCCCCATAGATTCGTAATCTGAACAAGTGGAAGAATCCCATCAGAATTCAGCGTGCTTAACCCATTCAAGGCCTTGTACACCTCAATCAGATCACCTCGCAGGTGCCAGTCTCCAGCTGCTGCAATTTGCAGAACTTAAGCCCCTCCTGGTAAGAGGATCCCTTTGTTCCCCTCACCAATCTTGTTGCCCTTCTTTGTACATGCTCAAGCAAATCTACATCCTTCCTAAAATGAGGCCTTCAGACCTGCACACAGTACTTAAGGCGTGGCCTGACCATTGCCTTATACAGAGGGACAATTACCTCCTTTTTCCTGCTAGCAAAATTCCTGTATATCATTGACAACACCCCATGACCTGCCCTGGCAGCCTGTCTGCATTGCTCAGAAAACTTCATATCTGACTGCACAATTACTTCCAGGTCTTATTCATTTTCTATCACCTTAAGTGTAGTAGTACCACACAGTTGGTACGCTTCTCTGGAGTTACTTCTGCCCATATGCAGTACTTTGCATTTTTCAATGTTAAACTTCAGTTGCCATTTCTCAGCCCATCTGCCAAAATTTTCTAGATCTTGTTGCAGTAGCACACTGCCATTACTGTCATTAACAACCCTAGCAACCTTTGTATCATCTGCAAAATTTGACACTAAGCCTGATATACCTTCATCAATATCATTGATAAATATACAAAACAACAGTGGGCCCAACACAGACCCATGTGGGACTCCACTAATAACATTAGTCCACGAAGAGCAGTGTCCATTGATTACCACTCTGTCTTCTCCCACTCAACCACCCTTTTATCCATTGTAAAAACCTACCCTTAATATCATACTGCTGCAATTTGTACAGTAATCTTTCATGTGCAACAGTGTCAAAAGCTTTCCTGATTACCAAGTATATGATAACAAAATTATTTTTTGCATCCAGTTCCTTTGTAACCCCATCATAAAATCTAATCAAATTTGTCAGACAAGACTTTGAGTAGTTTGCAGTTGAAGACCAGGAAACATTTTCTGTACACATAAAGGGTCTCAAGATCACAAGATATCCAGAAATGGTTGATTAGCATTAGTAGAGGCATATGATGCAAGAAAGCAAGCTTATTCAGCATCATCCAAAAAAAACCAAAAAAAAAAAAAAAAAACCACACCACTCCCATTTCACCCCTCCGTTCGTTCGAAATACCTGTCCAGTTGAGCCTTAAATTTGTTTAGGCTATCAACTTCAACAACAAGTGATGGAAATCGGTTCCACCAACCAACCACCCGCTGGCCAAAGGCAAATTTCCGGACATCTATCCAACATCCGTCCTTCCTCAATTTGAATTTATGCCTTCAGAGGTGATTATTCTGAGCAAGATGAAGAATCCCATTGGCATTGAGATGCTCAAACCATTCAAAGCCTTATACACCTCTATCAGATCACCTCGCCAGTGCCTAGTCTCCAGACTCTGTAATTTGCAAAACTTAAACCTTTCTTTGTAAGAGCAACCCTTTGTTCCATTCAGTAATCTTGTTGCCCTTCTCTGTACCCGTTCCAGCAGCTCTACATCCTTCTTGAAATGCGACCTCCAGACCTGTATACAGTACTCAAGATGTGGCCTAACCATTGCCTTATACAAGGGAATAATCACCTCCTTATCCCTGCTAGAAAAATTCCTGTATATCATTGACAAGACACCATGAGCTACTCTTGCAGCTCGTCTGCACTGCTCAGAGAACTTCATATCTGCCTACACAATTACCCCCAGGTCCTTTTCATTCTCCACCACTGTCAGTGTAGTATCGCAGAGTTGATACGTTGCTGTGTGGATACTGTTTCCCATATGTAGTACTTTACATTTGTCAATGTTAAACTTCATTTGCCACCTCTCAGCCCATCTGTTCAACCTTTCCAGATCCTGTTGCAGCAGCATAGCGTCAGTAGTGTCCTTAACAACCCTGCCAACCTTTGTATCATCTGCAAACTTGGACATTAAACTTGATATACCATCATCAATATCATTCATAAACACCGAAAACAACAATGGACCCAACACTGAACCCTGAGGAACTCCACTAATAACATTAGTCCACGTTGAGCAGTGTCCATTGATTACCACTCAGCGTTTTATGTTATGTTATATTATATTATATTAGTTATATTATATTATGTTATATTAGTTTTATGTTATTCAGAAATCTTGCTATCTACGACACCATCCCTAAAGAAACCTTCTGTGTCATAGAATATTCATTAAAGTGAGTGAGTAATAGGTATCACCTCCTCAGACAGCTGAGAAGCATAATATGCAAAATGGGCTGCATTAATGCTTTATAAAATGAACTCTTCTGTGACGACTCTGTTAAGCTATGACGATGTGGTCCTCCAGGACCTGGATATAAGAAATAATTTTGACATTATGTAAGAGGGGGAGTTTGAAAAGTTCATAACCTGAGTGTGAAAGGGTAGTGGTACAGTATTAAAATTTTCTGTACTTAATGTACAGAAATATACACTTCAATGTACTTAATGTACACTTCAAATAGTAATCCTCCAAGTTTCATGCAGTGCCATTACTTTTTTTTTTTTTAAATTACAGTTCCTGAAGTCAACAATCTGTGTAGTTTGATGACTTCAGGAACTGTGTAGTACCACACAGTTGGTATATTTCTCTGAGGTTTCTTCTAGGAAGTGCATAGGAAGGACTCCCTATAAAATTTATAGGAAGGACTCCCTATAAAATTTATAGGGAGTCCTTCCTATGCACTATCAGGGTACTTGGCTAAATTAATTGCACCCACAGTGGGGCAGTCCGAATATGTTGTTAAAGACAGTAGAGAGTTTGTGAATTTTGTGGGGAATTTGACTATAAATGATGATGAGAGCATGATCTCTTTTGACGTTATATCTTTATTTACATGTATTCCTATTAGTCATGCAGTATATTGTGTAAAAATGGCATTGACTAGGGATGCCTCCCTTGGTAATAGATCACTTCTCGGTGTGGAAGACATTTGCACCGGGGTAGAATTATGTCTAGCTAGTACTACCATGTTGTTTCAAGGAACTATGTATAAGCAGGTTCGCGGTACTGCCATGGGTTCACCCATTAGTGCCACCGTGGCCAATTTGGCCATGGAGGAGTTGGAAAGTAGAGTTTTTAGTGGGTGTTCGTTTCCTATTAGGAACTGGAGAAGATATGTTGATGATACCTTTGCCCTGGTCCAGAAGGGGAGGGAGGATGATGCCGTTTGCTGGCTTAATAGCTTCTCCCAATTTATACAATTCACCTCAGAGGTGGAAACGGGTGGTATCCTGTCATTTTTGGATGTATTGATCTCCAGGGTGGGTTTTAGACTTAAGATGTCAGTTTTTAAAAAACCCATGTGTAGAGGTCAATACACCCATTTCGATTCAGCACAAGCTGGACAATATAAGAATAGTGTAGCAAAAGCTTTATTTGACAGAGTAAGATCACACTGTACCACTTCTGAGGATAAAGAAAAAGAAATTAATCGTGTCACGGCAGAACTTAGAAAATGCGGATACCCCCAGAGGATCCTGGATAGATATAGTAGAGGAGTGTCCGAACGTAGGGAGTCGTTCGTTCCGGTAGCCACCGCATACATCCCCTACTATCCGGGCCTTACTGAACATCTGGCAAGAATTTTACGGGGTTATGGGACACGCTGTGTACAGCTTCCTGGGCGGAGGCTGTACACAGCTGTGTCTCAGGTCAAAGACCGCATACCAAAAGATCTTAGTAGTGGAGTGGTTTATAGAATAGAATGCCCGGATTGTGGGGAGTGTTATGTGGGGGAAACAAAACAATGGCTCAGGGATTGTCTGGGGGAACATTTAAATGCCATAAGAACCGCCGAATACAACAAGTCTGCTGTGGCCGAACATTTTTGGGAGAAGCAGCATCAAATCTCCCCGGAGGACGCTATTATTTTTGATCGTGCACATGGATACTGGGAGCGTAAATGGCTCGAGGGTTTACGGATTAGTTCATCCAGTAGGAATACCATCAATAGGGATAGAGGTATACGTATTAATCCTATCTTTGAAACAATTATATTAAGGTCGGATGAACGATTTTCTTTGCCACGTTCCCGAGACATTTCCGCTTCCATTTCTGACCATGTGCCGATTGAACCACGTGGAGAAATACCATGTGTGGAGGTACCGTGAGCCTGCTACTTAAGGAGATGTTGCAGGAAGTCATTTCACTGTTGAAGAAGGGAGCTGACGCTCCCAAAAGCTTCAGGTTTTGAGCGCTTTTATGTTTTATATTTTAGCAAATTTTATTGTAAATGATCTTTTATTACAGTTTTTAGCATTCCGCAATAGTTTATTGTAAATATTTTTGTGTAAAGATTGTAGTCATATTAAATTTTATTCAATGGTCGGTGTATGAATTTATATATATTTTAGACATGAGTTTTCCCCGACCTCAGAGGCCTCTTTCAGGATATTCCAAGTTAAACTAATAGGTCCATACTTACTTGTGTCACATGGTGCCTCCTTAGCCAGGTGGGAAGGAGCAGCAAGTGTGTAGCACACTTCTTGATTAGACCGGGGTTCGAGCCCGTCACTACCAAACACGGAGGATGCGGAAAGGTCAGGGAATGACCACCACATATCCCGGAGCAATATGGCCTTAGTTGCTAATACTAAAAACCAAACAACAAACAAACAAACTTGTGTCACATTTCGACGCCCCCCCTTTGTGAATTGGGGGTATATTTGCACATCTCCAGTCCCTGGGGATCTCCCTCGAGTCGAAGCATTCTCTCATAATTATGGCTAAGGGTTTGCTCACTTCCTTTGCCACTTCCTCTAATATAATTGGATAGATCACGTCCACCCCACGTGCCTTTCTTATTTTTAACTTCAGTTTCTCATGCACTTTTCTCTCAGTTATTATAAAATCAAGAAGCACCCTATTACAGTTTGATAAACCTCTGGCATTTTCCTCCCTTAATAATTCCTCATATGTGAATGTGGATGCAAAAAACTCATTCAGATTGTCAGCTTTCTGAGCAGGAACATCAACAGTTGAACCATTGAACCAAAGGTTTATATGCTATATAAGCCTTTACTTTCTTCTACACGATGTGGAAAGACTTTAGTTCAGATTCCATTGAAATGTAAGGAAGCCTCATGGGTTTTTAACACCTAGCTGAGTTAGTCATTGTTAAATGTTTGTTGCATAGTTTTACCTCCTGGAAACAGGTTCTTCAGTTCCACAAATCAGTAAAACTGACTACAGAATACACATAATTTACGGACACAATATATATTAATGTCCCACGACACCTAGTTGCCTTGTTGCAAATACTATGACACACACACACACACACACGGTGGCCGTGTGGCAATGCTGCTGACTTGCTGAATAGCTCATCTACGTTTGATTCCAGCTGCTACCCTTATGGCAATTTTCCCAGGGGCATTCAGCATTGAGTTGTGCGGTCTCAGACCATGGTCATGAGGTTTTTCACCAGGATTGACTCCGGTTTTCCTCTCACAACAGACAAACCACCCTTCGCGACGTGGGGTACACGAAAATTTGATAGGGACGTGCGTAGTCTAAACTTCGCAGCGTTTTTGCTGCAGACTTCCCTCTTGAGGGAAGGGGGTTAGTGGGGCATTCTCCGTCACAATCATAAAAAGGGGGCATCTCTGTAACCAGGTGGGAAGGAGCAGCAGTGCGTAGCACGTGCTTCTTGAATAGACTGGGGTTCGAGCCTGTGACCACCAAATACGGAGGATGCGGAAAGGTCAGGGAATGACCACTGCATATCCCAGAGCAATATGACCTTAGTTGCTAATGCTCCTAAAAACCAAACAACAACAACAACACATGCATACATATGCACTCACACTCAATCAATCAAATAAAACACTGTCAGATTAAATGCAGAAATATATAGCAATTCAGGAAATAATATGTATGCACAGGTATGCTTATTCCTATTCCAAAATAAGCATACTTGATGATCCTGGACGAGTCTTCTTCTAGTATCATACAGAACCAGTTTACTTCCTTGAAAATAAAATTTTATAAGAATACTTATTCAATTAATTGTAACTTTTATAAGAATTTATGAAATCCCCAGAGAACTGCAAACTTCCTCTGTACTGTATTTAATGTCCCCCCCATATGTAATTGCAAATGGTTGCCTAATCACAGATGTTTTCTGTGATTATTTTAAAAACATAAGAATTTTTTTTGTGATAAGCTCATATTTTTTGCAACAATAATAAGCCAAAAGGAAAAGCAGAAGATAAATCGGGGATTTGGCAACATAGCAGACCAGAAATGGGGTAGTTTTTTTTATGAAATCCCCAAACATGAATGGTATTAGAACCTGTAGTATGTGCACTACTGTGCATGGAATGAAGGTTGAGAAGACTGAAGGTACTTATTGGCATTAGACTTCAGTTTCTGTAGATTGTAATTTTCAGAAAATAAATGCCAACAAAATGTGTTCCAGGAGTTGAAGGTATAAATGAGGAAGAAGAAAGGTTGGTTCTGTGAGTTTGAAGTTGAACAGTAAATGGATGTTGGCTGGTTGGAAAGCAAAGTTATGAATGCCAATTCAAAGGAACAGTGCCTGTGGAAGTATCTGTAGAAAAAGCAAGCAGCAGAAACAATGTCTATGAGACAGAGTGGAGAGACTTCTAAAATAGGAAGCATTCTAAATTTATTTTTATTTTTTGTAGTGTACTGTGTGGAAATGTTAAATATTATAAAATATGTTATTCACAGTGATCAAATAAAATTCCATGGGATTATATACCAGTACAGTCAATTTGATGACTTCTGTAGTTTGAAAGTTAATACATTATACTTTCAGGTTTTTTTTTTTTTTTTTTTTCCTTTCAATGCAACTGCTATATATATATATATATATATATATATATATATATATATATATATATATATATATATACATACATACATACAGAGTGTCTCGAAAATATTGGTACAAACGTTTAGGGGAAGTAGGTAACATCTAAAGCAGGCCTTCTTAAACTATGGGTCGCGACCCCATTTGGGGTCGCGTAGCAAAATTCTGGGGTCGCGAGAGATTTTAATGTCAAATATTTAAATACACGATTTTATAACATCTAGATGTGTATTTGTGCAGAGTCACACTCACACACCTGCACACAAACAAAGGGAAGAATGCACGTGCAGCGAGACTATGATTCAATAACACTGACTGTAATGTGAATTAGTGTAGTATTGACGCTCTTCTAGTGTAGTCAATTGTCAGTGTTCCGCCGTAACGAGATTTTTGTTTTTTTTATTTATTCGGTAATTAATAAATCAATTATTATACACAATATGTTATTTTTATATATTTATCGTATTTTAGGATCAAAATAATTTTTGGCCATGGATAAATGGCTGAACTTAAATAAGAATAGCAATGACGCAGATAATAATGCTACAAACTCTTCTCAGGCAGGGCAAAATATTGAAAAACAGGCATCTTATGTGCAAAAAAGAAAATATGATGAGTCTTTTCTTCAATTTGGCTTTACATTTCAAAATTGTAAGGGTAATGAACAACCTCTTTGTTTGATCTGCAATGAATTATTGGCTCCGAAGAGTATGAAACCATCAAAATTAAAAAGACATCTTGAATCAAAGCATGTTTCGTATGTCAATAAACCAAAAGAATATTTTGAAAGACTGTATAAATCTTTAAATAAAGAAAAAAAATCCTTTGAAAAATTTATAACCGTTAGTGAAAAATGTTTACTAGCGTCATATGAAGTTTCATACTGTATTGCTAAAAATAAAAAGCCGTTCACCATTGGAGAAGATCTTGTATTACCTGCTGCTATTAAAATGGTAGAAATACTACATGGAAGTAAATATGGCGATGATATTCGAAAAATTCCTTTGTCGAACGACACTGTCTCGAATAGAATTTCTGATATTAACAAGGACCAATTAGTGCAACTTATTACAAGAATTAAAGAAAGCCCAAAATTTTCAATTCAGTTGGACGAAACAACTGATATTACTAAATTGGCTCAGTTGTTAGTATATGTCAGGTACGTTTATAAAGAAAGCGTGGAGGAAGAATTGTTATTTTGTCGTCCTATGGAAGACCATACTACAGGGAAAGACATATATTGTAAAGTTGACGAATTTTTAAAAACTGAAGGTTTAGAATGGAAAAATTGCTGTGGAATATGCACAGATGGTGCAAGAGCGATGACCGGCAAACATTTTGGTTTTAAATCATTTTTTCAAGCTGCTCATTATGATCATATAACTTTTACTCACTGCCTTATTCACCGAGAGGCCCTTGCAGCAAAAAAATTAGCACCAGAATTGAACGATGTGCTTCAGGATGCTGTTAAGATTATAAATTTTATTAAGAGGCATGCCCTTAACAGCCGCTTATTTTCAAATCTCTGTAAGGATACGGATTCCAACTACACAACTTTATTATTACATGCAGAAGTAAGATGGTTGTCAAGAGGTCAAAGTTTAAGAAGATTACTGCTATTAAAGGACGAGATCGAAATATTTTTAACCGAACGAAAATGTGAACTTGCTGTTTTTTTTTTCAAAATGACTTATGGCTATCCAAGCTGTGTTATTTGTCAGATATTTTTGCGAAATTAAACGATCTCAACTTGTCTCTCCAAGGAAAAAATTGCGATATATTTTCTTCGAATGATAAAATTGAAAGTTTTATCAAAAAGATCAACATTTGGAAAAGTAGGGTAGAAAAAAATTCGTTCGAAATGTTTTCCAGTGTCGACAATTTTATAATCGAGAAAATTCATTGTAAAAGTTTTATTGCAAAAATTATTGTAGATCACTTAAAAGCGCTAGAAACACAGTTCCGTACATATTTTATATTAAATATTGATTTCCAAAAAACAGTTTGGATTCAAAAGCCGTTTTGGATTGGCTTAAGTGAGATTGATCACCTGCCACTTAAAGCTCAAGAGGAATTTGCTGAGCTTTCGAGTGACTCAAACTTAAAACTACAATTTCAAAAAAGTCCTTGACTGAATTCTGGATCGGAACTAGAACTGAATTTCCCACAATCGCTGATATGGCGTTAAATGTACTTCTGCCATTCAACACCACATTTATGTGAAGTTACTTTCTCGGCTTTAACACATATTAAATTCCAGTATCGTTCAGCGCTAAAAAATGTTGAAGAGGTCTTACGTCCAGCAGTGTCAAATATTCCGCCAAGATTTAATTTGTTATGCAATAAAAAACAGGCACATCCATCTCATTAAATTTTTTACTTTAATTTTAATTTAATACTTACCACTCAACGACTGCGTTCGAATATATTCGAGCGAACTAAGACGGTCAAAATCCCCTTTTATTTATGTTATTGCAAAAAATGCAATTTTGATGAAAAATAGGGCATTTTTTGTATGTTTCAAAACGAATTCTAAAACTATATATTTTCATATGTATATGTATATTGTTACCTAATAAATAAATCATCAAAAAATATTAATTTATCTTTCTTTTATATTTATATGGGGTCGCCAAGAAACTCGCAATCATAAATGGGGTCGTGAATGAAAAATGTTTAAGAAGCCCTGATCTAAAGGAATGTGAATCGCATAGGAACCCATAACTGGAAACGTCACGGGAAAGTAGTAGCAGAGGCACAAGAAGCAGAAATGACACAAGACGGTAATTAGTGGCAAACATTTGTTTGACATAATATTAACAATGGAGTACGAGATGGATGCATTTCATGATGTTACAACAGATGTTCCACCATGAGACGCGATGCATGCTTGACACCGACGCAGCATGGATTGGGGGACACGGTCGAACACACCTAGAGTTTCTTTGACAGTAGCAGCAGCGCAGACGAGTCTCGTCCCGAGATTAACATTTCCATCTGTGAAGATAGAAATGGATCCATCTTCCATTTCCATCTTCACAGGCGATTTCTACACGATAGATTTGAGGGCCCCCACAGAAAGAAATCAAGGCTCGATAAATCAGGTGAGCATGGGGGCCAGGCAACGGGTCCACCACGGCCAATCCATCGATGCCCAAAACACCTGTTCAAATGGACACGAACACACCTTCCATAATGGGCAGGCGCCCCGTCATGTTGAAACCAAATGTTGCGTCTCACATTTGCTAGAACATCGTCAAGTAATCCTGGTATAACTTGTTCAAGAAAGATCCGATATTTAGCGGAGTTCATGCAGGATGGTAACAGGTATGGGCTGACTAAGCAGTCACCGACCATACCTGCCCACACATTTATTGCGAAGTATTGTTGTGCCACATGGGGGCGCACGCCATGTGGGTTGTTGTGAGCCCACACATGAGCATTGTGCTGATTAAATAAGCCTTACTGAGTGAAATAAGCCTCACCCATGACCTAAACATAGGCTGGAAAATTCAAGTCTTGAACACCTTCTTGGAGAAACCACTGTGCAAAAGCCACACGTGCAGGATGAGCTTGGGGGATCAGTAACTGAACCCTTTGGAGATGAAAGGTGTGTAAGGAATCGTCATGCCAGACATGCTGTACACTGCAATGAGACACTCGTAAGTTAGAAACAACAGTAGGTGGTAGATGACTTTCATCAACCGGTGAAATACCGCCACTTTGCTTATTGGGGGCTTGAAGTGGTGAAACCCATGTTTAGTCTCTAGAGCAAAGTTTCCGGCATCCCCCTCCCCCCATACTTCTCCTTCAACCCATGCATGGTACTAAGTACTATAGGTTTTGATACCTTTCGTGTTTGGGGTTTTTCATTTAAAAAAAAAAAAAAAAAAATGGCATGTGTGCTGGTAGTAGGATTATTCTGGATGGCATTCAACATACTTTCTTCCATGGTGGGAGTTCGCGTCAAACGTGGTCTGCCTGCACTATTCCTGTTACCTCTAAATGACCCATAATCGCACGAATTTTGATGCACACATGCAAACAAACGGTGGTTCGGTACATGTTTGTCTGGGAAGCATTCTCCATAAATTCGTTGAGTGGCTCGTCCATTGCCCTCTGCTAATCCATACACTAGGTGCATGTCTGCCAACTCACAGTTCGTATATCAATGCATGCTCTTCGTGCGACAACTACTGCTTGAATGAGTAAACCAGAAATTTTCCCTCTCACAAACTGATGAACAGTGCCATGTACTGACTTACTGTGACGTTTCCGGTTATGGGTTCCTATGCGATTCACATTCCTTTAGATGTTACCTACCTCCCCTAAATGTTTGTACCAATATTTTTGAGACACCCTGTATATATAATTCTTATAAACTGATCACATATCTAATAATGGTTAGAGATTTGTTTTCAAACTAGCTTTGCTGTGTACATGGCAAGAATAATATTATATATTTAATCTGTTTATTTTATAAATTCTAGGTATGCTCCTAGTAGAAGATGGCATATTGATACAATGATCAGAGTCTTAACAACAGTAAGATACAATTTTAAATATTTATAAGTGCAAATTATAGTAACAAAATGTTTTATTAAAATTATAAAAATATTTGCTTGTTAGAGATGTGTTCCAATTTGAGGACTAGAGGAATTGTAGGGAGAAGGAGAAGGACTCTATTTCGTAGAGATTGAATACGCTTGAACCATGCTGATGCAAGGTCTTCAAGAGACCTGGGGTTATATGTATGTGTTCCTTTGATGATACTAGTCAAATTATGCTTGCACTCCCCCTCCCTCCCCTCTCTCTCTCCATATCAGTGTCATTGCATGAGGCCTCAGAAGAGAAAGCCTTCTAATGATGGAAAGCTGTACCAATTGTAGAAATATTTTAAATTAATGCAAAATTTAATATGAAGGAAAACACCTGGAGAAAGTAACTGCTATAAACAACTACATAGGGTATATTAAAGTTGCAATGAACATGAAAAGATAGACCCTCATGTTTGCTCACTAAAGTTAGAAGTGTAGTTAATAATTTTTTATGAATTTGAGGTATCAGTTAAGTCCATTGTAGGTAGTATCATAGGAATATCAATTCATTTTTCTACACTGGATGTAGAAAATTTGGCAAATACAATTGTACAGCAGGCATAGACTTGAGGGTTGGAGTAATGCTTTTATTTATCATGCTTATAGGTTTAAAATAGTTATTTTTGAAAACTAGTAAGCTCCTAAATGTAAATCAAAAGGATGACAGATGAACTGATGACCTCAGTGGCAGAGAAAAAAAGGCCCATGGGATAATTATAAATTATTAATGAATCCTATAGTAAATATAAATCAGTCTGTATTAAAATTAGTTACCCAGCAGTTTAGAAATTTTATGACAAATTATAAAAAAACAGTAACTATCAGAGTAGAGATAGTGGTGCAAAGAGCAGTAACAAAGATTTCTTAACTTATGTTAGCAGTAAAAGGATCAACCATATTGGTCCATTTCATATTTCTGATAACAATATTGATGATCCTAAACTGGTTGCTGAAAAGCCAAATATATTTTACCTCCATTCACATATGAAAATATTTTTTTAAAGTTGAGGATACTAGTTGTGTAGCTAAAACTAATTGGGAGTTGATTGATTTCATGATAACTGAGAAATGATTAGATGGGAATTTATTACAGTTAAAAGTGAAGAAGGCACAAGGATTTAATGGAATCAATCCAGTTACAGTAAAACTCTTAAGAGTGAGAGTAACCTTGAATTCAGCTGATGCCCCTGCAGATTTGAAGTCTAATGACATCTCTCTTATTCACAAACGTGACTCAAAGAGTAAAATGGGAAACTTGCAGACCTTTCTCAGAAGTTTTACTTCTTAGAAAGAAGTCAAATAAGGCAGGATTATGATGTCCTCAATTAAGGATGCAATACAAGATCAACTGGACAGTAAATATAGCATGAAACTAATGCAGAAAATTAATACTAAAAGTAGGGTTATACTTCGCAGATTGCAATTCTTCTACCCGAGTACCAGGATACCCTGATAATCAAAATAAAATAAAATCACAAGAAAAAAGACAAATCAGTACTCACCCTTAACACATTCATATGAAGGTATGAGTGTCATTTTCATAATAAATAAATGAAATAAAGACGGGCACTCACAAGTACCAAGTAGAAGGAAGAACTCTCAGAAGCATTTTATTTTGGTCATTGATTGCTATCCAGCCAAATGTTAGTGGGTGTACCTGTATGATCTGAATGCAGAAAGAAAATAAAGAACAACTGAATTCAAGGTTGAGTTAACCTGTAGTGGGTGGCATATACGTTGCCACCCACTACAGGTTAAATAAGCAAACTGAATGCAGATTTTAATGACAACCCAGCCAATTGTGGTTAAATCAAACACAGAATGCAAGTAATGTTGAAATAAAATCATGATGAGCAGATTGTGATTAACATAAATCAATTATAATGGGGATATCTATTGATATTTGACTGGGCATTGGTCAATGACTGAAATGCGATCCTTTATTTGGAGTTCGTGAGGGCTCAGAAGCACTATCTCTTTCAAGCTTTGCAGCAACCCCCCCCTCCCAGAGGATTAAAAATGTTTGTTATATCAAAAATCAGAAAAAGAACAGAGTTTTAAACAACAAAATGAAGATCGTACATTTTACATTGATTTACAATGTATTAGAAGATGAAATACACAAGGCATAATTTCTTATGGGTGTAGGCAATTAACTATATAATATCGGTGTAGATACACAGATATATAGTTAATAATATACCCATTAGCTTCGAAACGATCGTCTGGGCGGTGGTATCCACTGAAAATAAATGACAGTAGTCTTCTTTACTAGAGAAGCATTATTTATATGAAGTAGTGCAATACCAGCTATCTCGTTGTGAAGGCACCCACAATATGAGATTTAAAACGATGCCTTTACACTATATGCGTAATTTAAATTTATGGGTAAACTGTGGTGTATCTACACCAATATTATATAGTTAATTGATTTACGATGTAGTAAGATTAATTTATAAATTTATGTAGAATAATTACTATATACAGTAGCACACATGTACATTATCTATGCATGCATATACACTGATGAGCCAAAACATTATGATCAGCAAGTTGTTATGCAAATCGAAGCAACTGCAGGTGAACTCCGGCACGTGTGCAGCTCTGGAAACGGTATAAAAACCACCTGATACTGAGCTCTGTTAATCAGTGTTACTCTTGTTCTTCAGGTGGGAAAGGCAGCAGACTAAAGCGTGTTTGACAAAGGCCAAATTGTAATGGCCAGATGACTGGGTCAGAGCATATCCGAAGCAGCTGCTCACAGGATGCTCACAGCCAGCCGTGGTTAGTACCTACCAAAAGTGGTCCAAGGAGGGGAAACCCACGAACCGCCAACAAGGTGTTGGATGACCACGGCTCATCGATGGTAATTGGAATGCTGGTGACAGGAGTAATGTGTCACAACACACAATACATCGAACCCTGCTGAAAATGGGGCTGCGTAGTCGCAGGCCGCTCCGAGTGCCCTTGCTAACCATGGTTCTTCGGCGACAGTGCCTACAATGGGATGCAAGCATCAAAACTGGACCTTGAGTGATTGAAGATGGTCGTCTGGTCTGATGAATCACTTTTCCTGTTGCACCATGTGGATGGCCGGATACATGTGCGTCATTTACCTGGTGAAGTTATGGCACCTGGATGCACTGTGGGACGAAAACAAGGCGGTGGCTGTGGTGTCATGCTTTGGGCGATGTTCTGCTGGCATACCCTGGATCCAGTCATCCCTGTGCCAGGCACTCTGACATCTACCACCTACCTAAACATCATGGCTGACCAGGTATGCCCTTTCGTGGCAGCAGTCTTCCCCTTTGCCGATGCTGTCTTTCAGCAAGATAATGCGCCATGCTACACTGCCCGGATAGATTGAGACTGGTTCGCAGAACATGAGAAGACGTCCAGGTATTGCTCTGACCACCAAATTCCCCAGCCATCAATCCCATCGAATATCTTTGGTTTGTGTTGGAACAGCAACTCCGATCTGGGGCGTCTCAACCACGGACCTTACAGGAGTGAAAGGATCTGCTGGTTACATGTTGGTACAAGACACATTTAGAAATCTTGTAGCATCTATGCCTTGCCGGGTACGAGCTGTTTTGGCTGCATGTGGAGGAACAACATCATATTAGGTAGGTGGGCATAATGTTTTGGCTCGTCGGTGTACATAGATACTGTGCACTTTTTTATTTATATATATGCTGCTTTGCGCTTTTAGGTGCATTTATCATTCCTGACTCATTAATCTTTCATTTACTGAAACCATTTCATCAACCGAATACCTTTTTATCCTATGTAACTTTATAAACATTACATTTAAGGGGTTACATATAATATTCATTTATTTATATATATATATATATATATATATATACAGGGTGTCTCAAAAATACGTGACATAACTTCAGGAACGAGTTCCTCATATGTAGACAATAAACATATTTTATATCAACATAGTTCTGAAAATGCTTGGTTTCCGAGTTTTGAAGGTCTGTCTATGACACTTAACTGTTCACATCACCTTGTAGTAAGTGTTCAAAATGTCCACCTTCTGCCTGAATACAGGCCTCACATCGACGTCTCATGGACTCACGAAGACAACAAGAAGAAATCTAGTAGGTTTAAATCAGGTGAGTGTGGAGGCCAGGCAGTTGGCCCACCCCTCTACTTCAGGAGTCATAGATCGTGGTCATCCGCTGTCGGCAGCACGAGGTGTAAAGGTCCCATGTATACTTTGCGGCGATGGATACTTTCAAATGTTTTCCTGTCTGGACATCATGCTGGGACCCTTTCGTGGTACAAATGACGAGCCTACAGAACATTGCCGTCCGCCAAACCGTACATAAAGTGCATATCCACTTGCTCCTGATTTAAGTACATGGTCCGAATGGAAAACCACCAGATTCTGTCAGTACCACCTTGTGATGAAGGAAATCACCTGCGGGAGATAAGACATTCCGGTTAATAACTAGTATCAAAATTTAAATAGTATCAAAATCCTTTCTAAGATCCAAATATATGAGATGATATCATAATTGTTCTTTGCATCCAGTTCCTTTGTGACTGCATAGTATCCAATCAAATTGGTCAGAGAAGATCCTGACCAGCTGCATAACCAAGAAGATATCAGACCATTTGGAGAACCAGGACATCATGGCCGAACAGCAGAAGAGTTGCAAGTGGATGAACAAAGGATGCTAGGAGCAATTAACCATTGATGCCACAGTGATAGAGCAAGTGTATATGAAGTGCTGCAACTTGTACACTGCCTACATCGATTACAGCAAGGCCTTCGACTCCATGCCCCATAGTTGGTTGATAGAGACACTGAAGATCTATAAACCCAACCCGATAGTGACAAACTTCCTAAAAGCAACCATGGCAAAATTGAGGATAACCATCAAGGTTGAGAACATCATGACCGGACCAGTACACATCAGAAGAGGTACCCTGAGCCCACTATGGTTCTGTCTACCACTCAACACATTGTCAACCATGCTGAATAACAGCAAGTACAGATATACACTAAAAGAAAAGAATGGAGGAAGAATCTGTACACCCTCTCTCACCTGATGTTCATGGTTGACATCTAACTCTCTGCCACAATGGAGAATCAACTCTAACAGCTACTCTGGATCACCAAAGAGTTCAGCATCGACATCAGGATGCAATTTTGGCCTAGACAAATGCAAGACCTGTGCATCAAGGACATCCAGTCAAACAAAAAACTGTCAGCTGAAGACCAGTGAAGAAATTGAAGTCGTGACAGAGGGAGAGACATACAGATATCTGGGGATGACGCAAGCCCACTGGTTAGAACATAAAGATATCAAGCCTTGGGCCCTCTTCACTGAGAAATACCACCAGAGACTGAGAAGTTTGCCAAAATCAAAGCTGAATGGCAGGAACATGGTCACAGCCATAAACACTTATGCAGTCCCACTACTATGTACTTCTTCATGATCATAGATTGGACCAACACTGAGTTGGAGGAGATTATGAGATCAACTAGGATAATGATGACCAATAGGTGCCAACACCACCTGAAGTCAGCCTTCTAGAGACTGACCATAGCCCATAAAGGAGAGAGGAGATTGACTAACGTCATTGAACAAGAGAACAAGGCAATTAAGAACCTGCAGGATTGTGCAGCACCAATCTACAAAGCCATAAGAAAGCTGGACAAATGCACACAACACTCAACCTCAGGGAAACCACACTCACAGAGACAGAAGAAACAAAGACAAAAAGATGGGCGAAGCAGACATTCCATGGTAGGCACTACAATGACCTTCATCAAGACTACACGGATGCTTGGCTCTCAAACGGAAGACTCTTCCCTGAGACCGAAGGATTCATGCTCGCCATCCAAGACCAGGTAATCAACACCAGTAACTACAAGAAATACATTGTCACCCTGGAGTAACAAATGACAAGTCGATGATGTCATCTGGCCCGAGGAACAGTCCAGCACATCACCCAAGATGCAGTGGGATCACCCAGATGGAATGCACTCGCTGATGTGACCAGGCGTCCAGAATAATACATCAGAAACTAGTGCAAAGATATCAGCTGTCAAAGAAAGTTTACCGCATTACAAGTACCACCAGCCTTGGGTTATACTAGAGACCTCCACTCACAGATTACTGGGACCGTATCATCACAATGGACAAGATGAACCCACACAACAGACCAGACATAGCCCCCCTTGACAAGTAGGAAATGGCTACCTACCTGATTGACATAGTGGTACCCAACACCAGCAGCCCCAGAAAACATAAGAGGAAAAGATCAGGAAGTACTCAGGCCTGAGACAGGAAGTCAAATATATGTGGCATATGAAACAAGTAATGACCATTCCAATCATCATGTCAACCACTGGCACAGTGCCAAAAAGCCTCCATAAGAATCTAGCAATAATAGGCCTCCCAGAGAACATTTACATGGAAATGTAAGAGACCAGCGGAATTACTTAACAAGTATAAGTGAATGCTGAAAAAAAGCCGTGAGTTAGGGTTGAATTTGAAAGTCTTTGCAATTCTGCCCAGACACGATAGGAGGGAGTATATGATGAGAGCCATTTCAATCAATTCGGCCCTGGAGAGATTGGTGCAAGGCTCAAGGGGTAGAATTTTTCTCAGCCTGGTCTGTCCTTGTTAACAAGAGAAACTGCTTCTACAGGTATGGGATACACTTAAATAGAAAAGGTGCAAGAATATTTGCTGATGCTATCGAGGCAGAGTTAGATGGGTCGGAAAACTGTTAGCTTTGGGGGGATACATGGACGAATAGATTAACAGTAGTCGCTGGCAGAGGTAAAAGTGATTCTTCCACTACTTCTATTGGAAAGCAAGGCAATGGGGATTTCCAGGACTGCTGGGAGTCATAGTGGAACAAGTAAATACATGGGCTGTGTTAGGGTACCTAAGAGTAGAAACAGGTGCACGTATACTTGCATGTACACCAATGCTATGAGTATAGTTAATAAATTCGATGAGCTTGAAGTGCTAGTCAAGACATCAAAGGCAGATATTGTTGGGATATCAGAGACATGGTGTCACATACATAAGCAGTGGAGAACTGGAATTTGGGGAGTACAATGTGTACAGAAAGGATAGACAGGACAGAAAGGGAGGAGGGGTTATGCTGTTAGTTTAGAAACATAAAATCTAAGGAAGTGCATCCAATTGATGTTGGTGGACAATGCAATGTTGAGTCTGTTTGGTGTGACATAAGCACTGGGAAAGAAAAAATGAGAGTAGGTGTGTGTTATAGGCCAAATGAATCTGATGAGTATAATGAGAAATTGTGCAGTGAAATAAAGTGGGCCAGTAAATCAGTGTGTTTTATAATGGGGGATTTTAATTTCCCAGAGATTGACTGGAATTTATCGGTTGGTCACTCACACACTAGCAAGGCATTTGTGGATTTATTGGATGATTGTTTTCTAAACAGCATGTTCGGGAGGCAACTAGAGGGAGTAATACTCTTGATCTGATCATCAATAGTGATTCTTCATGCATCAAGAATTTGCAGATAAAGGAACCACTAGGTGGCATTGATCATAGTGTGTTGAAGTGGGATTTACTCAAAGAGGTAACTACCATCAAGGGTAAAGGGAAGGGATTTTGCTTTCGTAAAGGTGACTACAGTGGTCTGAGACAGTATTTAAATTCTATACGTAGGGACCAACTGATGATGTTATCAACAGCAAATTCAAAATGGGAAGCATTCAAAGAATTTATCTTGGAAGCTACTAGGCTTTTCATACCAACAAAGAAATATTGTTCAAGATTTAGGCCTAAATGGATGTCAGATGAACTAATTAGACATGTGACAGAGAAGAAAAATGCATGGTATACATATAAATTAACATGTGACACAGAAGTCTATGATAGATATAAGCTGGTCTGTAAACAAGTTACAAAGGAGGTTAGGCTGGCAAAGGCAGATTACGAGAAATCTTTGGCAAAGGATGCAAAGAAAAACAGCAAAGAGTTTTTATGTAAACTCTAGAAGGAAAGGGATGAATCAGATTTGTCCTCTTGATATCGATGGTTCAACTGTTGATGATCCTGCCCAGGTAGCTAATAAACTAAATGAATGTTTTGCATCTACATTCACACATGAGGAGTTATTCAGGGGGTGGAATGCTAGAGGTGTATTCAACTTTGGCAGTAAGCTAGATAATCTTGTAATAACTGAGAGTACAGTGGGGGAGAAATTGTTGAAGTTAAACATAAGAAAGGCACCTGGGGTAGATGGAATCTATCCAGTTATATTAAAGGAGGTGGCAAAGGAAGTAAGCAAACCCTTAGCTATAATTATGAGAGCTTCCCTGGACTCAGGGGAGGTACCCATGGACTGGAGATGTGCAAATGTGACCCCAATCCACAAAGGAGGATCAAAGTGAGACACAGGTAATTACAGACCTGTTAGTTTAACTTCTGTTCCAGGTAAATTAATGGAGGCACTGGTTAAAGAAGCATTGCAGGATCATCTAGACAAGACTTCAGTTATAGCTCGGACACAGCATGGGTTTGTTAAGGGTAAGTCTTGTCTGACAAATTTGATTGGATTCTATGATGTAGTCACAAAGGAACTGGATGCGAAGAATAACTTTGATATCATATATTTGGATCTTAGAAAGGCCTTTAATACTGTTGCACATGGAAGACTGCTGCACAAATTGGAGCAGTGTGGCATTGGAGGCAAATTGCTGCTATGGATAAAGGGATGGTTGAGTGGGAGAAAGAGTGGTAATCAATGGACACTGCTCTTCATGGATTAATGTTATTGGAGTCCCTCAGGATTCAGTGTTGGGTCCATTGTTGTTTTCTATATTTATAAATGATATTGATGATGGTATATCAGGCTTAATGTCCAAGTTTGCAGATGTTATGAAGGTTGGCAGGGTTGTTAAGGACACTACTGATGCTATGCTGCTGCAACAGGATCTGGTAATGTTGAGAAGATGGGCTGAGAGGTGGCAAATGAAGTTTAACATTGACAAATTTAAAGTACTACATATGGGAAGCAGTAATCCCAGAGTAATGTATCAACTCTGTGGTACCACACTGACAGTGGTAGAGAATGAAAAGGACCTGGAGGTAATTGTGCAGGCAGATATGAAGTTTTCTGAGCAGTGCAGATGGTCCGCAAGAGTAGCTCATGGTGTTTTGTCAATGATATACAGGAATTTTTCTAGCAGGGATAAGGAGGTGATTATCCCCTTGTATAAGGCAATGGTCAGGCCTCACCTTGAGTACTGTATACACGTCTGGCGGCCTCATTTTAAGAAGGATGTAGAGCTGTTGGAATGAGTACAGAGAAGGGCAACAAGATTAGTGAACAGAACAAAGGGTTGCTCTTACGAAGAAAGGCTTAAGTTTTGCAAATTACAGTGTCTGGAGACTAGGTACCTGCGAGGTAATGTGATTGAGGTGTATAAAGCCTTGAATGGTTTGAGCATGCTCAATGCTGATGAGATTCTTCCTCTTGCTCAGAATAATCGCCTGAGAGGACATAAATTCAAAATTTTTGTTTGTAGGATAGATGTGTGGGCGGTTGATTGCTGGAACAAACTTCCATCTGTCATTGTAGAAGTTGATAGCTTAAATAGATTCAAGACAGAACTTAACAAACATTTGGAGCGAGGGGATGGGTGAAATAAGGGTGTTTGTTTTTTTTTTTTTTGGCTGATGCTATATAAGCTTGCTTCCTTGTATTATGTGCCATTGCTAATGCTAACTCCAGAACAATATGATCCTGAACACCTGTAGAATAGTAAGAGTGTTCCTCAATTAACAGTAATAATAATAATAGCAACTGGCCACAACCAACCAACCCATGCACAATTACTACCAGTACCCCTCACGTGGCAGGAAAAATCTCATAAGGAGAAAATTTTTTTATAATAATAATGTCTTCATACCTGTAAAGCATTAGGGATTTCACAATGATTAAGAGTAAAAGCTTCTGTATGAGAGATTTGCTGCTAGCATAATGGTAATCCATTGTTTTACCTTTTTTTTTCACCATTAATGTACCTTTAAATGTAAGCTTTTATTTGGTAGCACCTTAAAAGAATCACCTATTTCATCAGCATCAAAGATGTCATTCTGGTCATATGTCAACAAAACATTTTTTAAACAATTCACATTCCTTTCTTTTGTAGCTTCATTGTTGATGGTTGCACACATTTTTAAAAGACAGCCCATGGCAAGGCTTAAAATTTTGGAATCATCCATCAGAAGACTTGAATATTGAATATTTATCCAATGCATAAAAGATTCATCCTTAGTTTTAAAAAGATTTTCATCTACAGGAATGGTTTTTGCTCATTAGCCATTCCTGGAGTATCTTTTTTATCTTTTTCAGAATAGTGTACAGCATACATCTTGCCAGCTGTTTAGATGTCTTAGAATGCACACTATCTACGACTTGAAATCTTATTTTTGTTTGTGGTTGGCAATGCTATCCATTTCATAGGAACCATACTGATAAACCAATAGTTTTTACATGTTGTAAAATGAAATGAACTTCTAGTCAAAGTTAATATCATTATGCCAATGAGTGAACATGGGAAATTGTCAAGTGTCTAATGGTCAGCCTACGAGATGGTCATTAGCATCAATATTCTTTCGTTTTGAAATGTGA
This sequence comes from Mastigoproctus giganteus, assembly GCF_048544385.1. NCBI lineage: Eukaryota > Metazoa > Arthropoda > Arachnida > Uropygi > Thelyphonidae > Mastigoproctus > Mastigoproctus giganteus. The sequence continues at coordinate 52,476,735 of NC_143581.1, read as the reverse complement.
ATATTGTAATTAAAAAAAAAAAAAAAAAAAAACACACACAGTGGAAGGAAAGGAAATTTTGGGTCCTTATAGAGAAGTCATTCCTCTTTCAAGGTTGTAACAAATCCAAAATAGAATTAGGTTTATGGGAAATTGGCTGATTCCTACCATGTGGTTGTTGTAATGTGTTAGGATATTAAAAAGAGGCTTACTCTGAAGAGCTTCTTATATGGACTTGATAAATCTTTGGATTCTGATTCTAGATCCGATTTCCTCTATTGCATCTAGTTTTTGTGATGAAACATTACAAGAACATGATAAGGCTGATTCTTCCACTCACATACATCTTCCAGCCAGCTTACATTAATATAATTATTATTAATTTATTTATTATTATTATTATTTTATACATTCATGTTTATGTAATTATTTGAATATATCTATTTCATAATTTAATTATTTTATTATATATAGTTTCAGTTACTGAAACACATTTGTCATGCCTTAGAAGTGTAAAAATCACTTGAGACTAGAGCAAAAATACTTGGTTAAGAACATCAAAGTCTCACATTACGAAAAAAGAAACAAAGTTTTGGGAACATTCTTTACAGTAAATGACTTGCTCTGCTACTGCTATTTTATCAATTGAGTTTTTAGGGAATTGTTACAGTACACCATGACAAAATACACATCATGTCTGAATGGTTCCACTTCATAGACTCCTCACAGCAAAGTTTGAAAGCTGTTTTCTTGAATTGCAAGAACTTAAAGCAGTCTATCCATCAATCCCCTTTGCCCTCTTTGTTCATCTAAATGAGACACGCTATGTGTGTGTGTGTAGTCTGCATCATGGGCTAACATGAAATAAATAACTAATATAACTGACTGCGGCAATTCCATTTATCTTTGACCAACTTAACCACGACATGACCTTTCCTGTGGGGTTCCTCTAATAAGTAACTTATTTCAAGTTCCAGTTTCTAAATCTTTTTCTCAAAATTGTCATCTCTTTGAGTGAACCAATGATTACCCATTTACTTAAGAACATGGCATAGTTTCATATTAAATTAATATCTTTTTCTCAATCTTTCTGTATCAAAAAATTTGTTTCCATTTTTCTTTCTGTTCCAAGGGTCTATGACTATGTTAATACTGACTGTTTCGTGTGTAACAAGAAAAGCAGTAGCTTAAAGCTGTAATGTTCAAGCTCCTTTCAAAGAATTGTTCCAACCAACCTCTGTTAATGTTAAAGAGGCAGAAGGATTCTAGCCAACACAATTTATGTATTGTGTGTGTGTGTTTGCTGATTTGGCATTGCAATAACTTAAACAAAACTAGTTTAAAATGTTAGTGTTGAGGGAATTAAATGTTTCTTAGTACCTTGATTTTATACTAAATTTGGAAAGAAATTATGAAATTTGCTTATATTTGTCTCCAGTGTTGGTCCATCAAAATATATTGAGTATTCTATGGCACTTTAAAAGCAATCATTGGCATTAAACTTAATTCTATTATTCAGCCTTTGTTAATAAAAATGCACGTCTTCTTGCCATGAATACCTTAACTTGGTGGAACTAAATTGCATTCATTTTACCACAGCACAATTCACTGATTTAACAGACATGGTTGGCACATTACAGCCTAGGTTGCTGTAGCACAAGTAAAACCAAACCAAAACTGTTTCAACAGTAATTCTCTTCACACTTAGATACATTAAAATCTCACTCATTTCTTTTTAACTCTCTCCTACTGCTATTATCATCACTGATTAACAAGTATTAAATACATGTGTTCACTGTTAAACACGAATCAGACAGGCAGTGATGCACTTCAGAGTACTGAAAATTGTTTGATAAACTAGAGTAAACAGTCTAGTAATTACAATGAAACTACATTAACAAATAATCAATTTGTATCTTCCTGAACATCTTTTTTTTTTTTTTTTTTTTTAAAGTTGAAGAGCAATTCATATAAGATAGTTCTTTCTCTGATATTGAAGAACAGTCACAAAAGTAAATAACATCATGGCATGAAAAGCTTATTTATGTAAAACAAAAAAAAAAAAAGAAAAAATCTTAATACATTATAATATCAAGACACTTCTTGAAGCAATTCAATGTGGTACTCACCAATGGAACATATTCACAAACCAATGACTTTGAATATAATTAATTCAGTCATTGATATGTTAATGGATCATACAATATTGCTGTTTCCTATTACTGTAGGACATCTATTCTGCCACAAACCATTACATCAGATGTGGCTGGCTCAAAGAAGCACATGAGCCAAGAATGAGTAGTGTGCAGTATGTTCTGTAAGTGGATCTAACAAAGGTTTTGCTTCCATCTATCTTCGTTAAACTTGGCCTAGTGAGGAGTTTTGTGAAAGTGATGGGTACTCAAGTGAGATTCAAAGACCAATACCATAAAAGTTAAAGGGGGGGGAATCTATATGGGGTCTCAAGTTGGAGCTGCTTGATGAAAGCTTGGAAATCAGTCTCAGTGTGTTAGAACTAAAAGCATGGCAGCCATTTCAAGTCATTGTTGAAACTTTGTAGGTAACCATAGGTCTCCTGCATATAAAGATGGAGTTCAGAAACATACATAAAGAAATGGTTTATGTATGTTTCTGATACATCATTTCTTGCATTCACATTTAGACTTTGTGATGTTTCAATGCATTACCAAGTAATTACCACTATTGTAGCCTACAACCAAACAGTTCTGCTTGTCCTTGGGTAAGTTTAAATGAATAAGTCATGACTGATTGTCATTTAAACCTTTTCTTGCCTAAAATGTAGCAGTTTATAATTTTCTGTTTGAGGAGACAGTCCAGCAAAGTCTGCAACACAAGAATCCATGCTATATTGATTACTGCTTCCTTTATCCCATGATTTTGGGGGATATGGTATATTAAGGATGTGTCATCAGTAAATTTATGCCATTTATTAAGAATGTGTTCAATTTTCATTTCATTCAGAAGACCACTGATGTCCTTACAGAAACACATACTATCTCCATTATGGATATATTGAAAATAGTTTGTTTTTTTATATAATTTAATTTTAGTGCATGTTTCATGTAATTTCCACTGTTGTAACTTATAACCAAAGGAGTTCTACTTGCTCTTTCTGGTTAACACATTTGCTTCCATCTGTATTTGAGAGAGTGTATTCAATAACGAATTAATTAATTAGCAGTAATTACTTTGTTGATTTATTAGTTAATTAACTAAATATATTCACCTCCAAATAAGGGGGTACCTCCATAGCCAGGTGGGCAGGAGCAGCAGTGCGTAGCACACGCTTCTTGATTAGACCGGGGTTCGAGCCCATGACCACCAAATACGGAGGATGCGGAAAGGTCAGGGAATGACCACCACATATCCCTGGAGCAATATGGTCTTAGTTGCTAATGCTCCTAAAAAACCAAAACAACAAAAAACAACAACCTCCAGTTTCTGCTAGGGAGGAACAATGTGTTATTAAATCAGATCACAGATCGATATCTTTTAAAGTAAAGCATTGAAGAAGAAATTAGCAACAGTATCCAAAAATATTTGCTTGCCTTGTAATTTTCAAAATGTTGAAAAATAACATTCCAAAATCTTCAAAATTCTAAAAATTTGTAAATAATGATCAAAAAGTAAATGTCTGGAATTCATAGCTGGAAGCAAATGCTTGCTTTTGGGCTGGGTAGTAAATGAGAAAAAAAACTCAATATATTAAAAGTTTATTGCATGTCCATAAACTAACCTCACAAGCAAAAAACAAATAAAAATTGTGCCAAGCTGCATACAAAATGAAGCATTGCAGCTAATAACTGCAAGTTCAATCAATTTTATGACAGAATTGAGCACTTAATTTCATAATTTTACTTTTACACAACTTGTATATTCCACTTGGGAATGACTGCCTATGTGCATCGTGGCATATCACATGTAATGTTATTTGATGCTTATATGTGTCAGATGCAAAAAACATGGTAATTGCGATGTGTTATAATTTCCTAGTTGGCAGTCCAAATCTGTTGAAGTGGATAGTCAAAAAAAAAGTCTGCAACATGCGAATCCTAGCTATATTCATTGCTACTTCCTTTATACCATAATTTTGGAGGATCTCATATTAGTAGGTCTTAATTATGCCTTATTGTAGGATATTTGATTCTGTTCTTGCTTTTTTCTGGATGTCGCTGATATTTTTGTTATGCTGAAATAGTAGTAATCAATGTGGTTGCACAGTTCTCACTGCACCATAGGAACAGCAAAAGGCACAGTTTATATTTTCTGGTTAGTCACATCCTTAGATTTGTGGTGCAGGTAATACAGCATATAATATAGTGCCAAAGTTTTGTTATGATCACCAATCTTGCAACCAAAGTTCAAAGAATATGCATGTTTAATAATACTATAGATTTTCTTCCTGAGTTTTATTATAAACTGTCCACACATGTAACAGAGATTGCCAGGGTGATTGAGACACTTCCTTTGCTTCTGCTTAAATATTTTCACAATACAATGCAATGCAACGTATGCAAAATGCAGACAAAACAAACAATATGGGACCTGGGGGTGGTTGTGCAGGCAGATATGAAGTTCTCTGAGCAGTGCAGACGGGCTGCAAGAGTAGCTCATGGTGTATTGTCAATGATATATAGGAATTTTTCTAGCAGGGATAAGGAGGTGATTATTCCCTTGTATAAGGCAATGGTCAGGCCACACCTAGAGTACTGTATACAGGCCTGGAGGCCTCATTTCAAGAAGGATGTAGAGCTGCTGGAACGAGTACAGAGAAGGGCAACTAGATTGGTGAATGGGACAAAGGGGTGCTCTTACGAAGAAAGGCTTAAGTTTTGCGAATTACAGTGTCTGGAGACTAGGCACCAGCGAGGTGATCTGATAGAGGTGTACAAAGCCTTGAATGGCTTGAGCATGCTCAATGCTGATGGGATTCTTCCTCTTGCTCAGAATAATCACCTGAGAGGGCATAAATTGAAATTGAGGAAAGACAGATGTAGGATAGATGTGCGGAAATTTGCCTTTAGCCAGCGGGTGGTTGGTGGGTGGAACAGACTTCCATCCCTTGTCGTGGAAGTTGATAGCCTAAATAAGTTTAAGGCTCAGCTGGACAGGTATTTCGAACGAACAGAGGGGTGAAGTGGAAGTGGTTATTTTTATTTATTTATGTTACTTTTTTTTTTTTTTTTTTTTTTTGGCTGATGCTGCATAAGCTTGCTTTCTTGCATCAAATGCCTCTACTAATGCTAATGCTAATATATGATAGATATGCAGATAAACTATATACATACTCACATAATTCTTTCCATTATTGAAAGAGAGAGATATGGAAAGCAGACAGACCCTATTGTACTTGTTAATCTCCCCAACATTACTGTCATTTATGAGCACATGTAAACATAATTCAACAGATCAGTGTCATATCTGCTTCTCTGTATTATAGCAAATTATATGCATTATGGATAAACACACAAACACCAGTATATGTGGAATTGATGTGAAATTTTAAGAATTATTTTGTATATAAATTCTAGTAAAAACTAGTTTATAAATTCTAGTTAAAAGTAGTGTATAAATTCTACTAATACACAATGCTGTTGTGGACTTTTTATTCATTTAATAAAATGAATATCATGAAATGAATTTTTTATTCTGTTTTTACAAACATCACGCTTCACTGTTTTTTTAATTTAGGCTGGTAATTATGTGCGAGATGATGTTGTGGGGAATTTAATTCAGCTTATTTCAGAAAGTAGCTCACTACATGCATATACAGTACAACAGTTATGGCAACAACTTTCTGGTGATCTTGAAGCTTGTCAGCCATTATTGCAAGTTGCTGCTTGGTGCATTGGTGAATTCGGTGACCTTTTGAATTCTTCAGTTGATTCTGAAACAGAACCAGTTATTGTAAGTACAAATATTTTGCCAGTATTTAATAACATGTTTACACAACTTATGAAATATTTTAATTTCTTTTTATGTGAAATAAAATTTTCAATTTATAGCACTAATTTGCATCTATATTTAATACTCTTTTGAAATTACAGTTCAACCTTGAAATAATGTGTGTCGGGTGACAACTTTAATACTTGCATTACAAAGTGCATTATAGCCTAAAAAATTTTGCCTTTTTTTTTTATGAACATAAATACACTTTACTTAGTAAATAAATACAGGAACTCCCTGACTAACTTAAGGGTTGCATTCCGTGAACGCTACTTAAGTTGGAATTTCCCCCATGCTTGTGCAGCAGTCACAACTGTGCTTGCTGAATTGATTGAATCAAAAAATAAATTTTCGACGAACATGTGAATAGAATTATTTATTGTATTTATTCAATTTTTTATCTCATGCGCAGGAAAATTACAAAAGTGTGCAATTGCAAAAATTTCAAAATTATAAAAATACAAAAAAGAGAAGAGACAGGCATAATGTCAGTAAGTTTTACCTCTCGAGCATCATTGCCAGAATAGACATCTTCAGCTGATAAGTACACCGCTGAGGAGGTTGAAGGCTGTGGAGATTTAGAAGGGTTTCACCGCTCAACCTTACGAAAGAACATATTAATGGATGACTGGATGGTGGCTTTTTTCTTTTCATTGTAGATTTCTTCGTAGCAAGCCAGCATATCATTCACCCCTCTGTTAAATTTTAAGAATCCTTGACTATCAGGATCATTCTTCTCAAACCTCGCCATTGCCGATGCAATTTCACGAAATGCCATTGCCATCTCTCTGGTGATGAAGCATCTCGGCTCCTCATTTGGTTCGTCTTGAGCTTCGTCAGCATTTTCTTCTTTCACTATTGCTGCCTGCAAGTCATTAAGTTCTTTGTTAGATAATTCCTTCTCTTCTTCCTCTATTAACTTCTCCACATCTTTGGCATCGAACTGAAGTAGCTCTGTAACCTCTTCATATGATTCGTCTTTTTCAAATCCTTTGAAGCCTTTTATGTGCCATGGGCATGTTTTCTTCCCTGCACCATTTAAACAACTTTTAGTAATTTCCACCCAGGCCTTATTAATGTTTAAGATGGCATGGTAAATATTGAAAATATATGCAATAGTCTCTTAACGTAATATTTTTCTCACCTCTACTGCGCCGATTGGGCTGGCTGGGTGGGTAAAGTGCCTGCCTGGCAACCCAAAGGTCGCGGGTTCGAATCCCGCCTCAGGCTTGGATCAGAGTACAAAATGCAAAAACCTTGGGAAGTGCAATATGGCCACAGAAGCCGATGTGTCAACAACTACCAAAAAAAAAAAAAAAAAAACCTACTGCAGATAGTGTCTGAGCAAATATTGTGCTTAAATATGTAGTTTTCTTTTAAATTCAAAATAACACCCTGATCCATCATTTGGATCAGTGAAGTTGTGTTTGCCGGTGGAAATATGACTCTCACGTTCGAATTGAAATCATCTAGATGCATAGGATGTCCAGGAGCATTATCTATCTAATAGAAGCAAAATCTTGAAAGGAACGTCGTTGTCTTTACAATATTTTTCAACCTCGGGAATGAAGCAGCATTTAAACCAATCCTCAAAGAAAGATATTGTTATCCATGCTCTCTGGTTCAATCGGAAATGCACAGGTAGGGTGGGTTTATTGATGCTCTTAAATGCACAAGGATTTCCAGAATGGTGCACAAGCAGTGGTCTTAATCTGTAATCTCCTGCTGCATTAGCCCCAAGCAAGAGCATGGACCTATCTTTTGAGGCCTTGAAACCTGACATTTGTTTTTCTCTTTGGCAATGTATGTTCGATCTGGCATTTTTTCCCAATACAAAGCAATGTCATCAGCATTAAAAATTTACTGCGTTGAATAGCCGCCTTCATCAATAATTTTTTCCGACACATCACAAAATTTCTCTGCAGCTGCAGAATCGGCAATGGCGACTTCATTGCATACTTTAACATTGTGGAAACCTGCCCGATACTTGAACCTATTAAACAACCTACTGCTTGCCATGAACTTCGCTTGGGGTTCGCCATACTTATCGTTAATATCTTCATAAATCCTTGTTGCTTTTGCTTTAATAGTCATTAGATCAGGGGCACTTGCTTCTAAATATGATTTTCCATCCATATTATTATTATTTTCTTTTTTTCCAGAATATAGTGGACAGATGCAATAAATGAAGATGTTCACTATCATTCTGCATTCTAACCAGGCCATCACCTTAATAATGTTTTCAGGCACTTGGTAAATTTCTAGCTCACACGAGTGATCCACATTATCTTCTGAGTTGCTCTCTGTGCCACTAGCTTTCTGTTTGTTGATTGTCGTCCCACCAGAAGAACAAGCAGCCTTTGCTTCTTGTTCTGAAAATGCCGATCTCATCTTTTCCAATACATTTTTTCCAGCAGTTTTCAGTTGCTGTTGAGCTTACTTTCTCCTATATTAATCCAATATTGTATGCAACATTTTTCACTATTAATATTATCAGAAATTCTATGAACTTGAATTTCTGAGTTCACAACAGCAGCAAGTAGCCCAACATGGTAGTATGCTTCTAAAGGTTTGAATAATGCCCTGATGCATGGACTGAATTACTGCAGTTGTGTTCCTTGGCAGAAATGCTGCTCTTGCCATCTTTCAATTCAAAACATCAGCCGAAGGATGAGCTGGGCAGTGATTCAACAGTAACAGATCCTTGTCTTCAACTTTTTTGCAAAGCCAGGCAGCATCTCACCGATGGTACAAATTCACTTTAAAACCATCAAACGAAAATATCACTCATCATCCAGGTGCTGAAGATATTTTTATAATCACAGGTAGAGATTTCATGTTGACATGCTTAAACATGGACTTTGACTTTTACTGATTCACAATGGCTTAATATGTGATTTTCAGTTTTGTTTGTGCACAGTAACACAGTAATTCTCCCTTTGTTAAATTTCATGCCTGATTTGTTAGGTGCCTTTTTAATAGCCATTGACTTTTTACGGAGAAGTTTATAGTACAATGCGGAGAAGTTTATAGTAGAGTGCAGAGAAGTTTATAGTTATAGTACAGTGCTGTAAAGCTGATCGTTTCAGAATTTGGCTTCTTGATTCACATTCTGGAGAAATTTAGGAAATGCTTCTGCTGTAATATCACCAAATGCAGATTTGTCACCGAAGAGACTAACCCATCCATCTCCAAAGCCACCCTTCAAAAGCTTGAAATGTGTCATATCCACCAAGTAGTTTATGAAATTATAGGCCTGTGCTTTCAAAATTATTCCATTTATTGGTAACTCATTCACTATATGTCTGTAGAAACCACTTGTAATGCATTGGGCCATATCACTGTCGCTGCTTTCATGAAGTCTGGTTTTCTTTCTTTGGAGGCCTACTTCACCTTCTACATTGAATGCAATTTTTCTTTCACTTTCATTCAACCATGGATTGTTCTTTGTAGAATTCCATTCTCACAAAATATACTGCGTTTTGTATCACTACTCTTAACTTTTGTAATCTTTAAATTTTCTTCAACTGTATAATTTTTTATTTTGAAGGCCATTACTTCGCTCCTATATATCTCTAATTTTGCTGTGTATTTATTTTTAATGCCCTAGAATTTACCGTGTTTTGAGAAAACTAAATCAAAACCAAACTCTCTGGCTTATCATAGTGCCAAAATGAAGTCATGTGATTCCTTCATAAATCACTTGTCACTTCATATATATATTTGTCTAGTTCAGTCCTTAGCAGTATTTGCTATCCTAAGACTGTAACTTCTAGTCAAAGAAAGGATGTCAATGCTGTTGTTCACAAAAATTTACTTTTGTAACTAATGTAATGCCCTGGACAAATGGTAGCCATATTCCTTCCAGAGATAGCTGTTTATAATTCTCGTTCCACTGATATATTCTTTTATTGCACCTCTAGCTGAGGGGAGAAACTGGGTGTCTACAGTAATTATTCTCTTATGAGTCATGTTGTTTACAAAAAATTACTCTGGAACTGAGTCGGCGCCTCTGTAGCCAGGTGGGAAGGAGCAGCAGTGCATAACACACGCTTGTTGATTAGACCGGGGTTCGAGCCTGTGACCACCAAATACGGAGGATGTGGAAAGGTCAGGGAATGACCACCGCATATCCCCGGAGCAATATGGCCTTAGTTGCTAATGCTCCTAAAAACCAAATAACAACATCTGGAACTGAGTACTGAATATATCAAAGTGAAAGTGAATTTTACACATCATTGTTGTAAAAAAGTTGTGAGTTAGGGTTAAATTTGAAACTGTCTGCAATCCTGCCCAGACACGATAGGAGGAGGTACACGATGAGAGCCTTGTCAATCAATTCAGCCCTGGAGAGATTGTACAAGGCTCATGGGGTAGAATTTTTCTCAGCATGGTCTGTGCCTGTTAACAGGAAATATTGTTACTACAGGGATGGGATACACTTAAATAGAAAGGGTGCAAGGATATTTGCTGATGCTATTGAGGCAGTGTTAGATGGGTCAGAAAACTGCTAGCTTGGGAGGGCATTCATAGACTAATAAATTAACAATAGCCACAGGCAGAGGTGAAAATGATTCTTGCATTGCTTCTATTGGAATGAGCAGCAGTCTGGAAAGCGATATACTTGGGATTTCAAGGACTGCTGGGAGTCATCATGGAACAAGTAAATATATGGGTTGTGTTAGGATAACTAAGAGTAAGAACAGGTGCATGAATACTTGCATGTACACCAATGCTAGAAGTATAGTAAATAAATTTGATGAATTGGAGGCGCTGGTGAAGACATCAAAGGCTGATGTTGGGATATCAGAGACATGTATCACACAGAAGTAAGTAATGCAGAATTGGAATTTGGGGAGTACAGTGTGTACAGAAAGGGTAGACAGGGGAGGAGGGGGTGATGCTGTTAATTAAGAAACACATAAAATCTATGGAAGTGCATCCAGTTGACACGAGTGGACAGTGCAGTGTTGAGTCTGTTTGGTGTGACATAAGCACTGGGAAAACAAAGTTGAGAGTAGGAGTGTGTTATAGGCCTAATGACTGATGAGTACAATGAACAAATGTACAGAGAAATAGTGGGCTAGTAAATTAGATTGTCTTATAATGGGGGATTTCAACTTCCCAGATATAGACTGGAACTTGCATATTGGTCACTCACACACTAGCAAGACTTTTGTGAATTTATTGGATGATTGTTTTATACATCAGCATGTTCGGGAGGCAACCAGAGGGAGTAATACTCTTGATCTGATTGTCATCAGTGATTCTTCATATGTTAAGAATCTGCAGATAAAGGAATCACTGGGTGACAGTGATCACAGTGGCTTCATGTGGGATTTACTTAAAGATGTAACTGCCATCAAGGGTAAAGGGGAGTGGTTTTTGTTTTCATAATGATAACTACAGTGGTCGCAGAGATTTTTTTAAATTCTATACAGTGGAACGAACTGCTGATGTTACTAACAGCAAATTCAAAGTGGGATCCTTTTAAAGAATTAATCTTGGAAGCTGCCAGGCTTTTCATACCAACTAAGAAATACTGTCCAAGGTTTAGGCATAAATGGATGTGAGATGAACTAATGAGACTCATGGCAGTGAAGAAAAATGCATGTGATGCATATATATGTTATCAGGAGACACCAATGCCTATGGTAGATATAAGATAGCTGTCTGTAATAAAGTCACAAAGGATGTTAGGCAAGCAAAGGCATATTCCAAGAAATCTTTGGCAAAGGATGCAAAGAAAACAGTAAAGACTTCTTTACTTATGTAAACTCTCGAAAGGTGATGAATCAGATTGGTCCACTTGATATCAACGGTTCAGTTATTGAACCTGCTGAGGTAGCTGGAAAACTGAATGAGTATTTTGCATCTACATTCACACATGAGGAAGTTTTTGGGAAGTGGAGGCCAAAAGCTTTCAACCTCTGGCAGGGAGCTAAATGATTTTGTAATAACTGAGAGCAAAGTGGAGGAGAAATTGTTGAATTTAAACTTAAAGGCACCTGGAGTGAATGGGATCTATCCAGTTATATTAAAGGAAGTAAGCAAACCCTTAGCCATAATTATGAAAGCTTCCTTTGACTTAGGGGAGGTCCACATGGACTGGAGATCTGCAATTCACAAGGGGAGACAAAGGTAATTACAGACATGTTAGTTTAACTTCTTTTCCAGGAAAATAATAGTCATTAGTTAACGAAGCAATGCAGGATCATCTAGACAAGACTGCAGTTAGACTACTGTGCAAATTGGAGCAGTAATGGTATTAAGGGAAAGTTGCTACAATGGATAATAGGATGATTGAGTGGGAGAAGACAGAGTGGTAATCAATGGACACTGCTCTTCATGGACTACTGTTATTAGTGGAGTGTCCCAGGGTTTGGTTTTGGGCCCGCTGTTGTTTTCTGTATTTATCAATGATATCGATGAAGGTATATTAGGGTTAATGTCTAAGTTTGCAGACGATGCGAAAGTTGGTTCTGGAAAATTTGAGCAGATGGGCTGAGAGGTGGCAACTGAAGTTTAACATTGACAAATGTAAAGTACTGGTGGTACTACACTCAGGTTAGTGGAGAATGAAAAGGACCTGGGGTTACAGTCATATATGAAGGGTTCTGAGCAGTGCAGATAGGCTGCAAGAGTAGCTTGTTGTATCTTGTCAGTGATATGTAGGAATTTTGCTAGCAGGGTTAAGGAGATGATTATCCACTTGTATAAGGCAGGTTATCCACTTGTCAGGCCACACCTTTTGTACAGCATACAGGTCTGATGGCCTCATTTTCAGAAAGATATTGTGGAATGAGTACAGAGCAGGATAATGAGATTCACTCCAAACATTTGGAGTGAATGGATGGATGGATGGATGAAATGGGAAAGTTTTTTTTTTTTTTTTTTTTTGCTGATGGTATATACGCTTGCTTTTTTTTTTTTTTTTTCTTGGTAATAGCAACAATGTGTTGCTGTTACCAAGAAAGGCTTAAGTTCTGCAAATTGCTGCGTCTTAAGACTAGTCACCTGTGAGATGATCTAATTGAGGTGTATAAGACGTTGAGTGGTGTGAGCAAGCTCAATGCTAATGGGATTCGTCCTCTTTCTCAGATTACTCACCTGAGGGGACAAATTCAGTTTGAGGGAAGACAATTGTAGAATAGATGTGCAGAAATTTGCCTTTTGCCAGCTGGTGGTTGATAGTTGGAACAAACTTCCACCTGTTGTAGTCGAGTCAACAACTTAAATAAGTTCAAAGCAGATCTAGACAAATATTTGGAGTGAGTGGATGGATGGATGAAATGGGAAGTTTTTTTTTTTTTTTAGCATCATATGCTAATGCTAATATACAACCAGTTTTTGCTAATTTTTCCTCTTGGACATATGGTAGTAGGATGCATGGGAGGTATGAGTATACAGTATTCACCTTTTCCAGTTTCCAATATGAAATTGCTAGTTTTTTGAATGCACGCGTTTTTTTTTTTTTTTTCATAATTCATTTTGGGGGGGTTACGTGATTATACCCACAGTATATTTAAAACCATGATATGTAGAGGCGTGTTATGTTGAGCTTCCACTTTATTTCAAAGAAGAGTATGTATATGGATTTTAAAATTTTATTACTTTTTTAAACATTTGCTTCAGCAGTTATTTCATATTATGTTTAATTATTTTTGTAGATGTCTGAAGACAACGTAGTAGATTTATTTGAAAAGATTTTGATTGATATTCATATGACACTGACAACAAAAGAGTATGCTATTACTGCGCTGATGAAGCTAAGTGTTAGATTCCCTAGTGCTGCCCCGTAAGTATTTTACATTTTGTGTATTAGTGAACTTTATGTAATGTTGTACCACTGTGTAACTCATAGATATTCCAAATAATAGTAGTGGAAACGTTTTTGTGGCAGGAATATTTAATCTAAAAGTAGACAGAACAGTAATCTCTTAGTTGATAATCTGAATGCAGCAAGTTTCAACTGAGTTGCTTGTTTACCAGTTCCATCATTTTAAATGGAAACTTGAACACTCCATTTAAATGACTTCATATTTAAACAATATGCAGTCATGTCATTGAGCTTCTACCAAAAATATTACACCTATCAAAATTCATCAGTTGCTAGCTAGCAAGTATAAGCATAAAATTGTTGATACCAGTACTGTTCGTCGTAATTAAAGTGTTTGAGTTAGTAATGCCATCGTCAGTGATCAGACTTCGAGCAGACAATAACATCAACTAATGAAACAGATGAACTTGTTCATGGTGATTTCCCTATTAAATTAACAGGCAGTGCTGCAACTTTAGGAATTTCTAAAGAATATATTCAACACATTCTCTCTTACGATACAGAATGATATGCACCAGATGGATCCCCAGTAGGCTTGTGGAAGAAGTGAAAAGACAACAAATGGAAGTGTTTCAACAAATTTTATCCAAAAAAAGGTTGGTTTTTTTACTTCTGAAATTTCTTATAGTCATATTATGCACTTTATATATAGGCAGCCTTTTTTATTTCCTTAAAATTAGCATTATTTTTGTTGGATATTTGACAGAAAGAGAAATCTCATCATTTCAAGTTTCATTTCTTGTGTGTTAAGTGGTTACAAGAATTTTACATGCAACTTTTGTCCTTGTTTCAAATGCAAAAGGCATGCTTTAAATATTATTGTGACTAAAGTCGAATTCTAGATTTGCTGCTGTGGTCCAGAAAACAAGTAGCAGTCGAAGCAATTTTACCATAAAGCATCTCCAAAAAATCAGAGTTCAATTATCAGCCTGTAAAAATTACATAAATCATTTTTTGTGGCTGTAGGTATTATCCACATTAATTATTTGGAAAAAGGGACAACAATTAATTAGTACAATCATGGGCAAGCTAAAAAAATACTAGGGATGTTCAATAAAGAATGATCATAATTTTTTCTAGAACGACCATTCTGCTTGCTATTTCTAGCTGATCTGCAGAATTTAAAAACAAATATCAAGTTCCACCACATAGCAAATGTGCAGCTGACTCATGTACACAGTGTGACCTTGGCGGTTAGTCAGGTTTGTGCCTGTTCAGTTTCGCCTATGTAACAATGGCTGCAACAATAAGGAACGGTATTGCTGCTCTCAAATTTTGTTTGTCTTCATCAGCTGAAGCATATGAAATGTTAAGAGGCTTATGGTGAATCTGCACATCCCTATAGCACAGCTCACAAATGGTTTAGTATGTTTAAAGATGGACGTGAAACCATGGAGCTCAGTCCTTGAGCTCCATGGTTTCTCTCCCAAAAGAAACCATAAACACTACTCAGTAATCATGAGAGAAAAAATCGTATAACAGTAAGTCAATTGGCAGAGATGTTGCTGTTGCTCACACCTGAGCAACAACATGTTCACATGGAGGTTTGTTAGGAGCTTCAGTGGATGGTTACTGAAGATGGTGAGGTTCTGCACAAGGTGATAATGGCAGATGAGACGTGGCTTCATCATTTTGACCCAGAGAGTAAGCAGCAAAGTTGACTTCTGGTCATCTCTTTTCCTTCTGTTCCAGTAGTTATTTTAGTTTTCTGTTAATATTTTTCATTTACTATCTTGGTGAGTATTTCTTTATACTCTGTTTTGTAGCTGACTCCATTGTTCCCAGGTTTTCAGACAGGGGATTCGGAGAACTGATGACCTGTCTGCCGGGTCATTAATTTATGTAGAGCTAATGCTATTTAGTTATAATACTATCTTTAACCTTCTCCCTTTATAACTGACAACCTGTTGGTAACATACGTCAGTTTTAGCTCCAGTGGACGTGCTCTGGTTCTAGTCCACCAATCTGTATTACAAAAAATGTTACTTGTTTAATTTTATTGGGTTTGGGGCTCCCAGCCAATAAAATTAAAAATTTCTTTATTGGAGCAATCTACACTTAACCTGATACGTGAACTGGGAATGTATTGCCTTGCAGGTGACTATATAGTGAAATCACTGATTAGTCCCTAGTTTTATTTTTCTGTAGGGCATCATCACCTTGTTGTGTTAGTATTTCAGTTTCATCCAGCAGTGCACCAAGTTTTAGTTTAAGAAGATTCGTTGGGTGAACTAGGATAATTTACACATTAATCGTAGTGCAACTGATATATTGTACAGCTTGTAAAAGAATGCCACAGGCTGTACAAGCAGTGAACTTGTGACCCATAAGAGAATTGTCTGCAACCCAAAATCAACATTCATCTTTTAGTGCTAGTGTGGTATCACAACACCAACATTCCATGGTCAACCACCCAAAAAGTTCTTGGATCTATGTTCATTAGTACATTTACAAAATCCATGTGGTGCAATAGCTGATTCACATCTACATAAAGAGTTTTCTCTATGGTTTCTGGTGAGGTTGAAGGTTAATGACACATGGCCGAGGAACATCTTTTGGGGGTGACGAAGTTCATATCTAGTTAAGTGGCAGTGTGAACACCTGTAACTGGCAGGTGTGGAGCTTCACCTCCAATTTTTGTAATTGAATGCCTTGTCCACATGTTACTGTTTCATAATTGAACTGTTTTTCTTCAAGGAGATAAAAGTTCATGGTACACATCTCCATCTTCATGTGATTCTTGTTCTTTAGGACAGAGGATGTTCAGAAAGAACTATTTTTATTTGGGATGGGGCTCCCTCACACACTGATTGGCAATTAACTCAGCTGCTTTGTAACATTTGGCAATGTCCACAATTTCCCAGCAACTTAATGTTTGGCACCACAATCCTCATGGTTGGTTGGTTGTTGGGTTTTATTGGCACATTAGCAACTAAGGCTATAATGTGCCAAAACCAGAATCCTCATGGCATTTGGTTCTGGGAATGTGTCAGTGTCAGAGTGTATCAGGGACATATTGAATCTCTGGTTGATTTGAAGGAAAGTGTCACAAAGTATGCCACTAAAATTCCCCTGACATGCTTTGGACAAAACAGTTGACCATGCCATAGGTCATCATATTCAAAACATCTGTTACTTAGTTCATCCAAAAATCGCTCTACTACTTACACACTGTACACCTCCCCCCCTGGTGCCAGTTGTGGAAATAATATTTTTGGCACTCCCCATTTCAGCATGTGTTGAATAGTCATTTTGTCATAGTTGTCCTGGCCCTCCAATTTGGGGGATTGACGCATTGCGCCAGCTCCCTGTTCATCATAAAACATCCATTCAGTGCTAAGAGACCTAACAGGGAAAAGAACGGACGGACAGACAAATAGGAATCGAACTGGTAAAAGAAAAAGGTTTATGAATTTTGGCTGCTGGAATGTTCAAGGAGTTAGTACAAAACAAGATATTGGATGTGGTGGTCTTAACTGAAACAAAGAAGAAAGGGAGAGGTAAAGAAATGACTGGAGAATATATTTTCCTTTGGTCTAGTGTCGACCGACATGTCAGAGCTAAGGCAAGGATGGCTGTTCTTATTCACAAGCATCTCAGAATGTTTATTGAAAAATGGAGCTTTGTTGATAAACAAATAATGACACTTGAAATTAAAATATATGGAAGAGAAATTGCTACTATTGGGGTATACGCTCCTAATAATAAGTCTCCTACAGATATTAAAGAAAATTTCTGGGAAAACCTGACAGAAGTAATAGAAGCAATTCCACATTGTAGAGAGATAGTCATAATGGGGGATTTGAACTCAGAGTGGGACAAGCTGCAGACAATGAAGTGGTGGGAAGACATGGAGAAAATATAAAGGAGAGAGACTGATAGAATAAGCTGAGGATTAGTAACACCTTCCAACATAGAGATATTCATAAGTTCACATGGTTCCAAGAAACAAAGGGACTAAAATCAATAATTGATTACTATAGTATAAGAGTGATACATCTTACCATAAACTTGTCAACTTTTTATTTTTGCATGAAAATGTAACATAAATCTGATGTGAGATCAACTGTTTTAGAGATATGTGAAATAAATTTGCCGACATATCATTTCAAAATCTGATTTTTAATTTTTAAGAGATTAATACAGTGTTTTTCAGCATAGGTTCTACGAGCATTCCCCAAGTGTTCCACACTATGATCCATCAAAAATTAGCACTTTTGTTATTTTGATGCACTTAAAAATAAAAATATACTCATTATATCCATATCCAAAGCAAATTCTTGCAATACAATTAATTTCAATGGATTTTTTTTTTTTTTTAGTCATGAAGTGTTTTTTGTGCTGAAAATGAAGGAATGAATGAATGAAATTTATCCAGATTTGGTGTCCCATCAGTTTCTTTTCCATTACATTTTCATACATACTATGTGAATTCTCTTTTATATTAATTCTTGAAATTCATAACAATAAATTAACTATTATATATCAGTATTACTCTATATTGACTATACTGATTTATATCTAATATAGAAAAATTAAGAAGATTCTTGATATCTTTGGCACAAACATGAATGTTGAATTGCAGCAGCGGGCAGTTGAATTCTCAATGCTTTTTTCAAGGCATGATAACTTAAGGTAAAATCATTATTTTGGTGTTAATCACAGTAACTTCCCTCTGGGAACTATTTTAATTCTCTTCATTGAAGATATCAGAATTGTTTAGAATGTTTTATTAGCAAATTGAAAAGATAACAGATATTAAAATATGTTGCATTTGCTTTTACTTATTTTATTGTATAAGTTAGTGCATTAGCATCATTTCTATACACAGTAAACCAAGTTGTGCAGTGGCATCATTACACAACATCTGATATTGTGAATTCCTTCAGAATGAGTTGCCTATCTCATTATACCTCAAATTAGTAATGCTTTCCTAAAAGAGAAGGCTATTGTTACTTACTCTCAGTTTGCACCACCGCCCAGGCGGCTGTTTCAGAGCTTTTTGACTCTTCATCAGTGAGTGGGTGGGTATCCCAGTGGTATAAAAGCTGACAACAGTTGTGAATTAATTTCACAATATGAGAGATGCCAAGTGGTGGTATAGTTTAATATGTGTAAGATTTAGGGCTAAAAAGATTCAGACAGCAGGAAAAGTTTATTGTTATATAGGTTAGTGCATTAGTATCATTTCTATACACACAGTAACCTAGCCAAAGTTGTGTGCAGTAGCATCATTTCATAACATCTCATATTGCGAATTCCTTTGAGTTGCCTATCTCATTCTACCTCGAATAAGTAATGCTTCCTCAGTAGAGAACACTATTGTTAATTATTCTTAGTTAGCAACACCCACCCCGTTGGCCATTTCAGGGCTATTTGGCCCCTCATCGGTGAATGGGTAGGTACAGCAGATGGTATAGCAGCTAACAATCCAGTTGTGAATTAATTTCACAATATGAGAGATGGTAATATAGTTTAATGTGTTCAGAGCTAAAAAGCCTCAGACTGGAGGAAAATTTTACTGTCATATAACATGGTGCATTAGCATCGTTTCTATATATCATTTCTAAACTACACCCCACTTGGCATCTCTCATATTGTGAAATTAACATAATTGGGTTTGTCAGTTTTTGTACCATCAAGGTACCTACCTGCTCACTGATGAGGGGCCAGATAGTCTGAAGTGGCCATGTTACTTATTCTGAGTGGGCACCTGCCCACTGAGAATGAGTAACAATAGTCTTCTCTACCGGGAAAGCATTGCTTATTCAAGATATAATGAGATAGGCAACTCGTGAAAGAATTCACATGAGGTGTTATGTAATGATGGCACTGCACAACTTTGGTTGGCGCCTCTGTAGCCAGGTGGGCAGGAGAGCAGCAGTGCATAGCACATGCTTCTTGATTAGACCGGGGTTCGAGCCCATGACCACCAAATACGGAGGATGCGGAAAGGTCAGGGAATGACCACCGCATATCCCCAGAGCAATATGGCCTTAGTTGCTAATGCTCCTAAAAAACCAAACAACAACTTTGGTTGGTTTGCTGTATATAGAAATGATGCTAATGCACTAACTTTTTAGCTGAAAATAATGTGCATATTTTATTGTATTATAGTAGTTTTTATTTTCGTTTTTCATTAAAAAAGGAGTTTTTCTTTGCATTAATTTTCATTTGAATACCTTACATTTTCCTCAATGGAAACTGTATTTATTATGCTAAATAAAAATCTTAAGTAGGGTTCAGAATATCCTGAGCAAATAGCATATCCTAGAAATATCAAATGGCACTTAGTCTGTGTGATACATTTGTACGCAATTAGGTTTCGCTTTTAACAATCAGTTTGCCTTAGCTATAAATTGATGTCTTGGAATACATTGACTGCAGATACATTACCCTCATCAGGTATCCCAATTCATCCTAAAGCTGTTCCATAGGTTTTAAAGCAGGACTCTGCACCAGTCACTTCAACTTTTGTACATTCATGTCTATGAACCACTCTTAAACAGCCATCAGCAGGTATAGCATGGGACATTATTCTGTTGAGGGGAAATGGATATACAGCAGGCCCCCATTATAACGCTGTTCGCTTTACGCTGTTCTTATATTATTACCCATATCTAACTATAACGCTGTCACAGATCACTATAACGCTCTTTTACAGATTGCATTTTTGGCATATTTAACGAAATTGTTTCATTTGATGGAGTTGATAGCTTGAAAATGAATATAAAAATACGGTTAAAGCGTTTCCCACGCTCAGTGAAGTTTTCTCGCATGGTAGTTTAATTGCAGTACAGTGACTTGTTACGTAGTTCTGAGATAAACATTTTAAAAAATGATCAAGTATATTGCTTGTAATATTTGCGTTATATGCATTTATTGGAAGTCTAGTCATCACTCAGTACAGTATTAGACATCGTGCATAACAGACAGTTTACTTGAACATTGTATCATAATTAATGCAACCAACGCAGTTACATTTTCGAAGAGTTAATAAAAAAAAAGAGAGAGATTAGCCTATATGATGATCTGAAGAAAACTCGCCTAAAAAAAAAAAAAATGGAACCATTTAAAACTAGTAAGGTCTGATTGAATACATTTAAAATCCAGGGAGAAGCCGCAAGTGCAGATCAAGGAGCCGAAACTTTCAAAAAAGAACTTGTTAAAATTATTTAAGAGGGGTATTATGTGTTATACTTCTCAACAAGTTTTTAAGATGAAGCAGGACTTTTGTGGAAACAAATGCCTAAAAGAAGTTTCATATTGAAAGAAGAAAAAAACATGCCAGGTTTCAAAGTGGCGAAGGATCGGTTGACTTTATTGTTGGGTGGTAACGCTGCGGGGGATTTAAAATTAATACCCTTTTTAGTTTATTTGGAAGAGGGTCAAAGTTCAACCCAAAATCAACACTTAAAGTGGGCATTTGTCCAGGAAGGTTCAAGGTAGATACTTTTTTTTTTAGGGTAATCTATCTGTTTCTGATACAAACAGGCATTAGTGGTTATCTCTTTGCAACTATAAGAGCAAGTAGGGACAGACACAAAAGTGTGAACATAAAATGTAAAATTTATGAACATTGAGAATTTTGATCATAATGACTAATATTTCCCACCTTGTGTTTCCAATATCTCCACTTCATTGGATTTAATGTTCCATAAGTAAATACTATTTGAATATACAACCTCCACACTAAGCAGATGATAATTTAAATACATACTGGAAACATCACAATGGTGATATGCAGCTATTCTTGAAATCATGAAAAAAAATTTTTTTTTTTTAATTTGATAAATGCTCAAAATGGAATTTAACATTCTGTTCTGAGATTTACCAGTTTTATCCACTTTTTATTTATATTCAGTGTCAGTTTAGCTATTTATTACAATAATTCTTATCTTGAGTCCAAGATAAGAATTGTTGTAGTCAACATTTAGAGTGAACAATTCATAAAGAAAATAATATTAGGAATGTGATTTTCAATCCTTTTGCATTGACTGAAAACTGATATTAATTTTTGGTCTTAATCAGCTAGATAGTCTTGGAATTGAATGTTAGAAATCTGTCAATGCATAAAGGATCTGATCTTCCTATATGAAATCTGCAGATGTAGTGAAATTTTATATTTTGTATAATATTATATTTGTACAATGATTTCTTCCCAACTGTGGGTTTGCCAGGAAACTGTGCTATCTTAAATAGCACAGTTTTATACAAGGGCTGTTCAATAAAGATTAATTAAAATTTTTCATGAACAACTGTACTTGCTATTTCTAGCTGAGCTGAGAAATTTAACACCAAACCAAGCTGCATCACATAGCAACTGTGCAGTTGACTTGAGTGCATGGTTGTGACCTTGGCAGTTATTCAAATTTATGCCTGTTCAGTTTTGCCTACATAAGAATGGATGTGACACAAAAGGGAGAATATGCTGCTCTCAAATTTTGTTTCCATCTCAAGAAAACATCAGCTGAAGCATAATGAAATGTTAAAAGAGGCTTATGGTGAATCTATGCTTCCATATAGCACAGCTTGCAGGTGGTTTAGAATGTTTAAAGATGAATGTGATTCAATCACAAATTGGCAGTCCTGGAGCTTAAACTCTCACCATAGAAACCATAAACACTGTTTCTGTAATCATGAGAGAATATTAGTAGAAGGCATGTGCAGTATTCTCTATGACTATTTGCATATGACATATATTTGTGCATGCTGAGTTTGAAGACTACTCACCCCTGAACAATGGCAAGTTTGCATTGAGGTTTGTTAGGAGGTGTAACGGATGGTTACTGAAGATGGTGAACAAGGTGATAATGATGGATGAGACATGATTCATCATTTTTCCCCAGAGAGTAAACAACAAAACCATTTGGAAGTCCATGTCATCACCAACACTAAAAAAAGCGCAAGTTGTGGCTTCTTGCAGGAAAAGTTATGCTTTTTTTTTTCTTTCTTTCTTTCTCTTTTTTTTTTTTTTTTTTTTTTTCATTCAAGGACTGGTTTGCCAGCATATTGTGCCACATCATATAACTGTTATGTGACCTTACAGAACTGTACTGCACACTTTGCAGGATCAAGTTCATCACAAATGACCACAACTGCATGCAGGTGAGTGGATGCTGCATCACCACAATGCAAGTCTTCACATTGCTGGTACTGTTATTGAGTACTTAGCCATGAGGAACATTAATGTCAAGTGTGTTCCTCTCATCTGCCCATAGTCCTGATCTCGCACCTTGCATTTTTTTTTTTTTTTTTTAAGCTAAGGAGCTTTGAGGAAAGTGTTTCCAGTTGTCTGAAGAAGTTGTAAACGACTATTTGCATATGACATATGTTTGTTCATGTTGGGTTCGAAGACTACTCACACTTAAGCAATGGCAACCTTGCATGGAGGTTTGTCCAGAGGTGCAACGGATGGTCACTGAAGATGGTGAGGTTGGTTCTGCACGAAGTGATAATGGTAGATGAGACTGATTCATCATTTTACCCCAGCAAGTTAGTTAGTTATTTTTGGAGCATTAGCAACTAATGCCATATTGCTCCGGGGATATGCGGTGGTCATTCCCTGACATTTCCACATCCTCCGTATTTGGTGGTTATGGGCTTGAACCCCAGTTCGATCAAGAAGCATGTACTACGCACTGCTGCTCCTGCCCACCTGGCTACGGAGACACCCCCAGCAAGTAAACAACAAAACTGTTTGGAGGTCCACATCATCACCAACGTTGAAAAAAAGCAAAAGTTGTGGCTTCTGCAGGAAAGGTTATGCTCATTTTATTTTTTTACATTCAAGGAATGGTTTACCAGCATATTGTGCCACATCATACAACTGTTATGTGACTTTACAGAACTGTAATGCACACTTTGTGGGATCAAATTCATCACAAACAACCACAACTGCATGCAGCTGAGTGTAGGCTGTATCACCACAGTGCAAGCCCTCACATTTCTAGTTCTGTTATTTAGTACTTAGCTATGAGGAACATATTAATGTCAAATGTGTTCCTCTCATCTGCCCTACAGCCCTGATCTCACATCTTGCATTTTTTTTTTTTCTCTCTCCCCAAAGTTAAGGAGCTGTGAGGGAAATGTTTTCAGTTGTCTGAAGAAGTTGTAATGACATCAGAGGTGATTCTAAAACACACGACAAAAAATGGCTTCCGCCATGTTTTTGAAGAATGGCAGAAACGTTGGAATAACTGCATTTCATCAAATGGGGACTACTTTGAAAAGGACCATGAAAAAATAAATTACGATAATTTTTTATCGAACAGGCCTTGTATGTGTATGTAAAGTTGCAATCTTTTTTTGTTCTTTAGTATACGCTGTTCAATTTGGTCTCCTCCTTAAACAAGAGAAAATTATAATTATCGTTCCTGCCTTCCACATATCTAGTGGGTAGTGCAGAGGGAGTGGATTTTCATATGCTCTACCTCATTGGCTCTCAAACTTTTGTTGCTTGAATTACACTTTCATTTTAGTGGTATTATAAAGATATTAAAAGATGTAATGAAAGATGACATATTCATATGCCACCAAAAAAATTATTGCCACTGTTGAACTCAGTGGGGTTCTGCCTGATCTTGTGGCACACCAAGGTGCTGGTTGACACAGTTTGGAAACTACTGCATTCTACTCTCTCAGTGATGCACATGTACAGTGGTGTGTAAAGTGTTAGTTGTCTGACGGCACCAGAGGTTTCCCAGTCTCCGCATTGTACGTGTGACACAGAACTGTGGAGGCCAGAGATTTAAAAAATGTATGGGGAATGTTAGGTTCTGTTATTTCTTTGACTGTTTAGCCATTGGGACTCGCCATTGCCCACACTTTGCCACGAGGGGGCAGGTTAGGCATCCAGTATATTATTTAAGTACTCTGGCAGGCCCCACCACCTAATTTCCAAGGATTTCAGTGGCAAGGCCTATATATATATATATAAAAAGGGGGTGAACACTAGAATTGGGAAAGGCCGAAATGGGTTTACGAGAAAGCAGTTGAATTTAGACATTAATTAGAATTTGACAGTATTGTGGGTGCACTTGGTCAGTTAGAGTGGGGAGGAGACTGAAGACTGGGAGAAAACAAGTAGAAGGATGGGGATCGTAGAGTAAGCATCCCCAAAGAGGTCAGTGGGGAGGAGACAGAGACCCACTCCTCCCTCCCCTGCCTGTGGATGGGGTTTTAAAGGGAGCTGGGTTAGAGTACCCAGTTCAGATCACCAGATGGTGTGTTGGCATTTGGCGATCTGAATGCATTCTCACTTTACTTGTATTCTATTTTTATACTTTTTTCTTATAATTTATCATTTTTTTTCCCTGTTAGGAAAAATCTCCCCCCCCCCCACAACACTCATCTTTTTTCTCGCACTCTGGAGGGGGTGAAGTGGTGTGCAGTAAGTTTAAAAATTAATGCTTAATAATTAAGCTAAATAAGAAACAATATAAAAGATTAAAACTAGGGTTAATGTGTACTTAACTGTAACGTTTATGGTTTGTGTTCTTTTTCTCACAGACTTGCACTCTCATTCATTCTTTTGGCTTTCATTTCATTTGTTCAACTCTTTCTTTTTGCACTGCACTATCTGGACACCTCAACTACTGTTATTCTTCAGTTGTGTTGCAGGCCTAGCTGCAGGTTTTTTGCAGGCCAGGGGAGAATGTAGTGTTTGTGCTGTTAGTATATATAAAGTAGTGTAAGTTTTTATTAACTTTGTATCCTTTCAGCTAGTTACATTTGCTCTTCCAGTCATTCCCATTCACCATAACACTCGTTCACCCTCTCGTTCCCTCATGCTGGGTCACTCTTTCTTTCACCAAAGCTGACATTTATTCCCTTTTACCATAATTCACTCAGTGCCCAGCCCATTCATTCTGTCTATAATGCTACATTGCATTCCCTTGCTACTAGCTTACTGATATTTTTCAGCTAATCTGTTTCCCTGGCTGCCTGTACATCTCCCTCCCCGACATAGTTACTTATTTGATGTGGGGCCCCAGGTTCCTACACATGGCAGGGTAGTCCTGGGAGTATGCAGGTCAATCCGGTTTTGTTATGTCAGGTTTCTGTCAGGGCACAGAATATTGCTGTCCTGACAGTTTTTAAGTCATCGTTTGGTACATGTGGCCAATTTTAACTAATGATTATTGTTTGATTGCTGTGGGGCTGAATTGCCGTTCTTTGGATAGTTCTGCACATTTCGAATACTTTCTGTGTGAAGGGTGTAAACACTTTATAATTTTCCTCTTCGATGATGAACAGATGTTCTTCTCCTATAATTGGGAGAAGAACATCTGGGAATTGGGCCAATCTGTGCTATTAGCTGTTTTCTGGAGATGTCATAAATTATACATTCATATAGAATGTGTGTCCAGTCTTCACTCTCACCACAGATTCTGTTTGGGTCATCAGCCAGCCCTAAGGAGGTTAGTTTCACATTTAGGGAGCCATGACTGTCAATATTAAAGTTGTAAAAAGTCTAAAGGTATACCACCTAGGTGGCTTTGGGCTAACCATTGTTACTCATGGCAGAAACCTTTTGGTAACCAGACCTCTGGTTTTCTGCTCCCACTTTGTTTGCCATAGCTCATGGAGCTTTGTAGCTATTCTTTTTCTTTCAGCATTGAAGGTATTGGCTGTATCAAGGGCTATCCCCAGAAGTTCTGTGGATATGTCCTTTTTAAGTCTATAATACAAGCTTCTTTTGGCTAATTCCAGGTAAAGTGGGAGAGCTCCAGCCAGCAATTACAGTGCAGGTGTGCTCACTGTGTGACATGCTCTGGTAACAGTGAGAAGTATTGTCCTTTGTATCAATTCTAATTTATTGTTATTTCTTACTGTGGCCGAATGGGTGGACCATGCACCAGTAGGTGATAACAGGTAGGAACGTTGCACGGTATATGATTGCCATGGTCTTTCTTTTGAGCCACCAGTCTGATCGACTGATCCTGGTAATCATACCTGCATAATTTCTCACTTTCTTCACCAAGTAGGTCAAATGGGGATTAAAAGTTAATTTTGAATCAAAGACCACTCCAAGATATTGTAGTTCTGTTGCCACATTTATAGTATGACATTTGTAGTAATTGTGTTAATTTTGATTTGTGGATGTCTTCTTATGTCCAAATTGCCTTTTAGAAGTAATTTGGTTTTTTCAGGCAATATTTTGAGCATGTGCATTTGTGCCCACTCCTACACCTGTAAAAGGACAGAATTTGATCTTTGCTCTACAACCACTCCCGTGTTACCTTTTACAAGGAAAATCATGTCATTTGCAAAGGTCAGGCTTTCCACAGGCCCAGATCCCAGGCCAGAAATTTATCCAGAACAATGTTTCAGAAGAAAGGGCCAAGGATTGAACCCCGGGGGCAGCCTTTATTCACAGAATGTATCAATTCCTGTAACTTTGTGTGCACTGAGACACTTCTGTCTGTAAGGTAGCTGTTTATTACCTTATATAGGTTTTGTAGAGCATTTGCCTGGCAGAGTCTCCTAAGGACACTATGCCACCAGAATGAGTCAAATGCCCCAGCAAAGGTGTGCAGTGAAATGTTGCAGCTGCATTATAGATTTTCATGTTTTTGGCTAATATTTAAATTTTTCATAGATGTGATTTGGACTTTTCATAACACTACAAAGTTTACCCTGTTTTGCCATATCTACTGAAGATGCAACCTAGAAGGATAATTGATATTTTTGTATGTATGTGCGTTTTGTTCCACTACATTGTTCTTATCTTTTCTTTCTTCTTATTGTGTTACCATTCTGTGTCATTATTTTTATATTGTATAAATGGAAAATTAAGTTTACTGGTTCCCAACTCCACTATTTTTTGGCATATTCTTGCCGGCCATGGTTTTGCCAAATGCAGTGATTTTCAGGAACATATCTCTTCTTCCCCATCCCATGGTTTGTGCGGGATTGTTGCATTTGGCCATAATATTTTGCTGTTGTGCAACCAAATATTCATTACACTTAATTTTGAAAGTGTGTATTGCAGATCATGCAGGAAAAGCATAAGTGATTTACGAGTGAATTAAGTCATCTGTGATAACTAATGTTAGTTTTCTTATCCCTTATATAGATGCTGGTTACTGTTTAAGTCATCAGATTACTTCATTCATTTTCACAATTAATGAATCAATATATGAACTTAAGTTACAAAATTTATTTGTATTTATTTTGTATTATTTATTTATTACTGTTGTGGAAAAGCTATTAATTCCTAAATTTGATGTCATCATCTTCTTTTGCCATTGTCGATTCACTGCAGGATGAAGGCCTCCTAACAAGTTTCCAACAACTGTGATCCTGTGCTCTCAGTTGCCATTGTACACCAGCAGTTTCACTAATATCATTTCACAATTTCATCGAACCATCTTTATTTTTTTTTCATGGGCATTTAGAATCAAGTGGTATCTGTTCCAAAATTTGTTCAGTCCATCTGTTGTCAGTTCTTCTTGATAGGTGGCCTACGTTTTAATTTCTTTGGTCTTTCAGTTATGTCGCAGACCTTGGCTTCTTTGGTGAATGCACGTGTTTTTCGGTCTCTTTTGGTTATGTTCAAAATTTGGCATCCATACTTCTCTGTTTCACGCTCAGTCTCCGTAAAGCTTTGGCATTCAATGTCCATGTTTCGCAACCATATTGTTAGAACAGGATACATTGATCAAAAGCTTTCCAAATGCTTGCCATCTCAATTTTATGCACTGTTCAATTTCCATCATGATGTTTCCATCTGTTGAAATTTCTTGTCCAGGTAAACATATCTTTCTGCTTCTTCTAGTTGTCTGTCGATCATGATTTTCTTTGGTCTGGTAAATTTGTTGAACATAACCTGTGTTTTTTTAGTATTCATCTTCAAACCAAACCTCTTGCTTTCATTCTACAGTTCTTTAGTGGTTTACTGCAATTCTTCGTGATCATTGGCAAAGAGATTGATGTCATCTGAAAATTGTAAGTAATTTAGATAATCTCCATTTATCTTTTGGCTTGCAAAAAATTTCTTCTAAATAGCAGAAAATAGTTTTGGGAAGATTGTCTCCTTGTTGGATGCCTTTTTCTATATTGATCTGAACTTTATCATTGTTGACATGTATTGATGTAGTCACCTCCTCATAGATTAGAAAATATTGATGTAAGCTCTATCTACACCTTGGTTGATTAAGATATTAATTATTATTTGTTTGTGACTGAGTCAAATGCTTTTTCATAGTTGATGAAGGCGATACATAATGGAAGGTTGTAGTATTCATTGTGCTGCTCTAATTTGCTGCACTGTTTGGATTGTGAAAACCTTGTAGACAACTGGCAATAGGCTTGTTTGTCATTAGTTGTTAATTTTTTTTTTTTTTTTTTTTGTGCAGTTGGATGGCTTTTGCATTTCTCCATGCTACAGGTACTTTTAAGTAGAAGGCATTTTGAAAATAGTTTGGCTAGAGCATTACATAATGGCTGGCCTCTACATTTCAACAGTGACTTTATTGGGTCCTGCTGCTTTGCCATTTTTCATTGATTTTATAGCATCTCTTACTTCTATCAAAATTTCTGTTTTACAGCTTTTGCATCTTGGATTCAGTTGTCCTTTATCCTTATAAAGATTTGAATAAAAACATTTCCACTCATTTTGGTATTTGTTCTTGCACCATTCTCAAGTTTAAACACAAACATTTGGCTCTTATGTGTAATCATTTTTTGTTTTGCTTTCTTTAGCCCTTGATTTTCTTCTAGTGTTCTGATGAGATCGATGTTCTTTATGCACTTTATGGTCTTGCATATTTCTAAATATTCTATCTCATTTCTTATGTTACCACTTTGCTTCATTTCTCATCACTTTTTTCATCATGGCAATTGTTTCTTTTGATTTTCTGGTTGGTTTTTCTAGTTCAACAGTAGGTGTAAGGGCACAATCAGTGTCTACAATAGTCTCAATGACGGTCTTTATCGGTTGAAATACTTATGTCAGGAAGGTCTTACAGCACTTAAGAATTATTGGACAGTTCTAGTTCAAAGTTTTGATGTGTTTTCAGTAGTTGGTTAGTGTCAACTTTGCTCTCAGTAAATGGTGATCACTTCTAGCATTCAAAATAGTTCAAGACTGAGTAATCAGTGAATATCATTTTATTGTTTGGCAGTATGAAGTCAGTTTCATTAGTATTTCCAAGGGGACTTTTCCACGTCCATTTTCATTGGGCCTTTTTCTTGAAGAATGAGTTTATGATGAACAACTTTTGTTCATTCAAAAATTCAGTTAGTAGATTTCCCTTATCTCTTTTTCCAGTTCCATATGGAACTGGAAAAAGAGATGATAGGGGAATTCCATATGGGCCGACAGGTATTTCCCTATTTTGGATCATACCAATTCTCTCATTGAAAACTCCCATTACAATTTTATAGTGGTAGTTGTCGTCCTACCTGTAAAGGTGTGATACATATTCATAAAATTCTCCAGCTTCATCACAGTGGCTACTTGTAGGAGCTTTAGCAGAGGCATATGTTGCAAGAAAGCAAGCTTATACATCATCAGCCAAAAAAGAAAAAACCTTCACATTTCACCAATCCATTCACTCCAAAAGTAAATTCTAGTTCTGCCTTGAATTTATTTAAGCTGTCAACTTCCACGACAACAGGTGGAAGTTTGTTTCAGCAATCAACCACTTGCTGGCTAAAGGCAAATTTCCACACATCTATCTACAGCTGCCTTTTAGCAATTTGTTTTATGCCCCCTCAAGTGTGTAATCTGAGCAAGAGGAAAAATCCCATCAGCATTCAGCTTGCTCAAACTATTCAAGACATTACACACCTCAGTCAGATCACCTTAAAGGTGCCTTGCCTCCAGTTGCTGAAATTTGCAAAACATAAGCCTTTCTTTGTAAGTGCAACCCTTTGTTCCCCTCACTAATCTCGTTGCCCTTCTCTAGCAGCTCTACATCCTTCCTAAAATGAAGATTCCAGAACTATGTGCAGTACTCATGGTGTGGCCTGACCATTGCCTTATACAAGATGATATCATCATCTAATTGTCCCTGCTTGCAAAATTCCTGTATATCATTGACAAGACCCCATGACTGCGCCACAGTCTGTCTGCACTGTACAGAAAACTCGATATCTGACTCCACAATTACTCCCAGGTCTTTTTCATTTTCTACCACCATAAGTGTAGTACCACACAGTTGGTACATTTCTCTGGGGTTACTTCTACCCATATGCAGTACTTTGCATTTGTCAATGTTAAACTTCAGTTGCCACTTCTTTTTTCAGCCAATCTGCCCAACTTTTCTAGATCCTGTTGTAGTAGCACACTGCCATTACTGTTATTAACAACGTTGCCAACCTTTGTATCATCTGCAAACTTGGACAGTAAGCCTGATATACAGGCTTATTGTCCAAGTTTGTCAGTATCATTCATAAATTTACAAAACAACGAGTCCAACACCGAACCATGGGAGACTCCACTAATAACATTAGTCCATGAAGAGCAGTATCCATTAATTACCACTCTGTCTTCTTCCACTCAACCACCCTTTTATCCATTGTAGCAACTTGCCACTAATACTGTACTGCTCCAATTTGTATAGTAGTCTTCCATGTGCAACAGTATCAAAAGCTTTCCTGAAATCCAAGTATATGATAACAAAATTATTCTTTTCATCCATTTCCTTTGTGACTGCATCATAGTATTCAATCAGATTGGTCAGACAAGACTTCCCCTTAACAATCCCGTGCTGTGTCTGAATTATTACTGCAGTCTTGTCTAGATGATCCTGCAATGCTTCTTTAACCAGTGACTCCATTATTTTCCCAGGAACAGAAGTTAAACTAATAGGTTTATAATTACTCGTGTTAGCCTTTAACACCCCTTTGTGAATTGGAGATACATTTGCACATCTCTAGTCCATTGGGACCTCCCCTGAGTCCAACGATGCTCTCATAATTATGGCTAAGTGTTTGCTTACCTCCTTTGATATAACTGGATATATCACTCCAGGTGCATTTCTTTTGTTTAACTTCAACAATTTCTCTTCCACTTTGCTCTCAATTATTAATAAAATCATTTAGCTCCCTATTAGAGTTTGATCAGTTTCTGGCCTCCACTTCCCTACAGAATCCCTCCTGTGAATTTAGATATAAAATCTTATTCGGTTAATCAAATACCTGAGCAGAACCATGGACAGTCAAACCATCGATATCAAGTGAGCCAATCTGATTCATCCCCTTCCTTCTAAGGTTTATATAAGTAAAGAAGTCTTTACTGTTTTTCTTTGTATCCTTTGCCAAAGATTTCTCATAATCTGCTTCACTTGCCTAACCTAGTTTGTGACTTGATGATTACAGACTAGCTTATATCTACCATAGGCTTCTGTGTCTCCTGATAATTTATGTGCATCCCATGCATTTTTGTTTTCTGCTTAAAGTCTCATTAGTTCGTCTGACATCCGTTTTGGCCTAAATCTTGAACAGTATTTCTTAGTTTGTAGGAAAAGCCTAGTAGCTTCCAAGATTAATTCCTTGAATGCTTCCCATTTAGAATTTGCTGTTGATAACATCATTAGTTGGTGCCACCGCATTGAATTTAAAAACTGACAGTGGAACCAACTAATCGCTGCTGATAATCAGATCAAGTGTATTACTCCTTCCGGTGCTGCCTCTTGACCATGCTACTGTAGAAAACAGTCATCCAATTAATTCACAAAAGTCTTGCTAGTGTACGAATAACCAACCCACTAGTTCCAGTCATTATCTGGGAAACTAAAATCCCCCATTATAAGACAATCTGATTTATTGCACCACTCTGTTTCTCTGTACAGTTATTCATTGTACTCATCAGAGTTATTAAGCTTATAACCTACTCTCAATTTTGCTTTCACAGTGCTTATGTCACACCAAACTAACTGAACAGTACACTCTCCACCCATGTCAGCTTGATGCACTTCCTTAGATTTGGCAGGTGCCTCCATAGCCAGGTGGGAAGGAGCAGCAGTGCGTACACACGCTTCTTGATTAGATCGGGGTTCGAGCCCATCACCACCAAATACGGAGGATGCGGAAAGGCAGACACAAAAGTGTGAACATAAAATGTAAAATTTATGAACATTGAGAATTTTGATCATAATGACTAATATTTCCCACCTTGTGTTTCCAATATCTCCACTTCATTGGATTTAATGTTCCATAAGTAAATACTATTTGAATATACAACCTCCACACTAAGCAGATGATAATTTAAATACATACTGGAAACATCACAATGGTGATATGCAGCTATTCTTGAAATCATGAAAAAAAATTTTTTTTTTTTAATTTGATAAATGCTCAAAATGGAATTTAACATTCTGTTCTGAGATTTACCAGTTTTATCCACTTTTTCATGCAAGTATTCATGCACCTATTCTTGCTCCTAGTTTTCCTAACACAGCCCATGTATTTACTTGTTCCATGATGACCCCCAGCAGTCCTTGAAATCCCCAGCACATTGCTTTCCAGGCTGCTGCTCAATCCAATAGAAGCAGTGCAAGAATAACTATCACCTCTGCCTGTTTGATTAATTTGAAGAGAGTAGTATTAAGCTAAGTAGTAGACTATTTAGCTTAATAACACAGCAAGCAATTCTTTCAATAATACTTTCTACTTTTATGGTTGAATCTGTTAATATTTTAACAGATTCAACCACATTTTTATTGATCAGGAACCCAGTTCCACCACACTGTCCATTATTTGTTCCTTTGTTGTACAGCCAATGTTCATCTTTTAGTTTTACTAAATCTTCACCTTTTCTTTGAATCTCGCATAAACTGATGTCCCAATTGATGTTTCTCAGCTCTTGTAGTAGTTGTTCTAGGCATGAGTACTCATAGACCCAAAGGCAAGTGTTCCAATGTCTGAAGTCCAAAGGCAGCCTGATCATTCTAAGCACCCTCTGGCATTGAGCTGGTCTTCCTTCATGTGAAGTCATGTTGAGGGAATGGACCATAAGCTGCCGCACTGGTTCAATACTGGTTTGCAGATTTTAGATCGATTTCATCTGGTGTCTTAGCTTTGATCTGCTCATCTTGGGTGATTGATAGGAGTATACACTCCCAGTGACATAGTTCTCAGCTTCATTGACACAAACACTCTCACTATGATAAGGCATGGGAGTGAAATTTGATATATATGTATATATTTAGTGTAATGAAAGCTATTATGTGCTTAATATTTTAATATTTCCTATATTATTTTTAATTATTAAATAATTATACAGGGATTACCTTGATTTCTTTTATAGGGAAGGCTTTTTATCCAATTCTCCAGGTCCAACACATAAAATAATTATAAAAAATTGATAAACTTCAACTTAATGTGTTCCATACCGCCAGTACGAATGCACATCAATA
Source organism: Mastigoproctus giganteus (assembly GCF_048544385.1). Lineage (NCBI taxonomy): Eukaryota > Metazoa > Arthropoda > Arachnida > Uropygi > Thelyphonidae > Mastigoproctus > Mastigoproctus giganteus. The sequence goes on along the minus strand of NC_143581.1, from coordinate 52,442,580 downwards.
GCTTGGGATTAGCGCTAAGGCCCCAAACCTGACTCCAAAACCATCAAATGTGACACAACCATTGGCATCAAAAAACATCAGGTCAAATTTTAAAATGGTTTATTTTAAAACCAATTTTTTATAATTATTTTGTGTGTTTGAACCTGGAGAGTTGGATTTTCTTTTATAGCCTTCCTTATAAAAGAAATCAGGGTAATCCCTGTATAATTATTTGATATATCTGATATTGATATGCTAAACCATGATAAGTAATTACATGTATCTGTGCTTATTAAATAAGCCAAAGTTAGAATAATTGAATTACACACACCCACCCACCCCTAATTACTGGCTTTACACATTGATAAATCATTCAGCAGGGACCAACACCTGTCAGTTCATCAATAAATGTAGTTATTGGAACTGCTGTTGCCTTGTATCAGTATTACATAGGCCAAACTGTGAAAACTCAGAATAATAGTTTATATTGGAGGGGCATGTTAGAAAATAATAATAATAAAAAAATTTAAACATATTTTAATATATATTAGGGAATCATTAATTTAGCTATGATCTGACATAAAGGGATCATTGGTCCAACCGATAGTAACCTAATTTTAAACAAAGAAATTATATCTACAAAAGAACCAAGCAGAAATGCTTATCGTATCGTCTTCTCTAATAGTATATAACAAAGCTGTGATGCTCAATATGATATGAGGAAGGAAAATCGTTTTTTTAAATTTCCATTGAACTTTTTAAATTAATTTTTGAATTGTTTTTTTAATGTGATCCAATTGCTTTAATCTTTTATTCATTTTAATTTCTGGGGAGTATCATACAGAAGTGTTCTGCCTATCATATTGAGATAAATTTCTCTTATTCTTATACAAACGTCTTCTCTAATAAATAATAAATGGCTGAGAATATGTTTCAAAGTTATTGCAGTTGTGTGCCCCTATGCTCTTTAAATGGTAATTACTTAATTAATTCCTATTTACCACAAAGGTAATAATAATAATGCTATGAAAGCCAATAAATTTGTTAATTTGCTATTTTAGTAAACAATAACAACATAAGCTAAAATTAAAATTTTGTGAAGGTCCAAATTAGATTTTAAAATAAGAATAAAAATAATAATAATGGGCATAACCATAGCAATATGGGTATATTTCTTTGACTGTAAATCATATAATATCCAGTGGTATGACCAACTTTACATATATACAAGGCTGCCTGTCACGAGTACAGAGAAGGGCATTGAGATTGGTGAGTGAAACAAAGGGTTGGTGTTAGCTTCTTCAAATTGCAGCTTCTGGAGACTAGGCACATGCAAGGTGATCTAATTGAGGTATATAAGGCCTTGAATGAATGTATTGAGCAAGCTCAATGCTAATGGGATTCTTCCTCTTACTCAGATTACTCACCCTGAGTGAGCATAAATTCAAATTGAGGAAACATATATACAAGTTACTCCTTTGTAGCATGCTATCGATTATGATGAAACTAGTAACAATTAACCTCTACCTAGTAAATTCAATTTCCCCTCTTTGGCACATTATAGTCTTAGTTGCTAATGAGCCAATAAAACTCTATTCAAGGAGGGGAATGCCAGAAGTTTATCAATCTCTAACAGGGAGCTAAGTGATTTTGTAATAACTGAGAGCAAAGTGGAAGAGAAATTGTTGAGATTAAACATAAGGAAGGCACCTGGGGTAGATGGGATCTATCCAGTTATATTAAAGGATGTAAGCAAACCCTTAGCCATAATTATGAAAGGATCCCATGGACTGGAGATGTGCAAATGTATCTCCAGTTCACAAAGGGGGACACGGGTATTTACAGACCTGTTGGTCTAACCTTCTATTCCAGGGAAAATAATGGAGTCACTGGTTAAGGAAGCGATGTAAGATGATCTAGACAAGACTGCAGTTATAGTTCAGACATAGCATGGGCTTGTTAAGGGGAAGTCTTGTCTGAAAAATTTTATTGGATACTATGATGTTATCACAAAGGAACTGGATGCAAAAAATAAGTTTGATATCATATACTTGGATTTTAGGCAAGCTTTTGATACTGTTGCAAATGGAAGACTACTGTACAAATTGGAAATTGGAGCAGTACGGCATTAAGGGCAAGTTGCTACAATGGATAAAAAGATGGTTGAGTGGGAGAAGACAGAGTGGTTATCACTGGATACTGCTCTTCATGGACTAATGTTATTAGTGGAGTACCCCAGAGTTCCGTGTTGGCCCCATTGTTGTTTTCTGTATTTATCAATGATATTGATGAAGGCATATCAGGGTTAATATCTAAGTTTTCAAGCGATATGAAGGTTGGCAGGTTTGTTAATGACAGTAATGATAGTACTGCAACAGAGTCTGTAAAAGTTGAACTGAGAGGTGGCAACTGAAGTTTAACATTGATAAATGTAAAGTACTGCATATGGGTAGCAGTAACCCCAGAGTAACCTATCAACTGGGGGATAGTGGAGAATGCAAAAGGACCTGGGAGTAATTGTGCTGTCAGATATGAATTTTTCTGAGCAGTGCAAAAAGGCTATGAGTAGCTCATGGTGTTTTGTCAAGGATATACAGGAACTTTGCTAGCAGGGATAAGGGGGTGATTGTCCCCTTGTATAAGGCAATGGTCAGGCCACACCTTGAGTACTGTATACATGTCTGGAGATCTCATTTTAGTAAAGATGTAGAGCTGCTGTCACGAGTACAGAGAAGGGCAATGAGATTGGTAAGTGGAACAAAGGGTTGGTGTTATCAAGAAAGGCTTGGCTTCTTCAAATTGCAGCTTCTGGAGACTAGGCACATGCGAGGTGATCTCATTGAGGTATATAAGGTCTTGAATGGATTGAGCAAGCTCAATGCTAATGGGATTCTTCCTCTTGCTCAGATTACTCACCTGAGTGGGCATAAATTCAAATTGAGGGAAGACAATTGTAGAATAGATGTGTGGAAATTCGCCTTTAGCGAGCGAGTGGTTGATAGCTGGAACAAACTTCCATCTGTTGTGGAGGCCAGCATCTTAAATAAGTTCAGGGCAGAACTAGACAAACATTTGGAGTGAATGGTTGGGTGAAATGGTTTTTTTTTTTTTTTTTGCTGGTGCTATATAAGCTTGCTTTCTTCCATCAAATGCCTCCACTAATGCTAACTCAACCAACCAAAATCCCCCCCCCCCTTTTTTTTTTTGTTATAATGCAGCCAATATATGATATGCTAGATGACTGCATGCCTGATTCAGTCATTGAGCATGTAACGATGCTTTGTGTTGTATCTATGTGAGATTTTGTAAAATAAACTTTATCACAAATTTTGATAATTCTTATGCATTGTGATTTTATAATATTGCTGTGAACCTGTTTAAAAATATTAGATGCCAGTTAGGAAATGTCATTTCTTGGAAATTGAGTGCTTCTCTGTTGTAATAAATTCTGATACTGAAATTTTCGTGTAATTTAGAAATAAATATATCCAAATAAGGGGTCTCAAGATTCCAACTTCTTGGTATATTCAATAACCATGTCAGCTGGGCATTTTCAGTCTGCAATTTTTTCTAGCCTTGGTTGTTTGATTTATTGTCAAAAAATTGTCTACATAATGATGCAAATAAAGATTAGCTACTGCACGAAAATTATTTGCACCATTGCTATATTATGAATGAATAAAGATGAACCATTGCAAATGCAATTATTAAAAAAGACTATTTTAACAGTCCAGACCAATATGCCATGTGATATTTTTAAAATTCTGGAAATCATTGTAGTAACCAAACATAAAAAACTTTAATTTATCATGTGAAATACTAGTAAATCATTATAATATTATCTAAAGAATTTATTACTCCTGTTTCTGGTTAATTATTATTAATATCAAAATTATCAATGATTAGTTTGTTTTTCAAGTATTTTACTTTACATAACTGTTCCTGCATGAAGTGATAAACTTAAAGCCCACTGGAGTGTTATGAAATTTTAGTATTAAATATTCAATAGGAATTTAGTATTAATATTTTTGATATTTAACCTTTTTATTATGATTCAAGCAACCATTAACTAATACTATTTGGATTATCTTCTATGCCCTGGTATATAGTACCATTATATAATTCATTATTTTAAGCATTTCTTGATAATTTTTTTTTACATATGATACTATAATTATTCATCACTTCAGTTGGAGGTATTACAAAGTCCATATGTACTTTACTTCCTTTAACTGAAAGAAAGTAAAGGACATAAGTAACTTAAGTTGTTGCACTTATATTATTTCTCCCTGGTTGGGGGGGTCCCCACCCCATGACAGGTATTACTACTAAGTACTCATGGTGGTTATGTCTGGTGTTACTTGGTCAAGGAACTCTCTGACAGGTGTTCAGAATTGCCACTTTCTGGATTTCCTTTTAGGTGTTCTCTGGGAGACCTGTTGCTGCCAGGCTGTTATGTAGGGTCTTTGGCACCGTACCAGTGGTTGAATCCAGTGATCGGGATGGTCGTTACTTGTTGCATATGCCACATCTCTTTAATCTCCCACCTTAGATTTGTGTACTTCTTGATTTTTTTCCTCTTGGGTTTTCTGGAGGTTGCAAGTGTTGGGCACAACTATGTCATCCAGATAGGTAGTCTTTTTCTTGTTGACAAAGGTTATATCCAGTCTGTTGTGTGGGATTGTCCTGTCCAGACATTGTGCGATCCCAATACAGCTTGTGAATTGGGGTGTCTAGTACTCTCTGGGTTTTGTATTTGTAATATGATACACATTCTTTGATCAACTGGTATTTCCTTGCTTGCTTCTGATGCATTATTTTGGTTACTTGTTCATGTCTACAAGTGTACTCCGTCTGGGTGATCACCTTACATCCTGCATTGTTTGATTGTCTGAGGCAAGGTGGCATCATCGACATGTGTCGTCTGACACTCTGGGTTCCTTGGCAATGTATTTTCCTTGTTTCTGGTGTTGATTACCTGGTCTTGGAATGGTGAGCATGAATCCTTGAGTATCGGGAAAGAGCGTCACGCTTGTGAGCCATGCATTGGAAGCCATTTTATATATGTGATCTTGATGGAGGTCATTATAGTGTCTGCCATGGAGTGTCTCTTTGCCCATCTTTCTAGCTTTGCTTGTGCCCTCTGGGCGGGAGGGGACTGCTCACTTAGGTTGAGTGGGGTATGCCGCTTGTCTATCTTCCTTATGTTCTAGTAGAATGCTGCTGTCTTTCTTGAAGTAATTGTTCATGTTAGCTATTGCTGTTTTCTGTTGCTCAATGAGGTCTATCATGCCCCTTCCTCCCTCCTTCTGTGCTATTGTCAGTCTCCACTGCTGACTTTGGGTGGTGTTAGCAGCTCTTTGTCATCATTGGCCTTGTCTTTCTCATGATATCCTCCAGCTCGGTGCTAGTCCAATCTATGATCCCAAAGGAGTGTGTTAGCACCTAGTGTCCTTTGCTGGCTTGACCCTATCCATCATAGTGAGTACGCATTGCCATAGGAGCATGTCACTCGTCTCCAACACAGTCTATAGGCTGAACCGCATGAATCTCTCTCAGAAGACAACTTATATTATGCTATGCATATAAAATTAGATCTATGCCTGCATATCAAAACCACCCTTCTGCTAATTGAACATTAGTTATGCAAATAAAATACCTTTCAGAAGAACTTAATCTGTCTTTAAATAATGTTGCAAATACCCTTCCAATTTCCTGTGCTCCTTGGAAAGGCACACTTACTTCACCTTCATGCAATTTATTCTTCCTTCCATCAATGAAATAAATCTACATTACATAAAGAAAATTTCTTACAACTGTATCATGCAGTAGTGGATCAGCTCCCCAACTTCTTTGTTGTGCATACAGACGGATCAAAGAATGAGGCCCACATTGGAATTGCCTCAGTTTTTCTGAACATCACATTGGCCTATGAATTGCCATATGAATTCAGTATATTTTCTGCTGAACTAATGGCAATTCAGATTGCACTGCAGCATATCAAGTCCTCCGATATTGAAAGTAGTATAATTTTTACAGATTCTTTAGGTGCACTTCAAGCCCTGAAAAACACTATGAATATCACCCACTGAGTCTTAAAGGAAATAACCTCCACTTTACATACTTTATCTGAACTTGGAAAAAGCATGCACCTCTGCTGGGTCCCTGGACATATGGGAATTCCAGGAAATGAATCAGCTGACAGTGCTGCAAAATCAGCCGTCTTACCACCTGATGACAATTGGAAAGTCCCATATCAAGACTAGAAATCAATAATCCAGGGAAAATGCATGTACCAGTAGCAATTATCATGGAAAAATCAATATAACTAAGCTTCGGAGTATCAAGTCAAATCTTGAGCTTTCATGGTTCAGCTCAATTCGACAAGAGGAAGTAATATTGGCACACCTACGAATAGGTCACGCAAATATCACTCATAGTTATTTGTTAAGAGGGGAGATCCCTTCCCTGAGTGTCATCACTGCAACACAGTGCTTTCAGTAAAATATATCCTCATTGAATGCCTAAAATATATTATCAAATAATTATAGAAATTTCTTAAGGTACCGAATTGATTAGACTCAAATTTAATAGCAATGCTTAATTTAGTGGTACACACCTTAGTATGATCTGCAGTTGATGCTTGGGATAGGGAATTAAAATAAGCTCAAGGAAGTAGGAGTGCACAACTTCGTCCTTGGTTGTCATTAATGAAATTGTTGATAAATTAATTAAGGGAGGAATTTAAACTGGGTAGGCCAAAAGTCATAACGAGTTGACTTTCGTTTGCTAACATCATTGCCAACTGAAGACGTTAACATGTTTATATTGTACTTAATACGTAGTCTTATAGTTATAATTACGCTGGTTATTTTTATTTTAATTTATATAAACAGTTTTTGTAGATATACGTAATACTTTATAAAACTTATTTCGTTCGAATATTGCAGGCATTGTTTTTGTATATAGTAATAGGGAATTCAAAATTTTAATTGAGGTAGCTCTAACGTATAATTATAGAAACAGAATACGCTTCACTGTTTCTATTAGATAGCGTAGTATTGACATTTAATTAATTTAATTTATTGATCTTATTAATTTAAAATATCATGCCCATAACTAGAGCAGCAAAGCAACGGGCACAAAGTGGCAGGAGTGCTGTGACTCGGGGGAGAACTGAGGGGGGCGATTCTCCAATGCATCACAGCCTAAAAAAATGGCAGCTTGTGAAATGTTTGCCGAACTATCTGGAACGGAACATGATATTGCCATGGGTGATGTCTTTGTGTGTGCGCGATGTAAGGAGTGTAAGGAAATCAGGCGACAACTCAGCGTTGTTATGGGCCTATATGAGAGTTTGAAGGACAGGGTGGATGCCCATGAAAGATCTAAATTGAGGGGCCCATCAGGCTCTCAGCTGCCCACATCAATGCCAGAGCTTGCACTTGGTCATCACGCAACACAGTGGCAACCCCCAAAGCAGAATGCGCTGGTCCCACAGGAACTAGTAGTTGTTGGTGACTCTGTTGTCAGGGAAACATGCTTTGTAAAAAGGATAGGTGGAACAGGACCAGGGTATGGCTGCCAGGAGCAAAGGTTGATGACGTTGTAGAGCAGATATCATCTTTTAGGGGCAGTGATATAATTGTACACGTTGGCACTAATTATATTAAGAGAGTAGGAGACCGGCAGAATTACTTAACAAGTACAGGTCACTGATGAAAAAAAGCCCTGAATTAGGGTTGAATTTGAAAGTGTCTGCAATTCTGCCCAGACACGATAGGAGGGCGTATATGATGAGAGCCTTGTCTATCAATTCGGCCCTGGAAAGATTGTGCAAGGCTCAAGGGATAGAATTTTTTTCAGCCTGGACTGTACTTGTTAACAGGAGAGACTGCTTCTACAAGGATGGGATACACTTAAATAGAAAGGGTGCAAGAATATTTGCTGATGCTATCGAGGCAGTGTTGGGTGGGTCGGAAAACTGATAGCTTGGGGGGATACAAGGACTAATAGTTTAACAAGTCGTAGGCAGAGGTGAAGGTGATTCTTGCACAACTTCTATTAGAATAAGTAGCGACCTGGAGCGAGGGGTGTTCGGGGTTTCAGGGACGGATGGCAGTCATCGTGAAACAGGTGGGTATATGGGATGTGTTAGAGTAACTAAGAATGAGAATAGGTGCATGTATACTTGCATGTATACCAATGCTAGAAGTATAGAAAATAAATTTGATGAATTTGAAGTGTTGGTCAAGACATCAAAGGCGGATATTGTTGGGATATCGGAGATGTGGTGTCACACAGATATAAGGAATGCTGAACTGGAATTTGGGGAGTACAATGTGTACAGAAAGGATAGGAAGGGAGGAGGTGTTATGCTGTTAAGAAAGAAAAACATAAAATCAAAAGAAGTGCATCCAGTTGATATAGATGAACAGTGCACTGATGAGTCAGTTTGGTGTGACATAAGCACTGCGAAAGCAAAAATAAGAGTAGGAGTGTTGTTATAGGCCTAATGAGTACAATGAACAATTGTACAGAGAAATAGAGTGGGCTAGTAAATCGGAATGTCTTATAATGGGGGATTTTAACTTCCCAGATATTGACTGGAACTTGTGGGTTGGTCACTCACACACTAGTCAACTTTTGTGGATTTATTGGATGATTGTTTTCTGCAGCAGCATGTTCAAGAGGCAACCAGAGAAAGTAATACTCTTGATCTGGTTATCAGCAGTGATCATTCATGTATTAGGAATTTGCAGATAAAAGAACCACTAGGGGGCAGTAATCACGGTGTACTGACGTGGGATTTACTTAAAGATTTAATTATCATCAGGGGTAAAGGAAAGGGTTTTTGCTTCCGTAAAGGTGAGTACAGTGGTCTCCGACATTTTTTAAATTCTATACAGTGGGATCAACTGACGATGTTACCAACAGTAAATTCTAAGTGGGAAGCATTCAAGGAATTAATAGTGGAAGCTACTAAAAGTCTCATACCTATTAAGAAATATTGTTCAAGGTTTAGGCCTAAATGGTTGTCAAATGAACTAATGAGACTCGTAACAGAGAAGAAAAATGTATGGGATGCATATAAATTATCAAGAGACTCAGAAGCCTATGGCAGAAATAAGTTAATCTGTAATCAGGTCACAAGGGAGGTTCGGCAGGCGAAGGCAGATTACGAGAAATCCTTGGCAAAACATGCTAAGAAAAACAGCAAGGATTTCTTTACTTGTGTAAACTCTAAAAGGAAGGGGATGAATCTGATTGGTCCACTTGACATCGATGGTTCGACTGTTGATGATCCTGCTCAGATAGCAAACAAACTGAATGAGAATTTTGCATATACATTCACACGTGAGGAATTATTAAAGTTTCAAAATGGCAGAAGGTTATCAAATTGTAGTAGGATATTTAATGATTTTGTAATAACTGAGAGCAAAGTGGAAGAGAAATTGTTGAAGTTAAACATAAGAAAAGCACCTGGGGGTGGATGGGATCTATCCAGTTATATTAAAGGAGGCGACAAAGCAACTAAGCAAACCCTTAGCCATAATTATGAGAGCATCCTTGGACTCAGGGGAGGTTCCCACGGACTGGGAACCTCCCCTGAGTTCACAAAGGGGGATCGAAGGGCGACACGAGTAATTACAGACCAGTTAGCTTAACTTCTGTTCCGGGTAAAATAATGGAGTCGCTGGTTAAAGATGCATTTCAGGATCATCTAGACAGGACTGCAGCAATAATTCAGATGCAGCATGGGTTTGTTAAGGGAAAGTCTTGTCTGACAAATTTGATAGGATATTATGATGTGGTTACAAAGGAACCGGATGCAAAAAATAATTTGGATATCATATATTTGGATTTCAGGAAAGCTTTTGACACTGTTGCACATGGAAGACTATTGTACAAATTGGAGTAGAATGGTATTAAGGATAAGTTGCTACAATGGATAAAAGGATGGTTAAGTGGGAGAAGACAGAGGGTGGTAATCAATGGGTGCTGCTCTTCTTGGACTAATGTTATTAGTGGAGTCCCACAGGTTTCGGTGTAAGGTCCACTGTTGTTTTGTATATTTATCAATGATATTGATGAAGGTATATCAGGCTTAATGTCGAAGTTTGCAGATGATACAAAGGTTGGCAGGGTTGTTAATGACAGTAATGCAAGTGTGCTACTGCAACAGGATCTAGATAATTTGGGCAGATGGGCTAAGAAGTGGCAACTGAAGTTTAACATTGAAAAATGCAAAGTACTGCATATGGGTAGAAGTAACCCCAGAGAAACGTACCAACTGTGTGATAATACACTTAAGGTGGTAGAAAATGAAAAAGACCTGGGAGTAATTGTGCAGGCAGATATGAAGTTTTCTGAGCAATGCAGACAGGCTGCCAGGGCAGGTCTTGGGGTTTTGTCAATGATATACAGGAATGTTGCTAGCAGCGAAAAAGAGGTGATTGTCCCTCTGTATAAGGCAATGGTCGGGCCATGCCTTGAGTACTGCGTACAGGTCTGGAGACCTCATTTTAGGAAGGATGTAGATTTACTTGAGCATGTATAGAGAAGGGCAACAAGATTGGTGAGGGGGAATAAAAGGATCCTCTTATCAAGAGAGGCTTAAGTTCTGCAAATTGCAGTGGCTGGAGACTAGGCACCTGTGCGCTATTCTGATTGAGGTGTATAAGGCCTTGAATGGATTCAGCAAGCTGAATTCTGATGGGATCCTTCCAATTGTTCAGATTACGAACCTAAGGGGGCATAAATTCAAATTACGAAAGGACAGATGTAGAATAGATGTGCGGAAATTTACCTTTAGCCAGCAGGTGGTTAATTGCTGGAACAAACTTCCATCTGTTGTTGTGGAAGTTGATAGGTTGAATAAATTTAAGGAGGAACTGGACAGGCATTTGGAGGGAATGGTGTGTTTTTTTTTTTTTTTTTTTTTTTGGCTGATGCTGCATAAGCTCATACATTTGCTTTTTTGCATCACATGCCACTACTACTACATATACAGGGTGTCTCAAAAATATTGGTACAAACGTTTAGGGGAGGTAGGTAACATCTAAAGGAATGTGGCGCCTCTGTAGCCAGGTGAGAAGGAGCAGCAGTGCGTAGCACATGCTTCTTGATTAGACCAGGGTTCGAGCCCATCACCACCAAATATTGAGAATGTGGAAAGGTCAGGGAATGACCACCGCATATCCTTGAGGAATGTGGCCTTAGTTGCTAACTCCTAAAAACCAAACTAAAGGAATGTGAATTGCATAGGAACCCATAACCAGAAACGTCACTGTAAGTCGGTACACGGCTCTGTTCATCAGTTCGCGTGAGAGGAAAATTTCTAGTTTACTCATTCAAGCAGTAGTCGCCGCACGAAGAGCATGCATCGATATACGAACTGTGAGCTGGCAGTCATGCACCTAGTGTATGGATTAGCAGAGGGCCCACACAGTGTGTGCCCCCATGTGGGCAGGTATGGTCGCTGACTGCTTAGTCGGCTCTTACCTGTTACCATCCCGCATGAACTCCGCTAAATATCGGATCTTTCTTGAACAAGTTCTACCAGGGTTACTTGACGATGTTCCAGCAAATATGAGATTCAACATTTCGTTTCAACATGACAGGGCGCCTGCCCATTATGGAAGATGTGTTCGGGACCATTTGAACAGGCGTTTTGGGCGTCGATGGATTGGCCGTGGTGGTCCCGTTTCCTGCCCCCCACGCTCACCTGATTTATCGAGCCTTGATTTCTTTCTGTGGGGGGTCCTCAAATCTATCATGTATGAATCGCCTATGGAGATGGAAATGTATCTTGTGGCGAGACTCGTCTGCGCTGCCGCTACTGTCAAAAAAACTCCAGGTATGTTCGACCGTGTCCGCCAATCCATGCTGCGTCGGTGTCACGCATGCATCGCATCTCATGGTGGAACCTTCGAGCATCTATTGTAACATATTGAAATGCATCCATCTCATAATCCATTGTTAATATTATGTCAAGTAAATGTTTGCCACTAATTACTGTCTTGTGTTATTTCTGCTTCTTGTGCCTCTGCTGCTACTTTCCCATGACGTTTCTGGTTATGGGTTCGTATGCGATTCGCATTCCTTTAGATGTTACCTACCTCCCCTAAACATTTGTACCAATATTTTTGAGACACCCTGTATATACTTACCATAACAATGGCCATAGTTGCCTATGCACCTAATAAATCTCCAAACCAACAAAAACAGTATGTTAGCACTGAGACTGCATAAATGTTTGACTTTAACTGTGTTCCCTCTGCTCAGCTTTGCTTTCAGCAGACTTCTCAGTCTCTGATGGTATTTTCTTTGATTTCCTTCTGCTGTAACTGCTGAGACTGCGTCATCATGTATTTGTAGGTCTGTCTCTCTCATGTCTTCAATCTCTTCACCAGTCTGCAGCTGGTAGTTTCGGCCAACTAATTTCCCCTGATGCAGTCCGTGGGCCTTGCATTTGTCTAGACCAAATTCCATCCTGATATCATTGCTGAATTCTTTGGTGATTATTGGTTGCCATGTCAAGCTTAATGTCATCCATGTATTTAAGGTGGGTGAGGGTGTGCAGATTTTTCCTTCCATCTTTGAAGTAATATCCATACATGCTGTTGAACATGGTGGATAATGGGTTGAATGCTAGACTAAACCACAGTGGGCTCAGGGCATCTCCCTCAAAGATTTCTCTTCTGATGGGGATCAGCCTGGTTGTAATGTTATTGAACTTAATTGTGGTACTCCATTTTGCTGTCGCTTCTAGGAAGTTTGTCACTGTCGGATTGACTTTAGCATTAGTAGAGGCATATGATGCAAGAAAGCAAGCTTATGCAGCATCAGCCAAAAAAAAAAAAAACGCTCCCATTTCACCCCTCCGTTCGTTCCAAGTACTTGTCCAGCTCAATCTTAAACCTATTTAGGCTATCAACTTCCAAAACAAGGTATGGAAGTCTGTTCCACTAACCAACCACCTGCTGACTAACGGCGAACTTCCGCACATCTATCCTATACAGTGGTACCTCGATATACGAGTGCCCTAATATACGAGTGTTTTGAGATACGAGCCGCCGAGCGAGCGATATTTTTCTTTGAGATGAGAGCAAGATTTGAGATACGAGGAATCACACACTACACCGCTGCACACGACCCCAACATGCGGGGCGCATGTTGGCGTCGTGTGCAGCGTCTAACAGTTTCTCCCACCTCAGACTAGACCTCAGTCTGTGTGCTTGTTTCCCTCGTTTTCGTAGCATTTTTGATAAGTTGGGTTCGCGTTTTTTGCTTTTTGTACATTTACAAAACATTATCAAATTTATTTTTATAACCATGGGTCCGAAGAAGAAGATGATGTCTATTGAATTAAAGCGTGAAATCATAGAAAAACATGAGCAAGGTGTGCGAGTAATTGACTTGGTGAGGATGTACTGTGCTTAAACAGAAGAAGTTGATAAAGGGTATAACGCCAGCCAAGGGCGTTACAATAATTTCTAAGCTCCGGACCTCTCTCCATGAGAAAATGGAGAAAGTACTGATGGTGTGGGTGACAGAGAAGCATCTTCAAGGAGGATTCTTAACACAAAGTATCATATGTGAGAAGGCATGAGCGATTTACGGTGATTTGCTGAAGCAGATCCCACACACACTTCCACAAACGAGGAATCGGAAGACTCGTTTAAAGCCAGTCAGGGCTGGTTTGACAACTTTAGGAAAAGGACCGGCATTCACTCCATCGTCAGGCATGGTGAGGCAGCAAGTTCGGATGTGAAGGCAGCTGAGGTTTACATCAAAACGTTTTCCGAACTGATAGAAGCCAAAGGATACATCCCTCAGCAAGTCTTCAACTGTGACGAGACAGGGCATTTCTGGAAAAGGATGCCGAATAGAACTTACATAACGGCAGAGGAGAAGACGATGCCAGGTCACAAACCCATGAAGGATAGATTAACTCTAGCACTTTGCGCCAATGCAAGTGGCGACTACAAAATCAAGCCTCTGCTAGTATACCATTCGGAAAATCCCAAAGCCTTTAAGTCACATAAGATTTTAAAAGAAAAACTACAAGTTATGTGGAGGGCAAATCCGAAGGCGTGGGTCACCAGGAAATTCTTTGTGGAGTGGATAAACCTGGTGTTTTTGGCCCTTCTGTTAAAAAAATATCTACAGGAAAACAACCTACCCATGCAAGTCCTTCTCGTCCTCGACAATGCCCCTGCTCACCCAACAAATCTCGAAGATGATTTACTCGAAGAGTTCAAATTTATAAAGGTTCTCTACCTACCACCCAACACCACTCCTATCCTGCAGCCCATGGATCAGCAGGTGATTTCTAATTTTAAGAAGTTGTACACTAAGCACATTTTTCGGCGCTGCTTTGAAGTGACGGAGAACACAAACCTTACGCTTCGAGAGTTCAGGAAGGACCACTTTAACATCGTGATATGCCTAAGAATTATTGATCAGGCCTGCTTGGTGTTACAACGAGGACCTTAATATCTGCATGGAAGAAGCTGTGGCCTGAGGCTGTAGCTGAAAGGGCTTTTGAAGGATTGGAACCCGAGGTGTCAGTGATAGAGGAGATTGTTTCTCTGGGAAAATCCATGGGTCTGGAGGTGGATGAGAGAGATGTGAACGAACTTGTCGAGGAACAGACTCAGGAGTTGACAACCGAGGAGTTACACGATCTACATTCGCAGCAGCATATGGTGGTTCAACGAAAAATTAGTTTTGAAGAGGAGCCAGGGATGGAGAAGGTTATCTCTACAAGAAATATAAAGGAGATCTTGGGAATGTGGGAGAAAGTTGTAGAGTTTGTCGATAAAAATCACCCCGAAAAAGTTGCAACTGGTCGTGCATCGGAGTTGTTCAACGAAACTTGCCTAACACATTTCCGCAATATCCTGAAAGGGAGGAAGAAACAAACCTCCTTGGACAGTTTTTTTAAACGATCTGCAGGTGAAAATGAGAAAAGCGTGACAAAAAAAGCGAAGACCAATGACGAAAATTATACGCTTCCGTAAGCACTTCACTTTTTCTTTTATTATGTTTCTATAGAATATGTATTTGTTATTTATAAATAAATGTTTCTTTTTGTAAATACACTACATTTTTCTTATTCAAAAACACTTAACAAAAACAACTGAGGTGGTTTTTTGGGAGCTGGAACGAATTAATGGCATTTCAATTAATTTCAATGGGGAAAATTGCTTTGACATACGAGCAATTTGACATACGAGCAAGGTTACGGAACGAATTAAACTCGTATGTCGAGGTACCACTGTATCTGTCTTTCCTCAATTTGAATTTATGCCCTCTCAAATGATTATTCTGAGCAAGAGGAAAAATGCCATCAGGATTGAGCATGCTCAAACCATTCAAGGCTTTATACACCTCAATCAGATCACCTCACAGGTGCCTAGTCTCTAGACACTGTAATTTGCAAAATTTAAGCCTTTCTTCATAAGAGCAACCATTTGTTCCATTCACTAATCTTGTTGCCCTTCTTTGTCCTCGTTCCAACAGCTCTACATTCTTCTTAAAATGAGGTTTCCAGACCTGTATACAGTATTCAAGGTATAGCCTGACCATTGCCTTATATAAGGGGATAATCACCTCCTTATCCCTGCTAGAAAAATTCCTGTATATCATTGACAAGACACTGAGCTACTCTTGCAGACAGTCTGCACTACTCAGAAAACTTCATATCTGCCTGCACAATTACCCCCAGGTCCTTTTCGTTCTCTACCACTGTCAGTGTAGTACCACAGAGTTGATACATCACTCTGGGGTTGCTGCTTCCCATATGTAGTACTTTACATTTGTCAATGTTAAACTTCATTTGCCACCTCTCAGCCCATCTGCTCAACCTTTCCAGATCCTGTTGCAGTAGCATAGTGTCAGTAGTGTCCTTGACAACCCTGCCAACCTTTGTATTGTCTGCAAACTTGGACATTAAGCTTGATATACCATCATCAATATCATTTATAAATACAGAAAACAACAATGGACCAATACTGAACCCTGAGGTACTCCACTAATAACATTAGTCCACGACGAGCAGTGTCCATTGATTACCACTCTCTGTCTTCTCCCACTCAACCATCCCTTTATCCATAACAGCAATTTGCCTCCAATGCCACATTGCTCCTATTTGTGCAGCAGTCTTCCATGTGCAACAGCATCAAAAGCCTTTCTAAGATCCAAATATATGATATCAAAGATATTCCCTGCATCCAGTTCCTTTGTGACCACATCATAGTATCCAATCAAATTGGTCAGGCAAGACTTTCCCTTAACAAAACCATGCTGTGTTCGAGCTATAACTGAAGTCTTGTCTAGATGATCCTGCAGTGCTTCTTTAACCAGTGCCTCCATTAATTTTCCTGGAACAAAAGTTAAACTAACAGGTCTATAATTACTTGTATTGCCCTTTGATCCTCCTTTGTGAATTGGGGTCACATTTGCACATCTCCAGTCCTGGGTACCTCCCCTGAGTCCAAAGAAGCTCTCATAATTATGGCTAAGGGTCTGCTTACTTCTTTTGCTGCCTCCTTTAATATAACTGGATAGAATCCCATTCACCCCAGGAGCCTTTCTTGTGTTTATCTTCAACAATTTCTCCTCCACTTTACTCTCAGTTATTACAAGATTATCTAGCTCACTGCCAGACTTTATTTCACCTCTGGCATTCCCCTTCCTGAATAACTCCTCATCTCTGAATGTAGATGCAAAATACTCATTTATTTTATCAGCTACCTGCGCAGGACTCTCTGTGCTCAAACCATCTATGTTAAGCGGACCAATCTGATTCATCCCTTTTCTTCTAGAGTTTACATAAGTAAAGAACTCTTTGTGGTTTTTCTTTGCATCCTTTGCCAAAGATTTCTCGTAATCTGCCTTCGCCTGCCTAACCTCCTTTGTAACTCAGTTACAGACCAGCTTATATCTATCATAGGCTTCCATGTCGCCCATTAATTTATATATATTCCATGCATTTTTCTTCTTTGCCACATGTCTTATTAGTTCATCTGACATCCATTTAAGCCTAAACCTTGAACAATATTTCTTAGTTGGTATGTAAAGCCTAGTAGCTTCTAAGATAAATTCTTTGAATGCTTCCCATTTTGAATTTACTGTTGGTAACATCATCAGTTGGTCCCACCGTATAGAATTTAAATCCTGTCTCAGATCACCGTAGTAACCTTTACTAAAGCAAAAACCTTTCCCTTTATCCCTGATGGTAGTTACTTCTTTGAGTAAATCCCACTTCAGCACACTGTGATCACTGTCACCTAATGGTTCCTTTATCTGCAGATTCTTAATGCATGAAGAATCACTACTGATAATCAGATCAAGAGTATTACTCCCTCTAGTTGCCTCCTGAACATGCTGATGTAGTAAACAATCATCCAGTAAATCCACAAAAGCCTTGCTAGTGTGTGAGTGACCAACCCACAAATTCCAGTCAATACCCGGGAAATTAAAATCCCCCATTATAAGACTCTCTGATTTACTGGCCCACTCTATTTCCCTGTACAGTTTCTTATTATACTCATCAGAGTCATTAGGCCTATAACACACTCCTACTCAATTTTGATCTCCCAATGCTTATGTCACACCAAACTGACTCGACACTGCACTGTCCAGCGATGTCGACTGGCTTCACTTCCTTGGATTTCATGTGTTTCTTTACTAATAGTATAACCCCTTTTCCCTTCCTATCCTGTCTATCCTTTCTGTACACATTGTACTCCACAAATTCCAATTCTGCATTCTGTGTGAAACCATGTCTCTGATATCCCAACAATATCTGCCTTTGATGTTCTGAGCAATACCTCAAATTCATCAAATTTATTTACCAAACTCCTAGCATTGGTGTACATGCATGTGTTCCTATTCTTAGCTTCCCTAACACAACCCATGTGTTTACTTGTACCGCAACGACTCCCAGCAGTCTCTTAAATACCCTGCATCTTGTTTTCCAGGCTGCTGCTCATTCCAATATAAGCAGTGCAAGAATCACTTTCACCTCTGCCAGTGGCTACTGTTAATCTATTAGTCCTTGTATCTCCCCAAGCTAACAGTTTTCTGACCCACCTAACACTGCCTCGATAGTATCAGCAAATATTCTTGCACACTTTCTATTTAAGTGTATCCCATCCCTGTAGAAGCAGTCTCTCCTGTTAACAAGTACAGACCAGGCTGAAAAAAATTCTACCTCTTGAGCTTTGCACAATCTTTTCAGGGCCGAATTGATTGACACGGCTGTTATCATTAGCATTAGCATTAGTAGAGGCATATGATGCAAGAAAGCAAGCTTATTCAGCATCAGCCAAAAAAAAAAAAAAAAAACCCCACTCCCATTTCACCCCTCCGTTCGTTCGAAATACCTGTCCAGTTGAGCTTTAAATTTGTTTAGGCTATCAACTTCAACAACAAATGATGGAAGTCGGTTCCACCAACCAACCACCCGCTGGCCAAAGGCAAATTTCCGCACATCTATCCGACATCCGTCCTTCCTCAATTTGAATTTATGCCCTCTGAGGTGATTATTCTGAGAAAGATGAAGAATCCCATTGGCATTTAGCATGCTCAAACCATTCAAAGCCTTATACACCTCTATCAGATCACCTCGCCGGTGCCTAGTCTCCAGACTCTGCAATTTGCAAAACTTAAGCCTTTCTTCGTAAGAGCAACCCTTTGTTCCATTCACTAATCTTGTTGCCCTTCTCTGTACCCGTTCCAGCAGCTCTACATCCTTCTTGAAATGAGGCCTCCAGACCTGTATACAGTACTCAAGATGTGGCCTAACCATTGCCTTATACAAGGGAATAATCACCTCCTTATCCCTGCTAGAAAAATTCCTGTATATCATTGACAAGACACCATGAGCTACTCTTGCAGCTCGTCTGCACTGCTCAGAGAACTTCATATCTGCCTGCACAATCACCCCCAGGTCCTTTTCATTCTCCACCACTGTCAGTGTAGTACCGCAGAGTTGATACGTTGCTCTGGGGTTACTGTTTCCCATATGTAGTACTTTACATTTGTCAATGTTAAACTTCATTTGCCACCTCTCAGCCCATCTGTTCAACCTTTCCAGATCCTGTTGCAACAGCATAGCGTCAGTAGTGTCCTTAACGACCCTGCCAACCTTTGTATCATCTGCAAACTTGGACATTAAACTTGATATACCATCATCAATATCATTCATAAACACCGAAAACAACAACGGACCCAACACTGAACCTTGAGGAACTCCACTAATAACATTAGTCCACGTTGAGCAGTGTCCATTGATTACCACTCTCTGTCTTCTGCCACTCAACCATCCCCTTATCCATAGCAGCAATTTGCCTCCAATGCCACACTGCTCCAATTTGTGCAGCAGTCTTCCATGTGCAACAGTATCAAAAGCCTTTCTAAGATCCAAATATATAATATCAAAGTTATTCCCTGCATCCAGTTCTTTTGTGACTACATCATAGTATCCAATCAAATTGGTCAGGCAAGACCTGCCCTTAACAAAACCATGCTGCGTCTGAGCTATAACTGAATTCTTGTCTAGATGATCCTGCAGTGCTTCTTTAACCAGTGCCTCCATTAATTTACCTGGAACAGAAGTTAAACTAACAGGTCTATAATTACTTGTGTCAGCCTTTGATCCTCCTTTGTGAATTGGGGTTACATTTGCACATCTCCAGTCTATGGGTACCTCCCCTGAGTCCAAAGAAGCTCTCATAATTATGGCTAGGGGTTTGCATACTTCCTTTGCTGCCTCCTTTAATATAACTGGATAGATCCCACCAACCCAGGTGCCTTTTTTATGTTTATCCTCAACAATCTCTCCTCCACTTCCCTCTCAGTTATTACAAAATCATCCAGCTCACTGCCAATGTTTACTTTACCTACATCATTCCCCTTCCCGAATAACTCCTCATGCGTGAATGTAGATGCAAAATACTCGTTTAGATTGTTAGCCACCTGAGCAGGATCCTCAACTGTTGAACCATCAATATCCAGTGGACCAATCTAATCATCCCTTTCCTTCTCGAGTTCAAATATGTAAAGAACTCTTTTCTGTTTTTCTTTGCATCCTGTGCCAAGGATTTTTCGTAGTCTGCCTTTGCCTGCCTAATCTCCTTTGTGACTTGGTTACAGACCAACTTATATCTATCATAGGCTTCCATGTCACCCATTAATTTGTATGTATCCCATGCGTTTTTCTTCTCTGCCACATGTATCATTAGTTCATCTGACAACCATTTAGGCCTAAATCTTGAACAATATTTCTTAGTTGGTATGTAAAGCCTGGTAGCCTCCAAGATTAGTTCCTTGAATGCTTCCCATTTTGAGTTTGCTGTTGGTAACATCATCAGTTGGTCCCACTGTATAGAATTTAAATACTGTCTCAGACCATCATAGTCGCCTTTACGAAAACAAAAACCCTTCCCTTTACCTCTGATGGTAATTACCTCCTTGAGTAAATCCCACTTCAACACACTGTGATCACTGCCACCTAGTGGTTCATTTATCTGCAGATTCTTAATGCATGAAGAATCACTACTGATAATCAGATCAAGAGTATTGCTCCCTCTTGTTGCCTCACGAACATGCTGATGTAGAAAACAATCATCCAATAAATCTACAAATACTCCTTCCTATCATGTCTGGGCAGAATTGCAGACACTTTCAAATTCAACCCAAATTCACGGTTTTTTTTCAGCAGTGACCTGTACTTGTTAAGTAATTCTGCCGGTCTCCTACTCTTCAGTTTCTGTTAACTAGCCATGAGGCAAGGAATCGAAGGCCTTGCTTTAATCGATGTAGGATTGTACAGTTTGCAGCACTTTTTGTAGGCTTGCTCTAGAACTGTGGCATCTGTGGTTAATTGCTCCTTGCATCCTTTGCTCATCCACTTGCAGACAGGTTTGAGCGAAAATTTTCTTTTTGGCTGATGCAGCATAAACCCCAGTCTTCTTTGCACCATGTAGCTAATAATAATAATAATAAATAAACATTACGTACATGTTATCAAGGAATAACATCATTCAATTCATGCAGTGACAATCAGCAAAAATTATGTTTCTGATTGCTACCACTAATAGTGGGACACAATAATATGCCTGCCTGCGTGTGTGTGTTTAGAAAGATGTAATAAAAAAGTAATAATTTATGAAAATTTAGGAGTAGAATAACAGCTAGCCCAAATGATATTAGACTGAACATATATATACATAAGATGAGATGGGATGGGGAACTAACAGAGGGTAAGCAATAAGCTAAGGTTAAGGAAGGTGAAGTGAGGAAAGAAATAGGACAGAAATATTATCTTAGTGCTCCTCAGATATGCTAATAATTTGTGGGGAATAAAAACATAGAATACGATATCATACAGACAATAAAGAGAACATCAGAGAATATAGCAATGGTACTTGGATGTACCAGGAATGTAAATGCTTGTACCATAAGATGGGTTTCTGGTATTTGAGGACTCCCTCTTCTTGGGTCAGGTATTTCTGTAAGGGATAGAGAAATCATTGAATATGCAATGACTCAATTAAAACAAACTTAGGATAAAATACTGAAAACTTTTAAGCTAAAAGAAAACTGAGAAATGAAAACTTTACATTTTCGAAAGCAAAAATAGACATAATTTTTTTTGTATATATATTATTTATTAAATCAGTTAAGCCCTCTAATTTTATTTTTTAGCAGGTGAGAAAGATACACTGCTGTTTGATTGGGTTTTTAGTCAAAGTAAATACTGTAAGATAGTTTGATAATGCAAGAAGAGTCTTGTTAAGTCATTCAGTTTTCTGGACAGTTGAATTTTACAACTGAAGGGCATCAGATTTAGTACCCTCTTCATATGTCATAATATTTGCTTAATCCATCAGAAATGACTACAAAACAGCCGAACAAAATTTCCAAGTGAACATCCACCCTTGGTGGTTGAAGATTCAAGCTATTAATAACCTTGTATAATGATGATTGGTTTTGAAAAATTATCTCCTGTTTCATGTTATTTTTATCAAAAACACTAAGAAGACTCCATTTGTTCTGTATCTCCTGTCTTTTACTGTTTTCTGGCTATCTTTCTTTTCTTCTGTATGTTAGTGTTTACACACACACACACACACACACACACACACACACACACACACACACACACACACACACACACACACACACACACACACACACAGGTGTTCAAAGAAAGTGCATCACCTCTTAAAATTGTAATTGTCATCCGAATAACGTAAGTATATGGCAATATTTCTTATAGATTTCTTCAGGTAAGATTGACACGCATAGGTGATGACGTAATATTGCATCGGTTGTTACTTTCAGATATATAAGCACACTCTGCAAGAGTTGCGGTCATTCCTTGCTTGTGTCAGGATAGCGAGTCACGTGCAGTTGACACCACGAAGAAAGAGTGCTATTGTTGCTTTCCATGAGGAAGGATGTTCTTCCCATCATATTGCTTATAGAGTGTCTTGTAATCAGTCGACAGTGAGTAGATTTCTTTCCAAACTCGAATACTGGTTCTGCTGATAGGAAAAAGGAACCGGATGCAAACAAGTCTTTACACCAAAACAGGACTGCGTTTTGAAGCGCTTATGCCTTAAAAACTGTAAAGCTTCTTCGTCTGAGCTGAAAAGAGAATGGGAAGAACATACAGGAGTGGTAACAAGTGCAATAACAGTCAGAAGATGCCTCTTCAAAAATGGACTTGTAGCCCATTCTCCTAAGAAGAAGCCCCTCCTTACACAAAAAAATGAAAAAAGCCCGATTAATTTTGTGTAAGGAGCATGTCAAATGGATCCCCAAGCAGTGGAAGTCAGTTATTTTTCTCGGATGAGAAGAAATTCAACCTGCATGGCTCTGATGGGATACAAATGATTTGCCATAGACGTGGCAAAGAATACCATCCAGACTGTATAGTGTCTATAGTGAAATTCCCTAGCAGCCAAATGATATGGGGGTGCATTTCGCATTGCGAAGTAGGTCACCTGCAGTTTATAAAAGGTTCCATAAATGCCAATGGATACCTGGCTATATTGGAAGGCAAATTGCTGCCAACCATTAGAGACCATTTCAACCTGCCAAGTAACTGCATCTTTCAGAACGACTCTGCTCCTTGTCATCGGGCAGTCCAGTAATGTGTTTACATTTGTTACAGGTGAAAAAATGGTTGGAAGAACGGTCCATTACAACTCTTAGCTGGCCAGGAAACAGCCTGGACCTGAATCCTATAGAGAACTGTTGGTGTTGTGTGGAATCTGCAGTTGCCAGAAAGAAACCAAAGACCCTTCGTGAACTTCAGGAAGCCATATTTGGTGTTTGGAACCACGAACTATAAGTTGATCATCTTCAGAAATTGATCTTGTCAATGCCTCGACGGTGTGCTGCTGTCATCAGGGCCAAAGGCGGTTCAACTAAATATTAGTTTGCACCTGGCGAACTTTTCATTTTGTTTTCCATTTAAAATGATAAACTGAAGCAAATTGAGGGCTTCTATAACATTTCAGCCATGATTGTGGTGTTTACCAAAACTGTTATAAAAATTGCAAATGCTCATTTTGTAATATTTTGAGAGCACCTGTCAAATATTACTTAGCTGCCTTAACTATTAATAAATATCTTTTGTTAAACACCACATTAATGACTAGCATTAATGTAACATACTATTGCGAAAAAGGGTTAGAAATGTGAAATTCCTAGGTGATGTACTTTCTTTAAACAGCAGTGCGCACACGTGCACATACACAGTTATTCATATTTGCTACCATTAGGTGGCTCTGTTTAGGCTTAGGAAGGAAAATGTTAGTTATGTGCACAATGTGCTTTTAGTTTCTCTGTCTTCATCCATAACAGAGTCATTACTTACAGATTTTGCATGATTAATTTACTTATTGGTGGATTAATTCTCTTAATTAGTTGCTTTTAAAAAGTAGTTTTGGAAACATCAAGTTTGCCTGAGGATTGATTTCTTTTCTGCAAATATTGCTTTCATCAGATGTATCAGGTAGTAGTAGTAGTAGTGGCATGTGATGCAAGAAAGCAAATGTATGAGCTTATGCAGCATCAGCCAAAAAAAAAAAAAAATCACACCATTCCCTCCAAATGCCTGTCCAGTTCCTCCTTAAATTTATTCAACCTATCAACTCCAGATGCACCTCCAGGGGAAAAAAAATTCCTTCCATTTTATTTTTCTTCCTTCGATTTTTAATTCAAAGGGTTCTTTTGGTACTTGGATGGTACTTAGTTTGCTTTTGCTACTTCATTTCTGATGCATTACTTCAAATATAAACAATTCCAGCGAATAAAAGAAGTATAATTTCCTAGTGTTTAGAAATGTGTATACATCCCTTAAAACTTAGAAAATAAAAATTTACATGTGGGGTGGGGGGAGATCATAAAATATGTATATACAGGAGAACATAAAAATTTGTGTTCATTTTCATGTTCTTCATGCTCTTCAATTAAAATATTATATATATATTTTAAAATATACATAAAAATGTATATTGAGGGGAACATGCCATTTGCTGGCATTTAATCTGGGAGACCAGAAAGCTGACAAGAAAACGGTATTATAGGTAGTGAAATAAAAACTTGCTTTTTAACAAAATTCAGAATTTATGCAAGTATAGTCCTATTTTGCATCCATTAATTGAATGCTCTTTTCATAGTGACTGTGTAAACAAAATATGGCCATCAGTCAGTTCATCATAATATTAAAGCAATAGCACATGCCACACACATTACATTTCTGCATTCCAGTAAAAGGTGCCTCCATAGCCAGGTGGGAAGGAACAGCAGTGCTGTAGCACACGCTTCTTGATTAGACCAGGGTTTGAGTCAGTCACCACCAAATACAGAGGATGCGGAAAGGCCAAGGGAATGACCACCGCATATTCCCAGTGCGATATGGCCTTAGTTGCTAATGCTCCTAAAAACCAAACAACAAGCATTCCAGTAAAGACAGTATTAACTTGATAGCATAAGCTCATCTTCACTCTTTTAAATAGAAGCATAAAGCATTTAACACTTTCGCTATTATATACAGGCATACCTCGAATAACGAATAGGATGCGTTCCACGAAATTACTTCGTTAAGCGAAACTTCGTTTTCAGAGGTAAAAATAATATGGCCAGAATAGGGATACGTTCCTACGTAAAGAAAATGAAAAGCTTTTTTTTTCGAACAAAGAAAAGTTTTATTAAATAAACAGTCAACTTACATACAAAGTGAAATCACATTTTAAAATATGAGTCTAAAGTTGATTGCTTATGCTTTTTTTCTCTTTCATTTAACAATTGCCTATAGGAGTTATTGCATTTAACACTGATCGCTTAACAATAACACTTCTTCCTAAATCAGGATCATTTTCACTAAAAAAATTTAAAACGTTTTCAATGTCATTTAAGCACCTTTTTAAATCTTTGGTTGTTAACACTTTTTCTGCAGGAACTTCTTTAACTTCGTCTTCATTATCTTTGTCTTCGTTGCTAACAAGGTTTTCTAAATTTTCCACTGAAAAACCATCATCTTCTGCATTCAATAAATTTCTAACATCCTCTTCATCGACATTTTCGAAACCTATTGATTGAGCCATCTGGATAACTTCATTTCTAATTTCTTGGATGTTATTTTCTTCTTCTAGTACAACTTCTGGCCATATTTTGCGCCAAACTCCATTTAAGCATTTCTTAGTGACTTCTTTCCAAGAACTATCAGTGTTTTCAATTGCGTTTTTAATGGTGTAGTTTTTCCAAAAAGTTTTAACTGTCATTTCCTCTTTATCCTCTAGTTCAGTTAAATTGCTTAATGTTCGACGCAGATAATAAGCTTTAAATGATGCTATTACTCCCTGATCCAATGGTTGAATCAGGGAAGTTGTGTTTGCTGGAAGAAACACAACTTTGACAGGAATGCATGTGTCCAACGTGTTAAGATCAGTAGGATGTCCCGGAGCATTGTCTAACAACAAAAGAGCTTTTTCTTCAAAGTTGTTTTTTTTTTGACAATACCGTTTTACTTCAGGACAAAAGTGGTTAACAAACCAATCAGTAAATAACACCTTGGTAACCCACGCTTTTCTATTTGCTTTCCATATTACAGGTAAATTCATTTTTATGTTACCTTTTAACACCCTCGGATTTTCTGAATGGTAAACTAATAACAATTTTAATTTATAATCGCCAGAGGCATTTGATCCAAAGAGTAACGTTAAATGGTCTTTGGCTGCTTTGAACCCAGCAGCTGATTTTTCTTCAATAGAAATGAAGTTTTTTGTTGGTAGCCGTTTCCAGAACAAACCGCTTTCATCAACATTGAACACCAAATTTGGTGGAAAATTTTCACGTTCAATTATTTCCTTTAGTTTTTCTGGAAACTTATTTGCAGCTTCTCCTGTTAATTTTACATATGAATCCTGGCCCGTTTTTTAAATTTCTCGAACCAACCACGAGAAGCCCCAA
The DNA here is from genome assembly GCF_048544385.1 of Mastigoproctus giganteus. Classification (NCBI taxonomy): domain Eukaryota; kingdom Metazoa; phylum Arthropoda; class Arachnida; order Uropygi; family Thelyphonidae; genus Mastigoproctus; species Mastigoproctus giganteus. The sequence continues at coordinate 52,416,099 of NC_143581.1, read as the reverse complement.
AGGTTTCCGTAATTTCTTAGTTTGATTAGATTTCAGGTGATTAAACTGGAATATTTTTTTTTATGTTAAATGTGGCTTGAAATTGCGGACTTCGTTATATTGAAGCTTCGTTATCAGAGGTAACGTTAACCGAGGTATGCCTGTATATGAAATATTCTTGCATTCTTAGACTATAATGAAGAAATAAAGTAAATAAATAATCTATTGGTGCAGTAGTATAAGTATTGAAATATAATTTATACTTATAAAGTGTAAACAATAATTGATTAAAAGTGTTAAAATATATATTAAGAAAGTTATTAATTGTAGCCCTTAAGTTTTATATACTTTTATAAATATTTAGATGGTTTACCTATCTTTGGTTTTATAAATATTTAGATGGTTTACCTATCTTTGGTTTTATAAATATTTAGAAAGTTTACCTTTCTTTATTATTGTTATACAAGTGATTATAGAGTTTAGGACTATATCATGATATGGTTTAATAATAATATAAACATTTGTGGCTAAGTAAAAATGGCATTGCCCTTATGTACATTTGCAGAACTAATTGGGTGACTTTTTTCAAACATCTCTAGTACACAGTTTGTACTCGGAATCCAATGAAACACTGTTTATTTTAGACAACAGCAATTAGAATTAAAATTGCTGTTGTCTAAAATAGAATTAAAAATTACAATATGCTTATAAGGTAGGATCCATGCCAGCCCATCCAACGTGGTTAACTTTGTTTGTGCCTCAGTGGGAGAATATGTGCTATGGTTGTCCGGGGTGAATTGTCATTTGAGCATAAGATTTTAGTTGTTAGCAAGTTACAACCTATGGAGAGGCCAAGTAGCTCTTTCACTGACCCCTGCCCTACCACCTTGGAATACTCCAAGGCCACTTTATGACTGGTCTTTCAAAAAGTGGGAAAAATATCCTGGCTTGACTTCAACAAGCTTTGTGCTGCTAATCTTGCCTTGTTTCTAACCAGTGGTTCTGTGTACACAGATGATTCAAAGTTAGAAACAATGATAGGAACTGCAGAAGTTTTACCTGATATTGCCTTGTTGCAAGAGCTCCCACAAGAATGTAAAATACATACTGCAGCACTACATGAAAATAAGCCTTGGAAAATCTGAAAATCAAATAACTATAAAAATGTGCCATCTATACTTCTATACTGACTCATTAAATATTTTACAGGCGTTATAGAACATGAAAATCTGTACTTACCCAATTCTTTCTCATATTCAGTGCATTATGAAAGAACAGGAAAACAATAGATCCAACACAGATTTGTGTGTTGGATCCCAGAACACCCTACCATGTAGAATGTTCTGGGTCCCAGCCAGTGTAGGACAAAATCACTTGCTCATCCTGTTGTGAATGACTTCTTAATTCCATATATAGAATTAAGGGCCAACAATTTGAAGCTGCTGTCTGTGTGTGGGTGAGGTGCTGAAAAATCCAGAATAGCTTGTGAAAGAATCATTCTCCCTCCACCTGAGATTAGATAGCACTTGATTTGAAGAGGACTTCAGAGATTTCTCCAGTCATAAACTGAAAACAAACCCAGACACTTTCCAAAGGAGTGATAGGTGGTGAAACCACTATATTGTCGCAAAGGTCCCTTACAAATGAACGTGAATGACAATGGCAAGAGTAGACCGGGAATAAACTGTATTAAGATGAACCATAAATTGAATTATGGACTACAAGCTTGAGATACTGAGGATGCAAAGAGGTAGTCCTGTCCAGGTTTCTTATAGGACATTCATGTATTGCCCATTCTTATTTATTTTGAGCAGAGAACTCACCACAGTGCCAAAACTGAATCCAGTCAAACTCTCAGATGTGTTCTGTTAGAATGCGAAATTTCAAAAGAGAAAGTCAGCAAGTCTTTAAAAACCTTTTTTTAGAATATGTGAATCTATCACCCTTAAGGAATTATTAACTAACAGAGATACTGTATCAGCTAACTTTGCTTTTCTTCAAATGATAAACTCCGTCACAACAACACACAGAGCTATAAAATTTTCTGTTCAAGGACAACTCCGATACCACAGTTCTTATGTATTAAGTGACCATCGATGTTTATAAATGGAATATTTTTAAACCTTGGATACTGGCATACTCTGGTCATAGCTGCCCATTTACCATAAAACTACACCAGCCAAACAACCAATAAATATGTTTGGTTTGGAGATTGCCCAGAGAATGCTTTCTGTTGGATGTAGCATCTTGACTGTGAAGTTTGGTGGAGTCAGTTTTATGGTATAGGGCTGTTTCAGCTCATTTGGACTTGGTCTAAAACTACGAAGTCTATTACCTCTATTACTATTACCAGTATTACCTATTACTTTTACCTACTTGGAACTTTTAACTAATTATGTGCTACCTACACTGTAGCAGTGCTATTAAAGTGGTGTGTTAGAGGGACAGAAGGGATGTTAGAGGAATACTTTTGTTAACTGGGAAATGAAATCAAAAAGTTTAATTGATTGGCTCTGAAAATCAAATAGCTATTAGCTTGGTCCTTTGAGCATCTGTAAATAATTTGGAATATTGGATTTGGCTGTGGCTTTCAGGAAGAACAGATTAAAATTCACAAGAAATTTGAATCTATTCTTCCTGAATGACAACAAAAAGTTTTATCAACTTCTTTCAGCAAGACTGAAAGAGGTAAATAAAACTACCACTGCCAGGAAAGTTGATGTAACCTGCAAAATATAGTAGGGCCAATACATAGTAGGGCTATATTTTGCAGTAACCTGCAAAATATAGCCCTACTATATATTGGGTTTTTGAATTAAAAGTCCGTTTTGCAAACTAGCTGTGTGTAGGTGTCTGAATAGTTTCAGTTGTATAATAAGTATGTGGGATGGCCAAATGCAGTTCCCCCCCCTCTTTTTCTTTCACTGATGTATCTGATAGATATATCAAATTGTAATACTGATAATCATGTTAATTTTTAATTGGAACAAATTCTGTATTCTAAACATGTGTTGATTTTGTAATAGGCCAAGTATTTTGGAACATATGCCACAAATGGAAAGCAAAACTCAGACAGGCTCTGTAACACAGAATGGGCAAGTCTCTGAAGAAGAGGTCTCCGGTGATTTAAACATAAAAGAAATGGAATGTGATACACACATTGAAAATTCAGTAAGAATGACTAATATCATTATAGATATGCATGAATTTAGAATATACATTATCAGTGACAAGTGGTTACTTTGAAATTATTCTAAATGCTACTTTACTTTGGTATTTTTTCTTATTAAAAAAAAAAGTCACCAACAATTAAAATAACTTTTGGTTAATCTTTACAATCTAGTACCCCTTCCCGATTGATCATTATGAGTAAAGTGATTGACATGCCTAGCCTGCTATGGTGAATCTTAATTAGGGTGTTTAATCTCCCCACCTTGTTGCTGTTTTAAAATCGGGAACTCATTTTCCAATTTTAAAACAGTGGCAAGGGAGGGGATAAACACCCTAAGACTAATCATAGCTGGCTAGACATGTTAATCACTGTTATAACAATCAATCAGAAGGGGTACCAGATTGTAAAGACTAACCTAATTTTTATATTTGAGGCAAACCTAACCAAATTGATGAGTCTACACTGCTCATCCAAGATACAGCTTTCAGAATGGTAAAATTTACTGTATTTATCTAAAATTTCCTGTATAAAATTTAATATTGGACACCAAAACACCTATTAAATCTGCAGCTAGATAAATGATTTATTAGGCAGTTTACGTAGCCGATTTTCCTTTATTGCACATAATGTTTCAGGTAATAACTTTTTTTTTTTTTGTAGCATCTGTGATCAATTATGAAGTTCTGCCAAGAACATATATGAATACAAATGCTTGCAGCTTACAAAAATTTGTATATTTGCATACTCCTGTATTGGCCAGAGGTATAAATATTCTATTTATTTAAAAACACATGATGATTAAAACCTGTCTATTGACAAATAGAAGCAATGTTGACATATTAACAAGGATTTCGTTAGCTGATGGGATTGGTGCACTATGGTCATAGTTGCCGATGCGCCCAATAAATCCCGAAACAAACAAACAAACAGCTGATGGGACAATAATCATTAGCATGGGATACTTAACCTCTACAATATATAATAAAATAGCCATTCAATGCATTCACATCCATTTCTTTAATTATTGTTAAAAAGTAATACTGAAAAGTGTATTTGAACCAGTATGAAGTCAATTTACATGGGAACTCTATCAGTACAGGAGTTCAAAGCTGCAACAGTATAGGTTACTTGGACATGGGAATTTTGGCATGTCCAAGTATATTTGGATGAGCAAGTGGGTATTATCCTGCGTGCTTAACAAAAAATTCTAACAGGTAATGTCTTGGGTGTGATTCAAAGTCAAGGTTCAAAGCTGTCACTGGAAAAAATTTCATCACCAAGGCCAGTAAAGGCATGGCAGACAACAGAGGAATGTTATCAGAATTTTTCACTGTTAGTGCAGCCTACCAAAAAGTTTTAAAATGGTTTTGAGATGAAATCTGCCATAAACAACCCAAAAAATTATAAAATGGCTGGCTCCTTCACCATGTGTCAAATTACTCGTTGTCTTTTTGGGTTGTCTGTCAATTTTTGACAATACGAATATTTCCTATCAAACAAAATGGATGTGCAAATATGGGTGCAGCATAAAGGTCTTGGACTGGTGCTATTGTGGTCATGTTCATTGAGTTTGAAAATAAACAGAAGTACATTGTAGTTCAAACTTCCTCCAACAGATGGTGTATTTCAAGAGAAAGACAGTTGGTTTTTGTTGCATGACCGTGCCCCCAACTTTTCCGCATGTGTCGTGAAGACATTTCTGATGAAACATGGCATTGGTACAGATCAACCATCTACCAATCTAACACAACGAACTTCTTCCTCTTTCCTAAGGTAAAACTTTGACCCCAAAGAAAGAGATTTCAGAATGTAGAGGACATAACCACTGAACTGAACATCTTCTTTTTGGATGTTTTCACAGACTTTTTTCAGAAACTTTTGGAACCCTGTAATAAGTGCATTCAGTAAGTTGGTGATTACTTTGAATAAAAATAAAACCATTTTTGAGCTCCTTCACTTTGTGGCGCCTCCATAGCTGGGTGGGCAGGAGCAGCAATGCATAGCACACGCTTCTTGATTAGACCGGGGTTCGAGCCCGTGACCACGAAATACGGAGGATGCAGAAAGGTCAGGGAATGACCACTGCATATCCCAGAGCAATATGGCCTTAGTTGCTAATGCTCCTAAAAACCAAATAACAAACAACAACCTTCACTTTGTGTTTCTTTTATTGCACCAATCTGGGAACTTTATTGCCGCACTTCTTATATCAAGAATAGAGGTTTGAAATAGAATTAATGCAGAAATAAAAGTAAAACAAGAATATTGGGATAGGTTTTGTAAAGGAATTAGAACAATTTTTATGGAGCATAAAAAAAATTTTTTAAAAAATAGATATTGCAAATAATGTGAAACCAAAGAAAGAATGAATATGTCAATATAATAAACATAGATTTAGCTACATAATTAATTTTTTTTTTTAAAAATAGAAAAGGTGCAGATATAGGTAAAATAATGAGATACTAAAATATGGAGAAGAAAAGTTAATTATAGAAGTAACAGAAATGTTGAAACAAATTCTTAAAGTAAAGTATATATATGTTTGTATTAATATATTGAATAAAGTGTGCATAAATGGATGTGAAAGTTACACGAAAAGTGCCAATAACTAGAAGGGTGAGGATAGTTGAAAAAGAGGTGTAGTAGATATGTGAAAGGTGAAAGAATGTTAATATTCTAAACGTTATGATGAATTAAGAAAATTATGGGCCAAATTACTAAGCCAATAGAAGGTTGGAGAACTGTAAAGAAAAATTAGTACAGTGAAATACCAATAAAATAAAAATAGAAAGGGTACAGCTGTCATCAGATATGGGGGGGGAAATATATTTAGGTAATGGTTGAATATAGGTAAGGCAAAAATGCCTGATCTGATGTCATCTGCAACAAATATTGATACATGATCAGGTATTTCATCAGGGGACTACACCTGACCATGTATCAGGAACTGCATTTCTATACTTGTCCATAGTAGTAGAAGAAAAGTGAATGGCCAAAAATCAATGAAAATGAAATTAGCACTTTCTAATGCTGTATGGACAAGGAAGTCCCAATGCAATGTAATTGATTAAAGTAAAAATAAGGATCAAGTTAGAATAAATATGGTTAATATAAATACGTAGAATTTAGTGTAAGATTTAAAGGATGTCATTTTGTGTAGATTGGAGTTCAATAAACAAATTTGGAACAAGCACATGGTATAGGGCGAGGTATTCAATTGAGGATGGAGAAGGGAAAAAGGAGTATTTTAGATAAATAAAGACGAAAAATAGCAGTAGAAGTTGGATAGTAAGAATGTAGGTATCACCCTTGTATACATGAATAGGAAGAAGGGTAGAAATAGACAGTAGAAAAATAAAAAGCAAAGAAAAGGTTATTAAATAACACTGAGGTTGCTGGAGTTGTGAAGCCCAGCCTTATAGTAAAGACTCTGGCTTATGTAAGCATTAGTATAAAAGGGAGCTAATACCAAATGCTTGTATTGTGAGCAAAAAATTGTAAGTCGAAACATGCCGAAAACCAAAAGTATGATAAGAAGTGAATGATACCAGGAGTTTTCAAGAAATGCATATCAGAAATAAGCTGGTGGGAAAAATATATGTAGCAGAAGGAAAAAGGTGGGGAGATGAAGCATACATATTCAGTAGAGTCGATGATTGCAGGCAAATTTCAACCACCTTTTTCTTTGCTTTTTATCTACTGCTCTTCCCGTTCCTAAAACTATTAGTGTATACGAGGGTGATACGAATATTCCTACTTCTATTGCTATTTTTCGTCTATTTATCTAAAATACTCCTTTTTCCATTCCCCATCCTCAATTTAATACCTCGCCCTATACCATGTGCTTGTTCCAAATTTATTTATTGAACTGTTGAATTCCAATCTACACAAAATTACATCCTTTAAATCCTACACTAAATTCTACATATTTATATTAACCATATTTGTTCTAACTTGATCCTTATTTTTACTTTAATAAATCACATTGCATTGGGACTTTTCTTCTACTACTATGGACAAGTATAGAAATCCAGTTCCTGATACATGGTCAGATGTAGTCCCCTGATGAAATACCTGATCATGTTATCAATATTTGTTGCAGCTGACATCAAGATCAGGCATTTTTGCCTTACCTATATTCAACCACTACTTAAATATGTTCCCTCCCGTATTTGATGACAGCTGTACCACTTTCTATTTTTCTTTTTATTGGTATTTTGCTGTACTAATTTTTCTTTACAGTTCTCCAACCTTCTATTGGCTTAGTAATTTAGCCCATAATTTTCTTAATTCATCATAACTTTTAGGATATTAACATCCTTTCACATATCTACTACACTTCTTTTTTCAACTGTCCTCACCCTTCTAGTTACTGGCACTTTGTGTAACTTTCACATCTATTTATGCACACTTTATTCAATATATTAATACAAACTTATACATACTCTTCATCCTTTAATGCTGCTTTGCACTTTTAGGTGCATCTGTCATACCTGACTCATTAATCTTTCATTTACTGAAACCATTTCATCAACTGAATACCTTTTTATCCTATGTAACTTTTTAAACATTACCTTTAAGGGGTTACATATAATATTCATATATATATATAAATAAAGAGAAATAAGCAATTCCAGAAAATTAGAGGCATTACTCCATTAAATGTGACATTGAAACTATATACAAAGGTAATATAAAAATTAAATAAAATTATGGAATTTAGTAATGAACAGCAAGGAAGTATGAAATGTGATCATGAAATGTCTGTTTTTCCAAATTGCTTGAAGTGCTTCACATTCCCAAATTGTATTAAAATTGATTGACATGTCCAGTAACAAATATTAATATCACTAGCAACTCTGCAGATAGTTAAATGTCAATAACTGTTCTTCAGATCAAGAGTGATTTGACATTTAACTACTTCAACAGGAGCAATTGAATCATTGATTTTGAAGTTGAAGAGCAACCAGAGTGAGGAGCATCTTTAGTTTACAAGTGGTCCTCTTTTAACTTTGAACCACTGAAAAGTGTACAAATGACACATAGCATCATCTCTGAAAGCTGCTTTTAATATTTTGTGGGTTTGTGTTGCATTTTTTCCCTTAAAACAAAATTTGATGCAAATTCACTGCTCAATAAAATTATTCACTTTAAAATACAAAGGAACTGGATGCAAAAATTAACATTGACATCATATACTTATATTTTAGAAAAGCTTTTGACAGTGTTCCACATAAGACTGCTGTATAAATCAGTGCAGTGTGGCATTTTGTGCAAGTTACAGCTGTGGATAAAGGGGATGGCTGAGCGGAAGAAGATAATGAGTGGCAATTACCAGCGGGCACTGCTCTTCTTGGGCTAATATTATTGGTGGAGGTCCACAATGTTCAGTGTTTGGCCATTGTTAAAATGGACACAACACTAAACCCATCATTGTTTTTGTTTATTAATGTTAATATTGATGATGATGATGAAGGTTTACAGGGTGATCAATGACAGGGTATGCTACTGCAAAAAAAGATCTAGAAAAATTAGGCAGATTGCTGAGCAAGTTTAATATTGACAACTGCAAGGTACTTCATATGGAGTACTAATCCCAGTTTAATGCGAAAACTGTGTTATACCATACTAAGGGTAGGGTAGAATGAAAAAGATCTGGTGTAATTGTGCAGTTAGATATGAAGTTCCCGATGATGCCCGCTTATAATACATAGGGGGAAAAGAGTGGGTGAAAAGAAAAAAAAAAACAACTTTGGGAATTTTACCATTAGTTGAGGAGTTAGACTATAAGATGGAAACTTGCTAAGAAGGTTTTACACCACACTCAACTGAAAGTTTTAGACATGTTGAGAGCATCTTGATATCTCCAAAGATATGGCCAGGCACATGTTATTTCCATGCAGAAATAAAAACAGTAGAATAAGAGTGTAAAAAGTGACAAAATAAGAGTTAATTGTGGTGTAAGGTATTAAGAACAAGTTGAGAAATAATATCAGAACTTCTAGATTTCTTGACATTGGGATTTTGGATTCCTCTACTCTGTTTCTTGTGATGAAAACTGAGATTGATAATAAAGAAAGCTTAAGAAGGTGGTGTACCATGATTATCAGAATGTAAATTAGTTGTGGTTTTTGCATATCTGCAAGGCAAATGTGTAAATAACATTGATAAAATACAGGATGATAAGAATGCTGTGGCTGATGAATAAGGAACTCCATGATCTGCTGGTTTAAGAGGGCAAAAATAGATAATGTGGAAATGATTACAAATTAATGAAAAGTTCTCGAGCATATAATAGTTGGTCTTAATAATACAATAGAAATAGCTATACTGGCAAAGGCTAATTATGAAAAATTACTGGCTAAAAGAGGGCAAGGAATTTAATATATAATTAAATACAAAGAATAAAAGAGCAGATTTGATTGGATCCTCATAATGGATATGGTAAAGGCATTGATAACCTGCCAAATGGCAGGGGTGAACCTGAGCACTATAAAATCAGTAATACTGATTTTATAGTGTTCAGGACTGGCAACTGATTGTTTACGAAAAGAGGAGTGAATTCTTAGGTGGATTGCTGCATTTAACTTGGGCAACTCCCTTGAACTGAAGAAGTGTAAGAGGCTTCTCTAGTCCAGTTATTTAGTCGTAAGGAAAATCATTGAGGCAATGATTAAAAATAACATATTGGTTATCTAGATGGGAATGGTGTTTCCCTAAGAAAAAACTAAAGGGAAAACGTTTTCTTACTTTAGAGGGATTTGTTTTGTAAATTTTTTTTTTTTTTTTTTTTTTTTTTTGCTGCTGCTGCATAATCTTATACACTTGCTTTCTTGCATCACATGCCACTACTACTACTTTAAATATATATTGAGGATGACATGGACATTTGCAAACTAGCTATCCCTAAAAAAGAAAAACAAAACAAGATTGATCAGAGACCATCAACTTCATAGAAATAAACAGGCCAGTCCAAACCAAAATAATGGACACAATTCTAAAGTGGAATTGGCAAAGTTTCCTCAGCATTCTAGATGGTATGTGTGTCATCCTAACTTGGTACAATCTTATCAAATTATGTTTATAAGAAACTAGCTTAAAATCTTAGACAAATGCAGAAATAAAATATTATGGAAACCTTAGAAACGACCATGCACCTTCCAAAACTCCTCATGGAAGTGTAGCTATTATAACTAATTACGGAATTTCAACCAAGCAGATTTATCTATGTTGTTAGAAGCGGTTTTGGTTTGTCTTGTTGCTAATATTGCAATAACAATTGTCATTATATCTCCTACCAAATCAAATACATTTGTATCAGCACTTAAATGATCTAATCAGTCAAGCACCACCTACCGTCAGCATACCAGGAGACTTAAATGGGCACAATCCATTGTGTCCATTTGAGTTTGCCAGATGAGAATAAATGTAATCCAAACAAGGACAACTTACTTATTGAAAAACTTCCTGATAAACAGAATCTGACATTGTTAAATAGCCACTAATTTTTGTTATTGTTGACAAGTTCATTACTACTGCCAAAAGAAAGCTGTACATAGTATCATGTTTAAAATAATTCATTTTAATTGCCACTCTCAGTAAAAACAGTTGCAAAACATGGGGCAGTGGATTAAAACCATACATGGACAACTTCTTACTTTTTAAAGTAAACACAGTTAAATTAATTAGCGATAAAAGTAATTACGTGTTGTTAAAAGTTGCTCCGAGTGAAATTAACTTATTTCACAAACAGTAACTAAGCTTTTTTTTTTTTTTTTTTTTTTTTTAATCTTATGCCCCCCCTTCCCAGTAAATTTGATAAAAACACTTCACACTACAAGAACTAAGAACCATAGAATGTAACTAATAATATATTGTACATAATTTATTTAAACTGAAGAACGGCTTGCATTTTAGTTAAATAGCAATAGTTGCTTGAAAAAATTTGTTATGCATGACTGTTCATTAATTTTCAGAAATAAAATAAAATGGAATATTCACTGTAAAATATAGTATTTGAAGAATAAATGCACGAAGCATAATATTAGCCGTGAATTAGGGTTGAATTTGAAAATGTCTGCAATTCTGCCCAGACACGATAGGAGGGAGTATATGATAAGAGCCCTGTCGATCAATTCAGCCCTGGAAAGATTGTGCAAGGCTCAAGGGGTAGAATTTTTTTCAGCCTGGTCCGTACTTGTTAACAGGAGAGACTGCTTCTACAGGGATAGGATGCGCTTAAATAGAAAGGGTGCAAGAATGTTTGCTGATGCTATCGAGGCAGTGTTAGGTGGGTCGGAAAACTGTTAGTTTGGGGGGATACAAGGACTAATAGATTGCCAGTAGCCACTGGCAGAGGTGAAAGTGATTCTTGCACTGCTTCTATTGGAATGAGCCACAGCCTGGAAAATAAGATGCAGGATATTTCAGAGACTGCTGGGAATCATTGGGGTACAAGGAAACACATGGGTTGTGTTAGGGTAGCTAAGAAAAAGAACAGGTGCATGTATACTTGTGTGTACACCAATGCTAGGAGTTTAGAAAATAAATTTGATGAATTTGAGGTATTGCTCAAAACTTCAAAGGCAGATATTGTGGGGATTAGCATTAGTAGAGGCATAAGCAAGCTTATTCAGCATCAGCCAAAAAAAAAAACAACCACTACTCCCATTTCACCCCTCCATTCGTTCGAAATACCTGTCCAGCTGAGCCTTAAATTTGTTTAGACTATCAACTTCAACAACAAGCGATGGAAGTCTATTCCACAAACCAACTGCCCGCTGGCTAAAGACAAATTTCCGCACATCTATCCGACATCTGTCCTTCCTCAATTTGAATTTATGCCCTCTCAGGTGATTATTCTGAGCAAGAGGAAGAATCCCATCGGCATTGAGCATGCTCAAGCCATTCAAACCCTTATACACCTCTATCAGATCACCTCGCCGATGCCTAGTCTCCAGGCTCTGTAATTTGCAAAACTTAAGCCTTTCTTCGTAAGAGCAACCCTTTGTTCCATTCACTAATCTTGTTGCCCTTCTCAGAGACGTGGTGTCACACAGAAATAAGGAATGCAGAACTGGAATTTGGGGAGTACAATGTCTACAGAAAGGATAGACAGGATAGGGAGGGAGGAGGAGTTATGCTATTAGTTAAGAAATACATAAAATCCAGGGAAGTGAAGCCAGTCGACATTGCTGGACAGGGCAGTGTCGAGTCAGTTTGGTGTGACATAAGCATTGGGAGATCAAAATTGAGAGTAGGAGTGTGCTATAGGCCTAATGACTCTGATGAGTATAATAAGAAACTGTACAGGGAAATAGAGTGGGCCAGTAAATCAGAGAGTCTTATAATGGGGGATTTTAATTTCCCAGATATTGACTGGAATTTGGGGGCTGGTCACTCACACACTAGCAAGACTTTTGTGGATTTATTGGATGATTGTTTTCTACATCAGCATGTTCGGCAGGCAACTAGAGGGAGTAATACTCTTGATTTGATTATCAGTAGTGATTCTTCATGCATTAAGAATCTGCAGGTAAATGAACCACTAGATGGCAGTGATCACAGTGTGCTGAAGTGGGATTTACTCAAAGAAGTAACTACCATCAGGGATAAAGGGAAAGGTTTTTGCTTTAGTAAAGGTTACTACGGTGATCTGAGACAGGATTTAAATTCTATATGGTGGGACCAACTGATGATGTTACCAACAGTAAATTCAAAATGGGAAGCATTCAAAGAATTTATCTTTGAACTAATAAGACATATGGCAGAGAAGAAAAATGCATAGGATACATACAAATTAACACGTGACACAGAAGCCTATTATAGATACAAGTTGATCTGTAACCAAGTTACAAAGGAGGTTAGGCAAGCGAAGGCAGATTACAAGAAATCTTTGGCAAGGGATGCAAAGAAAAACAGCAAAGAGTTCTTTACTTATGTAAATTCTAGAAGGAAGGGGATGAACCAGATTGGTCCACTTGATATCGATGGGTCAACTGTTGATGATCCTGCTCAGGTAGCTAACAAACTAAATAAATATTTTGCATCGACATTCACACATGAGGAGTTATTCAGCGAGGGGAATGCCAGAGGTGTATTCAACTCTGGCGATAATCTAGAGAATCTTGTAATAACTGAGAGTAAAGTGGAGGAGAAATTGTTGAAGATAAATACAAGAAAAGCACCTGGGGTGGATGGGATCTATCCAATTATATTAAAGGAGGCAGCAAAGGAAGTAAGCAAACCCTTAGCCATAATTACGAGAGCTTCCTTGGACTCAGGGGAAGTACCCATGGACTGGAGATGTGCAAATGTGACCCCAATTCACAAAGGAGGATCGAAGGGCGACACAAGTAATTATAGACCTGTTAGTTTAACTTCTGTTCTCGGAAAATTAATGGAGGCACTGGTTAAAGAAGCACTGCAGGATCATCTAGACAAGATTTCAGTTATAGCTGAGACACAGCATGGTTTTGTTAAGGGGAAGTCTTGCCTGACCAATTTGATTGGATACTATGATGCAGTCACAAAAGAACTGGATGCAGGAATGACTTTGATATTATATACTTGGATCTTAGAAAGGCTTTTGATACTGTTGCACATGGAGACTGCTGCACAAATAGGAGCAGTGTGGCATTGGAGGCAAATTGTTGCTATGGATAAAGGGGTGGTTGAGGGGGAGAAGACAGAGAGTGGTAATCAATGGACACTGCTCATCGGTGACCAAGGTTAATTAGTGGAGTCCCTCAGGGATCCAGTATTGGTCCATTATTGTTTACGGTATTTATAAAGATATTGATGATGTATAACAAGCTTAATGTCCAAATTTGCAGGACGATACAAAGGTTGCAGGGTTGTCAGGACACTACTGACACTATGCTACTGCAACTGGATCTGGAAAGGTTGAGCAAGATGGCTGAGAGGTGGCAAATGAAGTTTAACATTGACAAATGTAAAGTACTACATATGGGAAACAGCAACCCCAGTGCAACGTATTAACTCCGTGGTTCTACACTGACAGTGGTAGAGAAGGAAAGGGACCTGGGGGTGGCTGTGCAAGCAGATATGAAGTTTTCTTTGCAGTGCAGACGGGCTGCAAAAGTAGCTCATGGTGTATTGTCGATGATATATAGGAATTTTTCTAGCAGGGATAAGGAGGTGATTATTCCCTTGTATAAGGCAATGGTCAGTCCACACCTAGAGTACTGTATACAGGTCTGGAGGCCTCATTTCAAGAAGGATGTAGAGATGCTGGAATGAGTACAGAGAAGGGCAACAAGATTAGTGAATGGAACAAAGGGGTGCTCTTACGAAGAAAGACTTAAGTTTTGCAAATTACAGTGTCTGGAGACTAGGCACCAGCGAGGTGATCTGATAGAGGTGTATAAAGCCTTGAATGGTTTGAGCATGCTCAATGCTGATGGGATTCTTCCTCTTGCTCAGAATAATTACCTGAGAGGGCATAAATTCAAATTGAGGAAAGACAGATGTAGGATAGACGTGAGGAATTTTGCCTTTAGCCAGTGGGTGGTTGGATGGTGGAACAGACTTCCATCCCTTGTCGTGGAAGTTGATGGCCTGAATAAGTTTAAGGCTCAGCTGGACAGGTATTTCGAACGAACAGAGTGGTGAAGTGGAAGCGGTTATTTTTTATTTATTTATTATTTTTTTTTTATTATTTATTATTTTTTTTTTTGGCTGATGCTGCATAAGCTTGCTTTCTTGCATCAAATATCTCTACTAATGCTAATTTTATGGGTTTAAATTAATTATGTATCGGTGTGGTTTCCCCTGATGCAGTCAGTATAATTATATACTGACTGGATCAGGGGAAATCATTCACTAGCTGCACTAGGAATGATAAATAATGAGAAATATAATACTAGGCCAGCCATACTTCCCCAAATCCCCACCACTCCTTCCCTTCTTCGAACCAGAAACTCTGCAGTGGAAGTAATTTGGTCCTCGAGGTTGTCACAGACATTCTCTCAGATATGCCAGACAAGCTGTTCTTGCTACCTGGGAGTCTAAAACGCTGATGGAACTGATATTCGGGTGACACTCAAGTCAAAGTGGACCCAATTTCGGCGAAGTCCGGACGGTCTATGACAGCCAAATCCTCTGCTTGCACCTTCACGATGGTGGGACTGTTAGTAATCCTGGGTATAACCTTCATGCACAAGTACATGGTGGGTGACCACCCAGGTGTGAACCAACGTAAGCAGGGGTCGAGGTGTGGCGCCCACACCACATGGAGGAACGCCGCCCCTCTATGTTACCAGGCAGTACTAGGTGGTAGATGACTATCATCAACCGGTGAAATACCACCACTTTGCTTATTGGAGGCTTGAAGTGGTGGAACCCATGTTTAGTCTCTAGAGCTAAGTTCCGGTCAACCCTTCCCCATCTCTTCCATCATGCAGTATGATTGATGACTTTTGAAGTTATGATGAACATCGTGGCGAGATCCAATATTCCTTACATTTCGAGGGTACAGCTCTAAAACGGTGTTCGCAGGCCGGCCGCTAGTTAGTACACCGGACTGAACCTATTGGTAACTCTCTAGGAAGCTTCCGGATCAGCTAGTGTATAATCTTGCTACCTCTACTCTGCCAGATAGTGACTGGAGGGAGTCCGAGTAGTGTGTATGCGGGGAGCATTGTCGAGGCCACGTTATGCCAAGGATCTGGGTATATTCTTACCACATGTACGCCATATCCAAAAATTTCATTACTTCATACAGCATGTCCCACCCACTTTTTCTTACTATTGAATACACCATGAATTGTCAAAATAATAGAGCAAGCTTATCTGCGAAAAGATCTAAACCTCACAAGGACTTCCTAATTCATTTCACAAATATACGTGGTCTCAATTCTAATCTCAACGATGTCCATTTCCACTTGCAGTCTTCCAAACCCCATGTACTTTTTCTGACTGAATCTCAGTTATCAGTTGATTCAACTACTGCTCATCTCAGATGCCCAAATTATTTGCTGTATAATTCCTTTCGCCTCAAAGGTGGTACTTGTGCATATGTCCGTTCTGATATTCCCTGTCAGAGACTTGGCAATTTGGAATCTCCCCTCTTTGATCTTCTCTGGCTTAAAATCTCTCTACCTCATTGTGTAAAATTCATCTGTTGTCTCTACCGTTCTCCCAACTCCACTAATCACTTGGACCTCTTTGACTTCCTCTCTTTGCAACTTGACTTTCTCCAGTCCAACTTTCCTAACAATGAGGTAATTTTCCTTGGTGATTTTAACGTTCACAACTCCAGCTGGTTTCCGTTTTCTAGTCACACCGACCCAGCAGGTCAAGATGCTGAGGCTTTTGCAATTACTAATGACCTAGCACAGATTGTTCATTTACCTACAAGAATACCGGACAATCCTAATCATACAGCCAATACGCTTGATCTTTTTCTCACAAACAACCCTTCTAAGTACAAGGTTGAAGTGAGAGGTCCTTTAGGCACTTCAGATCACAACTTGGTGATTGTCTCTTCTCCAATGGAACCTTTATCTCATGGCTATTCCCAACCTCGTATTGTTTGGCATTACAAGAATGCAAAATGGGATGACCTGCGAGACTTCTTTTCTTCTTTTCCTTGGTCTGATTACTGTTTCAAAACTTCTGATGTCAACGTTTGCTCAGATCGTGTCAGTGAAATTATTCTTGCAGGAATGGAATCCTTTATCCCACACTCCACTTTAAAATCTCGTCCTTTATCTAAACCTTGGTTTTCCAATAAATGTGCTAAGGCTGTCCAAGAGAAGAACATTGCATATCGTAATTGGCTTGTTTCTAATTCTTCAGTTTCATTTTCTGCCTACACCAAAGCTCGCAACAATTGTAAAGCAGTTATTAATCAGTCCAAACTAGAGTTTGAACAGGCTAAGAGTAGAAAACTTGCTTCTTGCCCTAATGGTAGCCAAGCATTCTGGTCTCTTGCCAAAGCTATTGGCCGCAACTTTTGCCCATCTCTGCTCCCACCTCTGTCCAAACCAGATGGTTCTGTTGTCACTTCAGCCAAGGATAAAGCTGACCTGCTAGCATCCCATTTTTCTTCGAGCTCATGTATTAATGATCTTGGTAAAACACCTCCCACCATTCCTAACACGCTCCATTCAATGCCTCCTGTGGTCTTCCGTCAAAAGGATATCAGAAGGATTTTGATGAATCTTGATGCTAAGAAAGCTCCAGGTCCTGATGGTATTTCTCCACTTGTTCTCAAAACCTGTGCTCCTGAACTTACTCCTATTCTTTGCCGCCTTTTTTCACTTTCTTATTCCAAAGGTGTTTTTCCTTCTGCTTGGAAATTTGCTCATATCCAGCCAGTTCCTAAAAAGGGTGACAAATCCCTCCCATCCAATTATCGTCCCATTGCAATTACTTCTACTCTTTCTAAAGTCATGGAGAAATCAATTAACCGCCAACTCTTAAACTACCTAGAAACCTTCCGTCTGATCAACGATCGCCAGTATGGATTCCGTCAATGTCGATCCACTGGTGATATTCTGGCTTATGTTACCCATTTATGGACTAATTCAATGGAAAGGTTCGGTGAAACACAAGTAGTTGCTCTTGACATCTCAAAGGCTTTTGATCGTGTTTGGCATAAAGGTCTTCTAAACAAGCTTCCATCTTATGGTTTGCCAACTGTTTTTAGTAATTGGTTATCCAGTTTTCTCTCTGATCGCTCACTGAGGGTGATGGTAGATGGCTCTCTGTCTTCTAACTTCTCCACTAATGCTGGTGTCCCCCAAGGTTCAGTTCTTTCCCCCACTCTTTTCCTCTTGTATATCAATGACCTTCTTCCATTGACTGGAAATCCTATCCATAGTTTTGCCGATGATAGCACATTGCATTCAACTTTCCATTTTGAAAAACCTTGTCCAGCTCAATCAGCTTCAAGTTCTCGAAAATCTGCTGCCAATTCCTTAAATGCCGATCTTCAGGTAATTCTCCAGTGGGGCAAAGACAACTTAGTTGATTTCAACCCTTCTAAAACTCAATCTTGTCTTATATCTCGCAAAAAGGATTCCTCTGCTCCTATGCTTATCTTTAGTGACACTCCGATTTCTAGGCAAAATGATATATCTCTTTTGGGGATTACCCTGACTTCTAATCTCTCTTGGCACAAGCACATTACAAATATTGCTTCCTCTGCATCTAAAAAACTTGGTTTTCTCTTTTGCTCTCGGCGTTACTTTTCTCCCAAACAGCTGCTCACTCTGTATAAATCGCAAATCCGCCCTGCCCTGGAATATTGTTCCCACATCTGGGGTGGTGCCCCCAAAACCTCTCTCAGGCTTCTTGATTCCATTCAGAAGAGGGCTGTTAGGTTAATTAATGATTCATCTCTAACAGAGTCTCTCCACTCGCTTTCTCATAGACGCACTGTTTCGGCTGCATGCCTCTTCTACAGATACTTCCATGGGCACTGTTCTTCTGAATTGGCTTCTATAATTCCCGCTCTCTCTTTCAAAACAGTCCGAACACGTGCCGCCACCAGCCAACATCCATTTACTGTCCAACTTCAAACCCACAGAACCAACTTTTCATCTTCCTCATTTATTCATTCCACTGCCGTTTTCTGGAACAACCTTCCTTCATACGTATTTCCTGAAAATTACAATCTACAGAAGTTCAAGTCCAATATCAACAAATATCTTCTTTCGTCTTCTCAACCTCCAACCCAAGCACGGTACTAAGTACTATAGGTGATAATACCTCTCGTGTTTGGGGTTCTCATAAAAAAAAAAAAAATTGATTTACAGTGCAACAATGAATTAAAACACATTCACACCACTACATCAAAAATCAACTTTTACATTTATGTGACAGTGGAAAAGTATTCCAAATTAAGATTTTTTGTGCAAAAATTTGAGCACCTTCGGATCCACATGTTTGTGAAACTTTCTTTTCAAAAACGAAATTCATTAAAAGTAAATCTCAAGCTTCAATAACAGATGAAAATCTAGAAAATCAATTAAGATGTGCAACTACCAATATTGAAGTAGATTTTAAAGAATTGAGTGATTGCAAAGAAAAGTAAATATCTCCTTGATGTAGATACATAATAAAAATGAATGAGTAAAATAAATTTTTATGGGATTTGATTTTTTATTTTTAAAAGATTGTTTTATTTTGTGTGGCCTGTTGAAAATTGTAGTTCATTAAGGTTGCCCCCAGAACGATTTTGGTTGGCCGGGCCTGCATTAAAGAGACAATGCTTTTATAGTAAAGCAGAAGTTATGACAACTGGAATCAGGGCATAATTGTAAAAAAATTTATTACAATTATATGACTGAGAAAAATGTGTGAACAGCCAAGATCATTGTTTTGAAATTTTCAGTGTTCAATTATCTGTAAACATTCCTTTTGTTTTTAGATGAATTCATTACTAGAACGTTTTGGTCCTACCTGGTGTGTTGATTCATCCCAAAATATGCTGTCTTTTTTGTTTTCAACAGATAAAAGTTTATTTAAAAACAAATGTATCAACTGCATCTGAATTTGCAGAGACTGAGCAACTATTATTGATTGCATGGTATCTGAAATGAAGCTGTGGATTTCAGAAACATCTTTTTTGGTAGTAGTTAGTGGCATGTGATGCAAGAAAGCAAGTGTATGAGCTTATGCAGCATCAGCCAAAAAAAAAAAAAAAATCACACCATTCCCTCCAAATGCCTGTCCAGTTCCTCCTTAAATTTATTTAACCTATCAACTTCCACAACAACAGATGGAAGTTTGTTCCAGCAATTAACTGCCCACTGGCTAAAGGCAAATTTCCACACATCTATTCTACATCTGTCTTTTCTTAATTTGAATTTATGCCCCCTTAAGTTTGTAATCTGAATAAGTGGAAGGATCCCATCAGAATTCAGTATGCTTAACCCGTTCAAGGACTTATACACCTCAATCAGATCACCGCGCAGGTGCCTAGTCTCCAGCCACTGCAATTTGCAGAACTTAAGCCTCTCTTGGTAAGAGGATCCCTTCATTCCCCTCACCAATCTTGTTGCCTTCTCTGTACATGCTCAAGCAAATCTACATCCTTCCTAAAATGAGGCCTCCTGACCTGTACACAGTACTCAAGGCATGGCCTGACCATTCCCTTATACAGAGAGACAATCACCTCTTTTTCCCTGCTAGCAACATTCCTGTATATCATTGGCAAAACCCCATGACCTGCCCTGGCAGCCTGTCTTCATTGCTCAGAAAACTTCATATCTGACTGCACAATTACTCCCAGATCTTTTTCATTTTCTACCACCTTAAGTGTAGTACCACACAGTTGGTACATTACTCTAGGGTTACTTCTACCCATATGCAGTACTTTGCATTTGTCAAGGATAAACTTCAGTTGCTACGTCTTAGCCCATCTGCCCAAATTTTCTAGATCCTGTTGCAGTAGCACACTGCCATTACTGTCATTAACAACCCTGCCAATCTTTGTATCATCTGCAAACTTCGACATTAAGCCTGATATACCTTCATCAATATCATTGATAAATATACAAAACAACAGTGGACCTAACACCGAACCCTGTGGGACTCCACTAATAACATTAGTCCATGAAGAGTAGCACCCATTGATTAACCACCCTCTGTTTTCTCCCACTCAACCATTCTTTAATCCATTGTAGCAACTTACCCTTAATACCATTCTTCTCCAATTTGTACAATAGTCTTCCATGCACAACAGCGTCAACAGCTTTCCTGAAATCCAAATATATGATATCAAAACTATTTTTTGCATCCAGTTCCTTTGTAACCACATAATAATACCCAATCAAATTTTGTCAGACAAGACTTTCCTTTAATAAACCCATGCTGTGTCTGAATTATTGCTGCAGTCTTGTCTAGATGATCCTGCAATGCAGATTTAACCAGTAACTCCATTATTTTACCCGGAAAAATAATGGAGTTAAACTAACTGGTCTGTAATTACTCGTGTCACCCTTCGATCCCCTTTGTGAATTGGGGATACATTGCACATCTCCAGTCCATGGGGACCTCCCCTGAGTCCAAGGATGCTCTCATAATGAAGGCTAAGGTTTGCTTAGTTGCTTTGCTGCCTCCTTTAATATAACTGGATAGATCCCATCCACCTCATGTTCCTTTCTTATGTTTAACTTCAACAATTTCTCCTCCACTTTGCTCTCAGTTATTACAAAATCATTAAGCGCCCTGCTACAATTTGATAACCTTCTGCCATTTTCAAACCTTAATAACTCCTCGTGTGTGAATGTAGATGCCAAAATACTCATTCAGTTTGTTTGCTATCTGAGCAGGATCATCAACAGTCGAACCATCGATATCAAGTGGACCAATCAGATTCATCCCCTTCCTTTTAGAGTTTATATAAGTAAAGAAATCCTTGCTGTTTTCCGTAGCATCTTTTGCCAAGGATTTTTCATAATCTGCCTTCGCCTACCTAACCTCCTTTGTGACTTGATTACAGACTAGCTTATATCTGCCATAGGCTTCTGAGTCGCTTGATAATTTATATGCATCCCATGCATTTTTCTTCTCTGTCACAAGTCTCATTAGTTCATTTGATAACCATTTAGGCCTAAATCTTGAACAGTATTTTTTAATAGGTATGAAACTTTTAGTAGCTTCCACAATTAATTCCTTGAATGCTTCCCACTTAGAATTTACTGTTGGTAACATTGTCAGTTGATCCCACTGTACAGAATTTAAAAACTGTCTGAGACTACTGTACTCATCTTTATGGAAGCGAAACCCTTTCCTTTACCCCTGATGATAATTATATCTTTAAGTAAATCCCAAATCAGTACACTGTGATCACTGCCACCTAGTGGTTCCTTTATCTGCAAATTCTTAATACACGAATGATCACTGCTGATAACCAGATCAAGAGTATTACCCTCTCTGGTTGCCTCTCGAACATGCTGCTGCAGAAAAAAATCATCCAATAAATCCACAAAAGTCTTATTAGTGTGTGAGTGTAAAAAGTAAAGTAAAGTGCAGCCATTATCAACCCACTGAAGGATGGAAGCCTCCTCAACAATTCATGCTGAGGGAAATGGACCATAATCTGCCACGCTGGTCCAGTGCGGGTTGGCAGATCGACCGTATTCAGCAGTCAGGGGCTTGAACCCCGGTCTACTCAAAGAGCGTGTGCTACTGCACTCCCGCTCCTGCCCACTCGGCTACGTACAGCGGGTCTGTGTGTGAGTGTGTGAGTGACCAATCCACAAGTTCCAGTCAATATCTGGTAAGTTAAAATCCCCCATTATAAGACATTCTGATTTACTAGCCCACTCAATTTCTCTGTACAATTGTTCATTGTACTCATTCGAATCATTAGGCCTATAATGGGGTGTATATCTTGCAGATATACACCCCACTTGTTCTGTTAGCAGTAGAATAGTGTCTTAATTCCTGATTGCCACCACCTAAATGATGGTAATGGTTTGACTGCTTACTTTTCTGTATTTTTTATTTTGTTCTTTTTTGAACTGACTTCTTTCACATGTGTGGAAATTTTGTCTTAGTTCCATGGTTTCTAATTATCCCCTTTTAATCAGTTTTCTCTCTCTTTTTTTTTTTTTTTTTTTAACTGCTTCAGTTTATGGAATTAATTTTTATTAGTGTACTTTAGGCTACTTCTTTATGGACAGTGATTTGGCCATGAAGGTCTGTTCTGAGACTCAAATTGGTAGTCTTTTAATGCTGACTACTTAAAATAATTTATTAATTCACATTTTTATTAGAGTAATAGAGTAATTTATTAGAGTAATTGTATATTAAATATATTAGTATTAGTAGAGGCATACGATGCAAGAAAGAAAGCTTATGCAGCATCAGCCAAAAAAAAAAAAAAAACCCATTTGTTCCAAATGCCTGTCCAGCTCAGCCTTAATTTTATTTAGGCTGTTAACTTCCACAACAAAAGATGGAAGCCTGTTCCAACTATCCTCTGGCTAAAGGCAGATTTCCACACATCTATTCTACAACTGTGTTTCCTCAGTTTGAATCTATGCCACCTCTGGTTCTTAATCTGAGCAAGAGGAAGAATCCCATCAGCATTCGGCTTGGTTAACCCATTCAAGGCCTTATACACCTCAATCAGATCACCTTGCAGGTGCCTACTCTCCAGGCGCTGCAATTTGCAGAACTTAAGCCTTTCTTGGTAACAGCACCACTTTGTTCCCCTCACCAATCTTGTTGCCCTTCTTTGTACTCATTCTAACAACTCTACATCCTTCCTAAAATGAGCCCTCCAGACCTGTACACAGTACTCTAGGTGTGGCCTGACCATTGCCTTGTATAATGGGATAATCCTGTCCCTGCTAGCAAAATTCCTATATATCATTGACGAGACTCCGTGATCTGCCGTGGCAGCCCATCTGCACTGCTCAGCGAACTTCATATATGACTGCACAAAATACCCCCGGGTCATTTCCACTTCCCTGAGTGTAGTACCACACAGTTGGTACGTTTCTCTTCGGTTATTATTACCCATATGCAGTACTTTGCATTTGTCAATGTTAAACTTCAGTTGCCACTTTTGAGCCCATTTTCCCAACTTATCTAGATCCAGTTGGAGTAGTATACTGTCTTCACTGTCATTAACAATCCTGCCAACCTTTGTATCATCTGCAAACTTGGACATTAAACCTTCATCAATATCATTGATAAATATACAAAATAACAATGGGCCAAACACCGAACCCTGGGGAACTCCTCTAATAACATTTGTCCACGAAGAGCAATATCCATTGATTACCATTCTCTGTTGTCTCCCACTCAACCATCCTTTTATCCATTGTAGCAACTTACCCTTAATGCCATACCTCTCCAATTTGTACAGCAGTCTTGCATGAGCAACAGTATCAAAAGCTTTCCTGAAATCCAAGTATATCATATCAAAATTATTTTTGGCATTCAGTTCCTTTTGTGACCATATGAACCTTACCTGACAAATTTTAATGGAAATTGTAAGAACAAAAAAAAAAAAAAAAAAAAGAGGTGGGAGGGAAGAAGGAGAGATTTTAATTTAAAAGGGGTAGGGAGAAAGGTAGGAAATCATATGCAAGACCATTATCTAAATGAGAGGGATGTGCATGCTGTATGTCTAAACTCCCAAATGTCAGATATAGGATTATCTGAGATAATTTCTTAGATAGCCCTATATCTCAGATAATTTTTGAAGACATCCTTATGGACAAACATTAATATTGATTCATTCTGAGACTTGTGGTTGTCATTCATATGCTCCATCCTTGACACTTTTTCAGTAAGATTGTGGCTGACCACACTGCAAATATTCAGTAGTGTTTTTTGTGATATTCATGCTTTCCTTACCTGCAAAGCTATATGGTTCATCTCCATTAGAGCAATCCTGAAAAGTGATATGATCATGCTTACCTTGATGCGCTGTGATGTTGCTGACTTGTAACAGAAGTACAGCAAATATGGTGAGATATTTCATTGGATGATATTCACCTTTTAAATTTCTTCCGTGGCTTGTATTGCTTTCTGTTGAAGCTAAATTCATTATTGAAGTTGTTTGCATTTGAGACTAAATGAGTTCATTTTGGATATGTATTCTCATTTGCATAATTTAAATCAAATATATATGAACTCTTGAGTGGAAAAATACCTTACTGTTTTATAAAGTGTAATGCTGACATTTATTGTGATTAAAAATATTACGTAGCTTTCATTTGGTATTCTTCATAAATGATCAATTTATAAAATCTGTCTCTCTCTCTCTCTCTCTCTCTCTCTCTCTCTTTGTGCTTGTTTTTCTGTGTGCTTTTAGTAGTTTTTTCTTATTTGATTTACTGTTATCAATGTTTGCAATTTGAAATTAAAAACCATTGTTTTAGTGCATATGACAAACTGCACAGCACATTAAAAGATTTTTTTTTTTTTTTCATCTCCCAAAAGAATGTATTGTTAGATCTGCTGGGAGGATCTAGTGATAATGTAGAAAAAACACCTGAAATCTTGAAACCAGCCATTACTTCAACAGGAAATTCAGATCTATTAGACCTTTTAGGAGTATTGGATCTCAGTTCTCCAGTGCAAGGTAATTTTTATTGTCATTACCTTTTTTATTTAAAATCTATTCTAATATATAGTTTACAGGTATGTTTTATTGTATTTTATAGTGTTTCACTAATTACAATTTTTGTTCTTTTCTTTGGTGTGACATCCATACCTGAAACATGGGAAAAAAAACAATAAACCACAAATACACATAAAACTGCTATAAAAATGAGCTAATTATAAGGAAATTTAAAGCATTGCTACCTTATTTAAAATATATTTTTTTTGAGGTGACAATATAATTTCCCTCCTACAGCTTTCAGCACATGAAACCATTATCTGCATTACAAGTGCTTGTTTCCATTAATTTTTATGCTACTATATATATGGCACTCTAAAGTAGTGTTTCTCTTATAAGTATCATCACTTCTCTCCCCAACTAACATTATACATATACAGGGTATCTCAAAAATATTGGTACAAACGTTTAGGGGAGGTAGGTAACATCTAAAGGAATGTGAATCGCATAGGAACCTATAACCGGAAACGTCACCGTAAGTCATTAGATGGTGCTGTTCATCAGTTAGTGAGAGGAAAAATTTCTGGTTTACTCATTCAAGCAGTAGTCGCCGTACGAAGAGCATGCATCGATATACGAACTGTGAGCTGGCAGACATGCACCTAGTGTATGGATTAGCAGAGGGCAATGGACGAGCCGCTCAACGAATTTATGGAGAATGCTTCCCAGACAGACATGTACCGAACCACCGTTTGTTTGCACGTGTGCATCAAAATTTGTGCGATTATGGGTCATTTAGAGGTAACAGGAGTAGTGCAGGCAGACTACGTTCGACGCGAACTCCCGCCGTGAAAGAAAATGTGTTGAATGCCGTACAGAATAATCCTACTACCAGCACACGTGCCGTTGCCTCTGCCTTAGGAGTGTCTTGTTGCAGTGTACAGTGTGTCTGGCACGACGATTCCTTACACCCCTTTCATCTCCAGAGGGTTCAGTTACTGCTCCCCCAAGATCATCCTGCACGTGTGGCTTTTGCGCAGTGGTTTCTCCAAGAAAGCATTCAAGACTTGAATTTTCCAGCCTATGTTTTGTTCATGGATGAGGCTTATTTCACTCGGGAAGGCTTATTCAATCAGCACAATGCTCATAGGTGGGCAGGTACGGTCAGTGACTGCTTAGTCGGCCCATACCTGTTACCATCCCGCATGAACTCCGCTAAATATCGGATCTTTCTTGAACAAGTTCTACCAGGGTTACTTGACGATGTTCCAGCAAATATGAGACGCAACAGTTCGTTTCAACATGACAGGGCGCCTGCCTATTATGGAAGGTGTGTTCGGGACCATTTGAACAGGCGTTTTGGGCATCGATGGATTGGCCGTGGTGGACCTGTTGCCTGGCTCCCACGCTCACCTGATTTATCGAGCCTTGATTTCTTTCTGTGGGGGGGGTCCTCAAATCTATCGTGTATGAATTGCCTGTGGAGATGGAAATGGATCTCGTGGCGAGACTCATCTGCGCCCCCTACTGTCAAAGAAACTCCAGGTGTGTTCGACCGTGTCTGCCAATCCATGCTGCGTCGGTGTCACGCATGCATCACGTCTCATGGTGGAACCTTCGAGTATCTGTTGTAACATCATGAAATGCATCCATCTCGTACTCCATTGTTAATATTATGTCAAATAAATGTTTGCCACTAATTACTGTCTTGTGTCATTTCTGCTTCTTGTGCCTCTGCTACTACTTTCCCGTGACGTTTCCGGTTATGGGTTCCTATGCAATTCACATTCCTTTAGATGTTACCTACCTCCCCTAAACGTTTGTACCAATATTTTTGAGGCACCCTGTATATGCTGTATCATTTGCAAATAGAAAATCCTGGGGGTTCTGACCTGAGCTGCCATTATGCACAGGTCACAAGTGATATGACTGATGGCAACAATAGATAATTTTAATACAAGATAATTTCAGATAATATATATGGCACTCTAAAGTAGTGTTTCTCTAATAAGTATCATCAATTCTCTCCCGAACTAACATTATACATGTTGTATCATTTGCAAATAGAAAAATCCTGGGGGTTCTGACCTGAGCTACCATTATGCACAGGTCACAAGTGATATGACTGATGGCAACAATAAATAATTTAATACAAGATAATTTCATGGGATATTTAAATGCAGTACATGAAATCAAATAAATTTGTAAGATTTACTGCATCCAGTTTTCATTTGTGATGATCATTCTTCTCCCAATGAACAGTGAGTATTTGGCACTGTTTTCAAGTTACAAACAAATATCATTGTTTCTGCCTAAATTGCTAATATCTTTTTAAATTGCATAGCATTACTTGAGCAGTGAATCTGCTATACAGTTAAAAATCTAAAACACTGCCAAAGTAGTTGTTTCAAAGTTACTGGCTTCTCATTCACTTGGACAAAATACATTATTCATAGTTTGTCATAAATTAATCAATAGACTCCACCTGCCAACTGATGACAAACCCAGTAGCTTCTCATCAGTTGTGAGGAGACAACTCCCAGAATTTGGGAAGAAGGGGAAATTTTGGTAAGGTTAAGGATCTTTTAAAAGTTTTGTCTCCCATGGACATTTCATTTATACTGGTCATACTTGATGTTCTCTAAAACGTGCTTCACATTTTTGTATCTTTTAATATGAATGGTGTCCAACAGGAATCAATGGGCTGTGTTCCAATTATAAAGCAATACAGCTTTCAAACTTGAACTGCTTAGGAAAGGATGACCAGTCAATTCAAAATAATTCCACATGGATTCTGCATCAGTGTAAAGACTTGCATAAATGAGATCTTTTTGTCTATTTGGAAGTTTAGCAGCTGGAATCCATTGAATTCTGTTAAATGAAATATCAGGAGCTCTGCATTGGATTTGGTTCGACCCAAGCCTCTCATTAAGTCATCCAATTCTTGCTTATAAGGAAAATACTGCACTTTGCTTGAACAGGCTTCTACGGTGTAATTATCCTGTTCACCAGATTCGTCATCCAGTTCTGAAGATTCCTCTCTGTAAAGTGGAATGGGAATTGACAGGCCTTATATGATTCCAGGGCAAATAGAGGATGTTATTTTGGGATACACCACAACTTTTTGATCCACAGACTTTTTATATCCACAAACTCTGATATATATGCTGTACAAGAGTAGCAGTCATCGTAATAGTTTGCGGGCTCTTTCCATATTTGATGTATAGCAGAAGGTATACACTTACGACTAACAAGAAACCATCTCTCTAATGTTAACTTGCAACTATCACAACAGGAGTGAGGTGGTGCCCACAGCTTGTTATGATCACCATTGACTTTTCAAAATAGGTTTTGTTTGCACTGCAAAAAGTGTTCCCACCAGTATAATATCGTCATCCAGAAGAAAAAATTTGGAGATAACTTCGTTTGGCAACTGCAGCAAATCGCAGAAAATAAAATGAAACAAAACAACATAAACAGATAAACTTATTATATGAACACTACAAGCTCTTATATATTGCAATATTGGCACTCATCTGTATGCATATATACACTCCCCCTCTAAAAGTTTGGAATCGCATTTCATTTTTCTTAATTTTCAAAGTTTTTATTAAAATAGGAACAACTTGTTTACCAATTTTTATTAGAATATTCCAGAAAGGTGTGTGGATGATAGAACATTGTAGATGATTCTGTAGTATTTTGCAACAATATAAATTCAGAAGTAAGAGCTATAACTTATAAAATCAAACACCTGTCATTCACAAAGAGTATTTGGTGTACGTTTTGTGTGTTTCGTGATAAACATGGCAAGTAATAAGAAACTGGGTATAGAAAAAATAACTGCTACTATTACTCTGTATAAAATTATTCCATGAGAAGTATTAGCAAAAAACTAGGCATTTCATTTAAAGGAGTACATACTACCATTCGACAATTCAAGGAGACAGTAAGGACAAAACAAGATCAGGATGAATGCTCATAACAGTAGAAGCAAAAGATAAGAACATAATCTGATTTCTAAATGTAGTCAACAACTTAGTGCACTTGAAATCTGAGCTGAGTTCATTAGGAACAGAGAAACTTCCATGTCTACATCCACTGTAAATCTTCATCTTAAACAAGCAGCACTTCATAGTCATATAGCAGTCCGAAAACCCTCATTAAAAACAGGAAAATCGAAAGAAACGGTTGGGCTAAGAGCCATCAACGTTAAATTGATGAGTGTAAAAATGCACTGTGGATGGGTGAAACCAAATTTGAAATTTTGGATCCAAGAGTAGAGTTTATGTGAGACAGTCAACTGAAGAAAAAGTGGTGCCACATTGTTTAATGTCTACAGTTGAGCATGGTGGTTGTGGTGGTTCCATAATGATGTGGGGCTGCTTTTGTTTTTTGGAGTGGGTGACATCATCAAAATTGAAGGAATTTTAAGAAAACAAAGTAATAAAATTATAACTTTTAAAATAAAGTTATATTCTTGATCATAGTGCAGTATCCTCTGTACAGTAAGTCCCCAACTTTCGTAAGCCCGAGTTATGTAACTTCGGACTTATGTCATTCTTTTTTTAGGATTCTAAAATTTAAAACAGTTAAAAAAAAGAAAAGAAAAAAGCAATCAATAATGATGGTCATGGTACGCACACATTGCACAAGTGAGTAACGAATTTATGAAGTTTAAATAAGAATGAAGAGAAGATTCTGAAATTTTATTTATTTATTTTTTTTTTTTATATGGCAAGATTTCAGTGAGGGGTACACACATTTCACCATAATAACATAAAAACCCACAGAATTCCAGCTATCGGTATTCGCAAATGCAATAAGATCGAGTTTACTGCCTGTTTATAATGAATTGCACTAACAGAAAAGCCCAATAAACCGAAAAGTGCAAACTGTTTTTATTGTTTTATGGTCATGACCTCCAGAAATGTGCTTTAGAAAAATATCAGCTCTTGTAAGGTGATAATAGTATGTTTCTGCCTTAACCCTGTGAAGTTCTTTCCAGAAAGTTTTGACTGTTATCATTCTTTAGTAAAATGTGAGCTCATATGAGGTGATAATAGTGTCTTTCCATTAACCCTGAGAAGTTCTTTACAGAAAATCCATTATCATGTGCCGACTAAGAGAATAAGTGACAGCGGTACTAGTAAATCTACCAAGAAAAAGAAAGCAATCGATTTGTATCAGAAAATTAAAATAATAAGGATGTATGAAAATGGTCAAACATCAACAAGTATCATGTGGAATTTAGATTTGTCAGTGTCAACGGTGAACACAATAATGAAGGACAAAGACAGAATACGAGAAGCGGTAAAGGGATCAGCACCAATGAAGTCAACTATAATAATGAAGACTATGAAATACATATCAGTTTTTACAGTACAATAACAGTTTTTTCTTCCTTTTTTGTTTT
The DNA here is from genome assembly GCF_048544385.1 of Mastigoproctus giganteus. Classification (NCBI taxonomy): domain Eukaryota; kingdom Metazoa; phylum Arthropoda; class Arachnida; order Uropygi; family Thelyphonidae; genus Mastigoproctus; species Mastigoproctus giganteus. Next base: position 52,385,475 of record NC_143581.1, on the reverse strand, counting down.
CTCTTCTTTTGTGCCACTCTGGCTACCTCACTGTCCCCAGACAAAGTTTTTAATTGAACTAATTAAAATTATATAACTATTTTTTTCTATATATATATATATATAAAAAATTTTTAACTGATTAATTGAAAAATATATAGCTATTTTTTCTTCATCTGAGGATATTATGTAGTTTTTGAAATTTTGGCATATCAGGGATATAGTAGCAATATTTTATTAGTCATTCCTGAGTTACATAAAACTCGACTTACGTAAGAAGTCCTGGAACGTATCTCTGACGTTCAACGTTTGGGGACTTACTATACTTATACTTTCTAGAAGAAATTTTATATTACAACAACACCAAAGCACAGCCCTGAGCTGTGTGGGACTTTCTAATAAGAGGCTGTTGCAGACATTCTCTCAAGTAGCAAGCTGGGCATGCTACCTGGGAGACTAAAATGCAGATGGAACTGATATTTGGGTGACACTCATGTAAGTTGACCTAATTTCGGTGAAGGCCAGTCGCTCTGTGACAGCCATATCCCCTGCTTGCACCATGATGGTGGGACTATTGTTAACCCTGGGTATAACTCCCATCTGCAAGTCCAAAATACTAGAGGATGTGACCACCCAGGTGCATACCAACATAAACAGGGGTCAAAGTGTGGCCCCCACACCACATGAAGGAATGTCACCCCTCTGTGTAACAGGCAATACTGTGTGGTAGATTAATCTCATCACCGGTGCAATACCACCACTTTGTTTAGTGGAGGCTTGAAGTGGTGGAACCCATATTTAGTCTCTAGGGCAAAGCTCCGGAACTCCCCCATTTCTTCCATGCAGTATGATTGATGTCTTTTGAGGTTATGATGGACATCGTGACGAGATCCAATCTTCCTTGCATTCTGAGGGTACAGCTCTAAAACAGTGTTCGCAGGCTGGCCGCTAGATAATCCACCAGATTGAACCTATCGGTAACTCTAGTGGGTTTCTGGATCAGCTAATGTATAATCTCGCTGCCTCTACTCTGCCATATAGTGTGACTGGGTGGAGTCTGATTAGTGTGTATGTGAGGATCATTGTTGAGGAGGTGGGTTCTTTAAATTTTTGCTCAGTGGCAGCTGACATCTCATTGACATTATTGGTTGTAGTTTGCAGCTATCTCTTCAACATGGTATAATAGGGTTTTAGTTGGTTTCTCAAAAATTATTATTAAAGTGATGCTTCTTAAATGCATTTTAAAACCTTTATTTGTATGCATTTCCTTTTATAAAATATCAGATAAATTCATAATGTATTCTTTTGATTTAAAAATTTACTGTTGGCATATACAAGGTTTGAACAAAAATGTTTTGTGAATGATCCTATAATTCTTGACATTTAAGGAGTAGCTGAAATATTGTGTGGAGGCTTACATTACATTGTTTGATGAGGTGCACATGTTAACTTATGTGCCAGTCAAATGGACAAACTCAAATGATTGTGAATGAAAAAAACACAAGCCCAATCAACCATAGGATACACATAATTTGCAGATATTGAACACTATTAATAATACTTACAATAAGCCCAATTATGGAGCATTTTAGTTAGTGGGAGGGAAGTCCCCCCCCCTGGTTGCAGCTGACTTTAGAAGGGTCAAGGAATTGCTCTGATTGCACATACATTGCCAGTTTACGGGAATACTTTAAAACAAAATGGGATCAAAAACAAAATTATGTAAATTGATATATATATATTTTTAACTAAATTAGATATATTTTTAACAAATTCTGTATATTCAGTGACATATAGATGCAATCTATATGTCACTGAATATACAGTGACATATAGATTGCATCTATACAATCAGTAAAACACCATTGTGGTGGTGGGGGAGGGGAAACACTTTCAAAAACTTGACGCCATTTCCAAATCTGTACAATAAACACTTATTCTGCTTTAAAAAACTGTCATGCACACATGGAAATGATTGTAGCACTTTGTTTTGAATCTGTACAGTAAATATAGACTGATTGATTAATAGACCAGTGACTTCTTTCCTGCAATGCAAGCAAACAAGTTAAAGATACAACTGCAAATCACATAACCTTCAAAGTTGGATGGGAGGAACCAACTGCATACCAGGAGCAAAAGGCAGTGGTTTTTCACAGCCATATTGCATTCCATGAGCTTCTCATTATTGAGTAGAACAAACATTTTCATTTGCAGTGTTGTCATAAACAATGACATTGGTATTACTGCTTATGATAACAATTCAAAAGTGTAGTGATGAAAACATGTAATGGTATCTGACAAACCCCATTTAAAAATGTGTATTTATAAGGAGCAAACTACACTAGATCTTTAAGATACCAATAATTTATTATTTATGGTTTTGGATATAATTGTTATGAAAATAATTTCCATCCTTAGAGGGACTGGAGGATGATTTGAATTGCAGTCTGCTTTTATATTATTACTGTAATCAGAGTGGCATCACACAGACGACAGAATTCAGTTTAACATGGATAAACACAGTGATAGTTAGTGATACAAAAATTACCGTTAAAAGAGTGAAAAGCAAGAAACAGTAATGTGAGAGAGAGAGAGAGAGAGAGAGAGAGAGAGAGAGAGAGAGAGAGAGAGAGAGAGAGAGAGAATAAACCACTGACAGTTAGCATTAGCAAGGGCACATGATGCAAGAAGGCAAGCTTATATAGCATCAGCCAAAAAAAAAAAAAAAAAAAAAGAAACACACACACCCTTCTTATTTCACCCATCCACTTGCTCCAAATGTTTGTCTAGTTCTGCCTTGAATCTGTTTAAGCTATCAACTTCTACAACGACAGATGGAAATTTGTTCCAGCAATAAACCACCCCTGGCTAAAGGCAAACTTCCACACATCTATCCTACAAACTGTCTTTCCTCAATTTGAATTTTTGCCCTCTCAGGTAATTATCTTGTTGCCATTCTCTGTACTTATTCCAACAGCTCTACATCCTTCTTAAAATGAGGCCTCCAGACTTGTATATAGCACTCAAGGTGTGGCCTGACCATTGCCTTATACAATGGGATAATTACCTCCTTATCCCTGTTAGAAAAATTCCTGTATATCATTGACAAGACACTATGAGCTACTCTTAGTGTAGCTCATAGTGTGCAGAGTAGCTCAAGACACTTATGAGCTACTCTGCACTGCTCAGAAAACTTCATATCTGCCTGCACAATTACCCCCAGGTCCTTTTCACTCTCTACCACTGTCAGTGTAGTACCACACAGTTGTTACGTTATTCTGGGGTTACTGCTTCCCATATGCAGTACTTTACATTTGTCAATGTTAAACTTCAGTTGCCACCTCTCAGCCCATCTGCTCAACTTTTCTAGATCCTGTTGCAGCAGCATACTGTCATTAGTGTCATTAAGAACCCTGCCGACCTTCGTATCATCTGCAAACTTGGACATTAAGCCTGATATACCATCATCAATATCATTAATAAATGCAGAAAATAACAATGGAGCCAACACTGAACCCTGAGGGACTCCACTAATAACAGTCCACGAAGAGCAGTGTCCATTGATTACCACTCTCTGTCTTCTCTCACTCAACCATCCCTTTATCCACATGCAACAGTATCAAAAACCTTCCTAAGATCCAAATATATGATATCAAAATTATTCTTTACATACTGTTGCTTTGTGACTACATCATAGTATCCAATCAGATTGGGCTGACAAGACTTCTCCTTAACAAACCCATGCTGTGTCCAAGTTATAACTGAAGTCTGGTCTAGATGATCCTTCAGTGCTTCTTTAACCAGTGCCTCCATTAATTTTCGTGGAACAGAAGTTAAACTAACAGATCTGTAATTACCTGTGTCTCCCTTTGATCCTCCTTTGTGGATTGGGGTCACATTTGTGCATCTCCAATCCATAGGTACCTCCCCTGGGTCCAAGGAAGCTCTCATAATTATGACTACAGGTTTGCTTACCTCCTTTGCTGCCTCCTTTAATATAACTGGATAGATTCCATCCACCCTATGTGCCTTTCTTATGTTTTCAACAATTTCTCCTCCACTTTACTCTTAGTTATTACAAGATTATCTAGCTCACTGCCAGAGTTTAATTCACCTCTGGCATTCCCCTCCCTAAATAACTCCTCAAGTGTAAATGTAGATGCAAAATACTCATTTAGTTTGTTAGCCACCTGAGAAAGATCAACAGTTGAACCATCAGTATCCAGCGGACCAATCTGATTCATTCCTTTCCTTCTAGAGTTTACATAGTTAAAGAACTCTTTGCTGTCTTTCTTTGCATCTTTTGCCAATGATTTCTCGTAATCTGCCTTTGCCTGCCTAAACCTCCTTTGTTACTTGGTTACAGACCAGCTTATATCTATCAAGGCTTATGTGTCACCTGTTAATTTATATGTATTCCAGTTAATGCAGAAAACTAATATGTGCTAAAGGCAGTTAAAGTCAGATAAACTATACATAAGCATCAATTTGGAAATTAGATAATAAAATAATAATGAAGTTGATAAAGTTGGGTAAATTAAATTTAAAAAATAACATTTTTTGTTATTTTTTCAATTACAATTAATTTTTGACCCTGCAGAAATTGAAGCAAATTGAGATTATAGGAAGGTTCCATTGGTGGATTAAGAACTTACTGGAGTATAGCAAAAAGAGATAATTATAAATTGGTGTTCTTCCAACTGGGAATCATATTAGCTTAATAACACTTAAGATGGAATTGAATTGTCACTTTTTTGTCAGTAGGAGAAATTAGTATTAGCCATATGGTGCAAGGAAACCCTAGGCTTTTGCTGCACTGGCCTAAAAATAAGCAAGCAAATAAATAAACATTACTACAAAAAAATAAAATGCTAAAGTGTTTTTTTTTTTATAATCATAAAATATTGTTTTGCCCATTTTAAATGGAGAGATGGATGCTGAAAGGTCCATTGCAATTCACGAAAGCTTCAATAAAATGCTGCACATGATGGTACTTTCTGATCATCAAATTAGACTACAAAAGACACCTGAGATACTCACTATTTCATATGAATTTGTTTCACAACTGTTTATAGCAAATTAACATGAGAAGCTTATATAGCATTAGCCAAAAATAAAAAAAAAATAATTTCTTTTTTTTTTTTTTTTTTTTTCAATTACACACCAGACACAAATGGTATCCAAACATATAGTACTTAGTACCATGCATGGGTTGAAGGAGAGAGAGAGAGAGAGAGAGAGAGAGAGAGAGAGAGAGAGAGGTGCTGGAAACTTTGCTGTGAAGACTAACCGTGGGTTTCACCACTTCAAGGCTTCAATAAACAAAGTGGTAGTATTTCACTGGTTGAGGAGAGTTATCTCCACCTAGGTTTGTGCACCCTCTCTAATAATTTGTCTACTAATTCCTTGAATTTATTCAAACTGCCTACTTCCACAAACCAAATGGAAGTATGTTATGACATACTTCCATTGACTTGCATTAAGCAAATTTCTGCACATACTGCAACCATCCACTCTCAATTTAAATTGATGATGGATAGTTGCAGGATGTGCAGAAAAATTTTCTGTATATCATTTAAATCTGCTGACAATTTCTGTATATCATTGAAAAAACTCCACGTTTCTGTATAAACCTCTATAAATGTCTTCATTAATAAAGAAACTTATATAAAGAGATTTTAATTGTAAATAGAGTATAGTAATATTTTGTGACTGATAATATTATTATAATTTTTGCAGCACCTGTTATCTCTGTGTCTCCGAATAATCCTCCAAACTTCATAATGGATGGACTAGTTAGTGCTCAACCAGTAGGAAAGGGTAAGTTTTGAATTCTCTCTGAATATAATGAAATATTGTAAATCACATTTCTGATTCTTAAGAAGTTGTCTATTCTTAAAAAAATTGGGAAGTCATCTGTGAAATTGGTGCATTCTGCCACATTTTACTCTGAGTTCACAAATGAATCAACTGTTAAATATTTCATAACAGAAAACATCCATTCTAAATGTTTTCAATGCAAAAGCTGAAATAGCTGTTGTTTATTTAGATATTGAAGATGCATATGATAGCATTAATATATCTTCCGTACTTGTCCTATTAGAAAATTTCTTCCACATTAAAGGTGATACAGTGGCTTTCCTAAGATGCTTTTCTGAGAAATAGAAGTATTCATTTCATGTTCCTGAACTTTTCTCGGCTAGTTGATGTGTGTTTTGCAAGGTGACATCCTGCCTGGCTTACTGTTTGCTGCTCTTCTAATATCATTTGAATATTTTAAAGAAATGTTCTTGTGAATACCAATGATATAAAGCTTCTGAAGTAGGCACTATCATCAAGAAATGTAGCACTAATGACTTGCACCATAAACAGTAAGCTACCAGACTTGACCTCTGTATTGCCCTTTTGCTCTTGTCTTAATCCACTGAAATCACAAGTGATGATCTATTTTTCCAAATACTTCACTTCACATTTAACAATTATTTAAGTATCTTGTCATATGATGCCAAACAAGCAATTTAAATGGTCACCTACAATCTACAGCTCTCACTCTGTGGAATGGCTATTCCAGTTGTCAGTAGGCCGACCGGGCTAGCCGGGTGGGTAAAGTGTCTGCCTGGCAACCCAAAGGTCGCGGGTTCGATTCCCGCCTCGGGCTTGGATCAAAGTACTGCAAAAACCATGGGAGGTGCAGCATTATGGCCACAGAAGCCTATGCGCCAACAACTACCTACCAGTTGTCAGTAGACACAAAGATCTTGGTATTGTTTTTGGCCCTGAGCTAGGACTTGAGCCATACTGAGATTGAACTAAAGTTAAGCAGATTTAACTGGACAACAAAGTGCTATCTCCACTCTGTAATTTATTTTGCAATCATGTATGCCACAGAAATGTGGGCCTCTGCTGCTCCCACCTTAATAAAATAAATATTTAAATGACAGATTGGACCCTCAGGTGGGTAACTTATTGCTTACCTTCACAGCAACATGCTACCAAAATGGCTAGCGAAGCACAAGTTTTGAGACTTATGCAAAAGATAACTGGTAATGTCTCATTACCACAATTGAAATGTTTGTTAGTGTCATGACCTGCAGTCCAATATAAGCCTCTTCCCCTATAATATTAATTTGTGGCCTTTAGTTCTGGAATCATTTACAACATTGAAAATATTTCCTGCATTCACTTTACTTTCTCCTCTCAGAGCCTTATGCACTTCAGTTTGGTCTCCTTGTTACAAAGCTCTGTAGCATATGTGTTCAAAGGCTTTCTTCATATGGTTGCCCTTTCCTGATCTCACCAGATGCATTGCCCATCTTTGGACCCTTTTAAGAAGCTTGATGTCTTTTTTTAAGTGGGATCTCCATACTTAAACACAGTATTCCAAATGCAGTCTTACAATCGCTCTACAAGCAAATTTTCAATAAATCAACAGCTTCATGTCCGACCATATCATAAACCCCAAATTCCTTTCTTCCTCTGCTGTTTTTAATTCAACTCCACCAAGTGTGGAAATTATTTTGGGGTTACTATTCCCGAACTGTAAGACCTTGCATTTTGCTACATTAAAACCTAACTGCCACTTTTCTGACCATCCCTGAAATCTGTGCATTCTGAAGAAGTACTGTTTTGTGTCAATCATTAACTACTCTACCAATCTCAACATCATTTGAAATTTTTGACATTATGCCCTATAATTCTTCATCGATGTTTAAGAAAATTACAAAAACAATGATCACAGTACTGATCCTTAGGGAACCTCCTTTTTAATGAAAGATGGTAACCATTTGGAAAAAAAAAAGAGTAACCATTGATCATAACCTTCTGCCTTGTACCCTACAACAACTCTGTGATCCATCCAAGGATTTTTCTTGTGAATTTTTGTCTTCTAATCTCTTTTGGTATAAGCACATCACAAATGTTGCTTCCTCTGCATCTAAAAAACTGAGTTTTCTCTTTCGCTCTCAATGTTAATTTTCTTCTAAACAGCTACTCACTCAGTACAAATCTCACCTATCAATGAATATTGTTTCCCCACATCTGGGATAGTTAAGTTAGTTAACAACCAATCTCTTACAAAGTCTCTCCACTCTCTGTCTCATAGACGTTCTCTTTCTGCTGCATGTTGTTTCTGTAGATATTTCCATAGGCACTGTTCTTCTAAATTGGCTTCTATAATTTCCTCTGAAAATATAGGCACTATTCTTCTAAATTGGCGTCTATAATTTCCTCTCTCTTTTCCAAACCAGTCTAAACACATGCTGCAACCAGTCAGCATTCTTATCTCTCCAACTTCCAAACTCGCATAACCAACTTTTCTTCTTCCCCATTTATTCCTTCAACTTCTGTTTCTGGGAACAACCTCCTTTCACACGTATTTCCTGAAAATTACAATCTACGGAAATTCAAGTGTAATGTCAACAATTATCTTCTTTCGTCTTCTCAACCTTCAACCCAAGCATGGTACTAAGTACTATAAGTTCTGATACCTTTTGTGTTTGGGGCTTTCATTTAAAAAAAAAAAAAAAAAAAAATGCAAGTATACTTGCAACTGTTTTTAACTCATAGTAACTATTACTGTCCACGTATTTGCTTATTCTGTGAGGACTCCCAGGAAGCCCTGAAATATTTGACATCTTGCTTTACAGACTACTGCATGTTCCAATAGCACCAGTGCTTAGAAACACTTATGCCCATGGCTGCTGTTAAACTATTAGTCTGTGTATTCCCACCAAGCTAGCAGTTTTCTAGCATGTCTAACGCTGCCTCTATAACATCAGCAATTATTCTTGCACCACATCTATTTAAGAGTATCCCATCCTTGTAGAAACAGTTTCTTCTGTAACAAGCATGGACCACTCTGAGAAAATTCTACCACATGAGCCTTGCACAGTATCTCCATGGCTGTATTGATTGACAAGGCTCTCATCATGTACCCACCCACCCCATCATGTCTGACCACAATTGCAGACACTCATTTTCAGGCTTAAGTCACAACTTTTTCTCAGTGTTTTGCCCTGTATTTGTTGAGTAAATCCTCAGAGTTGTTACTCTTAATATCTAACTGGTATCACCTTTTGTGCCTTTAAAAGATGATAGCTGCTCTATCAACTTTGCCTCTGGCAGAAATACCTTGTTTCTATTTCACCTATCCTTTTTGGAAAACATATTTCCTATTTCCTGAGCTGTAACCCAGAACAAAACTTAAAATTCAAAACTCTATTCCATGTACATAAACTAATCTCAATACAAGCAAAAAATAAATAATTAATTAAAATAAAAATGTGTACCAAGCTATAAAAAAAAAAACTAGTAATGAATGGACCTGGAGTACTGGGGTCCATAGTTTATAATATACGTAAGTTAGTTATAATCCAGTTTAATACAAATATATACTAACAAAATCAGTAGCTTTCGAGACGCGTGTCTCTTTGTCAACTGACAAATTAAATACAAAAATACAACGAGCTGAGTGAGGCACGTTAATCATGCGTCATTGTTGTTGCATGGACGTGCGCTGCTTTCTACACTAGTGATCATCCAGCAATAAAACGGTTGTCTCTAGGATGGGATATAGACGTATGCCTTTGGATTGCTTACTTTGTTGAGTGACTCTAGCCATAGGCGGTGGCGAAAGTGTCGTGAATGGTCTACTATTTCAAAGTCGCGTTTGGGGTCAAGATCGTGGTTGGTGGCCCAAAAATGTTCCGCGACCGCGGACTGGTCAGTTTCGGCAAGCCGGATTGCTCTGTTGTGTTCCGTGAGGCGATCCTAGAGACCCCTTGATGTTTCTCCTATGTAGCAACTGTTACAGTCTCTACAGGTAATGCGATATACCACATTGCTGCATAAGACAAGTGTGACAGGGGTCTTCATGCTGGAGACAAGTGAACGTAGGTTCCTGCAGGGTTAGTTTTAACAAATAATATTAAAACTAAACTAAAGAAATCAGCATTTTGCAAAATGCTGATTTCTTTAGTTTAACTTCTGTTCCAGGGAAAATAATGGAGTCACTGTTTAAGGAAGCAATGCAGAATCATCTAGACAAGACTCAGTTATAGTTCAGAGAGTTATAGTTCTTCTTGCATTTGCAGTAGTGTAGCATACTACATCTTAGCAAATGTACTCCTGGAAATTGAGCTTACCATTCCTTTCCTTATTGCAGTTGCATGGTGTTGCTTCTAATTTCTTGAGGAGATCGTAAAAATTGCTGACAATGGCTATTAATATTAATTTATTTCTCATTTTACACTATCCCAACAGATTTCCTTCATATTCATATATCACTGTAAATAGTATATCATAAAAGAATTATTTTCAGTAATTTCTAATGATGTGTGTTTTCCTTGAGTGATGCTGTATATATACCATATAAGTTTAATTTAAATTGATATGTACTTTGAGAACGTTATATAATAATTTCTCATAATTTCTAATGTAATAATTTCTAATACAAGTAAATACTTGGGCTGTTTTTGGATAACTAAAAGCAAAAACAGGTGCACTTGCATGTGCACCAATGCTAGGAGTATAGTAAATAAATTTGATGAATTTAAGGTGCTGGTAAAGACATCAAAGGCAGATATTGTTGGGAAATCAGAGATGTGGTGTTACACAGATATAATAAATGCAGAATTGGAATTTGGGGATTACAGTGTATAATTCCCAATTCCAAGACAGGATAGAAAGGGAGGAGGGGTTATGCTCTGTTAGTTAAGAAACACAAAATCTAAGGAAGTGCATCCAGTTAACATGGGTGGACAGTTCAATGTCAGTTTGGTGTGACATCAGCGAAATTGAGAGTAGGAGTGTGTTATAGGCCTAATGACTTTGATGAGTACAATGAACAGCTGTACAGAGAAATAGTGGGCCAATAAATCAAATTGTCTTAAATGGGGGATTTTAACTTCCCATATATAGACTGGAACTTGTGTATTGGTCACTCGCACTACTACCAACACTTTTATGGATTTATTGGATGATTGTTTTCTATAACAACACGTTACAGAGTCACCAGAGAGAGTTTGATGATAACCGGATACTCTCGATCCGGTTATCAACAGTGATTATTCATGCATTAAGAATTTGCAGATAAAGGAACCACTGTGTGATCACCGTGTACTGATGTGGAATTTACTTAAAGATATTACTACCATCAGGGGTGAAGGGAAGGGTTTTTGCTTCCGTAAAGGAAACTACAGTGGTCTCAGACATTTTTAAATTGTATACAGTGGGACCAACTGATGATGTTACGAGTAGAAAATTCTAAATGGGAAGCATTCAAGGAATTAATCTTGGAAGTTACTAGACTTTTCATACGAACTAAGAAATACTCCCAAGGTTTAGGCCTAACTGGATGTTATATGAACTAATGAGACTCGTTGCAGAGAAGAAAAATGCATGGTATGCACATAAATTATCAGGAGACAGAGAAACATATGGTAGATATAAGCTAGTCTGTAATCAAGTTACAAAAGGAGGTTAGACAAGCAAAGGGAGATTACGAGAAATCTTTGGCAAAGGATGCAAAGAAAAACAAACTTCTTTACTTATGTAAACGCTAGAAGGAAGGGAATGAATCAGGTTGGTCCACTCAATATAGATGGTTTGACTGTCAATGATTCTGATCGGGTATCTGACTAACTGAATAAGTCTTTTGCATAAGTTTTTGTACTGGTCCCAAAGGAACTAGTTATGGTTGGTGACTCTATTGTTAGGGAGATGGGAAATATACTAGGCAAGAAGGATAGGTGGAACAGGACCAGGGTATATCTGCCAGGGCCAAAAGTTGGACGTAGAGCAGATATCATCTTTAAAGGGTACAAAAGGTGATGTTGTTGTACACGGCGGAACTAATGACATTAAGAGTAAGAGATCTGCAGATTTACTCAACAAGTACAGGTCAATATTGAAAAAAAGTCGCGAGTTAGGGTTGAATGTCAGTGTCTGCAATTCTTCCCAGACACGAAAGGAAGGAATATATGATGAAAGCATTGTCGATCATTTCAACCCTGGAGAGATTATGCAAGGCTCAAGGGGTAGAATTTTTTTCAGCCTGGTCTGTGCTTGTTGACAGGAGAGACTGCTTCTACAGGATGGGGTACACTTAAATAGAAAGGGTGCAAGAATATTTGCTGATGCTATCGAGGCAGTGTTGTGTGGGTCAGAAAACTGCTAGCTTGGGTGGGGGGATACACAGACTAAAAGGTGAACAGTGGCTGCAGGCAGAGGCAAAAGTGATTCTTGCACCTCTTCTATTAGAATGGGCAGCAGCCTGGAAAGAAAGGTAATGAAGATTTCCAGGATTGTTGGGAGTCATAGTGGAACAAGTAATTATGTGGGCTGTGTTAGGGTAAGCAAGAGTAGGAACAGGTGTATGTATACTTGCATGTACACTAATGTTAGGCATATAGTTAATAAATTTGATGAGCTTGAAGTAGTAGTCAAGACATCAAAGACAGATATTGTTGGGATAGTAGACAGTGTCACACAGATATAAGCAGTACAGAATTGGAATTTGGGGACTACAATTGTACAGGAAGGATAGACAGGACAGGAAGGGAAGAGGGGTTATGCTGTTAGTTAAGAAACACACAATCTAAGGAAGTGCATCCAATTGATGTTGGTGGACAATGCAGTATTGAGTCTGTCTGGTGTGAAATTAGCACTGGGAAAGGAAAAATGAGAGTAGGTGTGTGTTATATGGGCCTAATGAATCTCATTATTATAATGAGCAATTGTGCAGAGAACTAGTGGGCCAGTAAATCAGAATGTCTTATAATGGGGGATTTTAACTTTCCAGATATTGACTGGAACTTGTGGATTGGTCACTCTCACACTAGCAAGACTTTTGTGGATTTATTGGATGACTGTTTTCTACAACAGCATGTTAGAGAGGCAACGAGAGGGAGTAATACTCTTGATCTGATTATCAGCAGTGATTATTCGTGCATTAAGATTCTGCAGATAAAAGAACCGCTAAGTGGCAGTGATCACAGTGATACTTAGTGATTTAGGATTAGATTTGGTATTTACTTCAAGATGAACTACCATCAAGTATAGAGGAAAGGGTGTTTGCATTCGTAAAGGTGACTACAGAGGTCTCAGACAGTTCTTGAATTCTGTACAGTGGGATCAACTGATCATGTTACCAACATTTATGAATAAGCCGTCAGGGACTTAATTTCGGAGGCTACTAGGCTTTTCATTCCAACAAAGAATTACTGTTCAAGGTTTAGGCTTGGATGTATGATGAATTAATGAGGCTCGTGGCAGAGAAGTAAAATGTATGGGATGCATATAAAGTATCAGGTGACACAGAAGCCTGTGGCAGGTATAAACTAATTTGTAATCAAGTCCCAAAGGAGATTAGGCAGGTAGTAGTAGTAGTAGTAGGAGGTGAAGGCAGATTAAGAGAAATCCTTGGCAAAGGATGCAAAGAAAAACACCAAAGAGTTCTTTACTTATATAAACTGTAGAAGAAAAGGGATGAATCAAATTGGACCACTTAACACAGATGGGTTGACTATTGATGATCATGCACAGGTAGCTGATAAACTGAATGAATATTTTGCATCTACATTCACACATGAGGAGTTATTCAATGAGGGGAGTGCCAGAAGTTTATCAATCGCTAACAGGGAGCTAAGTGATTTTGTAATAACTGAGAGCAAAGTGGAGGAGAAATTGTTGAAGTTAAACATAAGGAAGGCATCTGGAGTGGACGGGATCTATTCAGTTATATTAAAGGAGGAAGCAAAGGAAGTAAGCAAACCCTAGCCATAATTATGAGAGCTTCCTTGGACTCAGGGGTGGTCCCAATGGACTGGAGGTGTGTAAATGTATCGCCAATTCACAAAGGGGGTTCAAAAGGTGAGACAGATAACTATAGACCTGTTAGTTTAACTTGTGTTCTGGGGAAAATAATGGAATCACTGGTTAAAGAAGCATTGCAGGATCATCTAGACAAGATGCAGTAATAGTTAAGATAAAACATGAGTTCGTTAAAACAGAGGTCTTGTCTGACCAATTTGATTGGATACTATGATGTGGTCACAAAGGAACTGAATGCCAAAAATAATTTTTATATAATATACTTGGATTTCAGGAAAGCTTTTGATACTGTTGCACCTGCAAGACTGCTGTACAAATTGGAGTGGTATGGCATTAAGGGTAAGTTGCTACAATGGATAAAGGGATGGTTCAGTGGGAGATGACAGAGAATGGTAATTAATGGATACTGCTCTTTGTTGACAAATGTTATTAGAGGAGTTCCCCAGGGTTTGGTGTTGGGCCCATTGTTGTTTTGTATATTTATCAATGATATTGATGAAGGTATATCAGGTTTAATGCCCAAGTTTGCAGATGATACCAAGGTTGGGAGGGTTATTAACGACAGTAAAGACAGTATGCTTCTCCAGCTGAATCTAGATAAGTTGGGAAAATGGGCTGAGAAGTGGCAACTGAAGTTTAACATTGACAAATGCAAAGTACTGCATATGGGTAGCAATAACCGAAGAGAAATGTACCAACTGTGTGGTGCAACACTCAGGGAAGTAGAAAGTGAAAAAAACCTGGGAGTAATTGTGCAGTCAAATATGAAGTTTTCTGAACAGTGCAGACGGGCTGCCAGGGCAGGTCATGGAGTCTTGTCAATGGTATATAGGAATTTTGCTAGCAGGGACAGGGAGGTGATTATCCCGTTATACAAGGCAATTGTCAGGCCACACCTAGAGTACTGTACACAGATCTGGCTGAAGTTCTACAAATCGCAGCACCTGGAGAGTAGGCACCTGCAAGGTGATCTGATTGAGGTGTGTAGGCCTTGAATGGGTTGAGCAAGTTGAATACTGATGGGTTTCTTCCTCTTGCTCAGAATAAGAACCTGAGTGGGCACCGTTTCAAATTGAGAAAAGATAGTTGTAAAATAGATTTGTGGAAATTTGCCTCTAGCCAACAGGTAGTTGATTGGTGGAACAGCCTTCCATCTTTTGTTGTGGAAGCTAATAGCCTAAATAAATTTAAGGCTGAGCTGGATAGGCATTTGGAACAAATGGAGAGGTAAAATGGGAGGGTTTTTTTTTTTTTTTTTTTGCTGATGTTGCATAAGCTTGCTTTCTTGCATCGTATTCCTATGCTAATGCATATACATTCACAGGAGGGATTCCATAGGGAAATGGAGCCCAGAAGCTTATCAAACTCTAACAGGGAGCTAAATAACTGAGAGAAACGTGGAGGAGAAATTGTCGAAGTTAAACATAAGAGTGGATGGGATTTATCCAGTTATATTAAAGGAGGTGGCAAGGGAAGTAATCAAACCCTTAGCCATAATTATCAGAGCATCCTTGGACTCAGGGAATGTCCTGACAGACTGAAGATGCATATACGTATCCCTAATTCACAGGGGGGAATCGAAGGATTCCCCCTTCTGTTCTGGGGAAAATAATGGATTCACTGGTTAAAAACACTTTGCAGGGTCATCTAGACAAGTGGTCCGCGAGAGAATTTTGGTGGTCTGCAGAGTAATCTGAATATATTTGCAATTTTTGTGTTTATTAAAACGTTTCATTATATTCTGATTCTACTTTTTTTGCAATTTTCACCTTATTACGTTGCATGTTTATAAAAGGCCCAGTGCAATATCCGGTATTAGCAATGCTTTTATTGTTAAAAAATATAGAAAGCTATTTCTATTTCTTATTGATGGCCTAGCCTGGGCACGGCGCAGTTCGCAGTTCTTAGGTAAGTGACCAATGATATTTTTATTTTAACTGCACAGTGTGATATTTAATGGCATAAAAGAGCTTGAGTTTGATAACTATCTTATTTCTTGTTTGGTTTTATATTCAAATAAAATAACCCCAATGAGTGAGAAAAAGCAAGCAAGCATTTTGCACTTCTTACGTAATACATCGCGTTGTAATGAGTTGGTTAATGAATCAGAGCCTCCGCAGCCACCGCAAGGCATCATCAGGAAGGACATTAGAACTGGAGGCGGAGAGAAGAAAAGGTTCAAAGTTTCAAGAAAATATGATGCGGACTACTTGAAGTTTGGATTTATTCAAGAACCTGGAAGTGAATTGGATCCACGGACACTTTGTATTATATGTTCTGAGAGTTTATCCAGTGATGCCATGAAACCTTCAAAACTCGGCAGGCACTTGCAGTCAAAACATCCAGATTTAGGTAAAAAAGCCAGTTGAATACTTCCAAAGGATGCGTGAAAATTTGCAAAAGCAAAAAAGTTCATTAACAACAATGATTGTTGAAGATAAGTCCTTAGTAAAATCTTCTTGTTTGATAGCACTTCAAATCACGAGATGTAAAAAGCCATATATGATTGGAGAAGAATTAATTAAGCCTTGCTTGTTACAAGCCTGTGAAGAAGTTTTGGGGAAACAGGCTGTCCAGAAACTGAAACGAATTCCTTTGTCCGCTAACACTGTGAAGTGCAGAATTGAAGACATGGCCGAAGATATTGAAAATCAAGTGATTGCACTTGTGAAAAATTCTAAGTTTTATTCAATTCAACTTGACAAATCAACAGACATAACTAACAAAGCAGTTCTTCTTTGTTTTGTGAGGTTTGATTGCCAAGGAGAATTAAAGGAAGAACTCCTCTGTTCGCTAATCTTGTCGGGTAGAACAACAGGCTCTGAAACTTTCAATGTACTTAATTGTTATTTCCTGAAACACAGTATTGAATGGAAGAAATGTGTTGGGATATGGACAGACGGTGCCGCAAGCATGACTGGACATCGTTCAGGTGTGTTGTTGCAAAAGTGAAAGACGTTGGACACCCAGACATCTTGTTTACTCATTGCATTATACATCGTGAGCAACTTGTGGCGAAAAGATTATCTCCAGAACTGCACCGAAGTACTCTCTGATGTAATTAAAATTGTAAACGAAATTCGCCACAAAGCGCCCAATTCTCGAATAAGTGAGGTGCTTTGTGAAGAAATGGGCTCTCAGCATACTCATGTTCTTCTTCATGCTGAGGTGAGATGGCTGTCGAGGGACAAAGTACTAACTCGATTGTTCGACCTGCACCAAGAAGTCAAGTTATTCTTCAGCAGCACAATAATTCAAGGTTCCATGATCTCTTGTCCAACGATGATTGGCTAGCCAAGTTTGCATACCTGGCAGATATTTTTTCTCTGTTAAACGAGCTGAATACGTCCTTGCAAGGACAGCTTACGAATGTGATCACTCTGCGAGGCAAAGTGGATGCATTTCAAAGGAAGATATTGCTGTGGCAAATGCAGTTGGCTGAAGAAGATCTGCAAATTTTGATGATTATATGAAACAGGAGGATGTCAGGTAAATAACTCTTGTTTGATTGCACTTACAGTCGCTCACTGACTCTTTTGGTCGTTATTACCCAAAGGAAGAGGACCCCAGACACGGAAATACATGGATAATAGATCCATTTTCGTTGAAAATCGAGGATAGTAATTTGAACATGAAAGAAAAAGAAAGCCTAATCAATCTATCATCCGACAACAGTCTCAAAGGTAAATTCCACTCGTCCCTAACAAGATCCCGTTTTTGGATTTCCATAAAAAGTGAGTACCAAGTGCTGAGTGAAAAGGCCCCCGTCAGCTAGAAATACAAAGGGCTCTCCGTGTTGCAGTAACGTCATTGGAGCCAAGAATCCGACAGTTTATTTCAAAAAGCAGCCACAAATGTCACACTGATTATTTTGCTATAATTAATCCTTTATACACCTCTATGTCGAGGTGCACTCGATATTTGATAATTGTTTCTATTAATTCTTTTTTAATAAAATAAAATTTAAAATGTTTTTTTTGCATTTTTTATAATGAATATATCTGTGTTTATTTATTATACTTTTTTTATCATTATAAGGCCATTATATTATTAATTATATTAACATTAATGATATCCAATTTTTTGCAAATAACTTGGAGTGCAAAAACAAGTGTAAGTACCATTTCATATTTAGAATGTTACTTTTATGGAAAAAATCATGGTAGTGGTCCGCGGGATTCAAAATTTTGAGTTTAGTGGTCCGTGAGGTCCGAAAGGTTGGCGACCGCTGATCTAGACAAGACCATAGTTATAGTTCAGATACAGAATGGATTTGTTAAGGGAAAGTCTTGTCTGACCAATTTGATTGGATACTATGATGTGATCATAAAGGAACTGGATGCCAACAATAATTTTGATATCATATACTTGGATTTTAGGTAAGCTTTTGATACTGTTCTGTTGCATATGGAAGACTGCTGTACAGATTGGAGCATTATGGCATTAAGAGCAAGTTTGCTGCTAAGGATAAAGGGATGGTTGAGTGGGAGAAGACAGAGTAGTAATCAATGGACACTACTCTTTTTGTGGACTTTTGTTATTAGTGGAGTTCCTCAGGGGTCTGTGTTGGGACCATTGTTCTTTTCTGTATTTATCAATGATATTGATGAAGATATATTAGGCATAATGTCCAAGTTTGCAGATGATACAAAGGTTGGTAGAGTTGTTAATGACAGTAAGGATGGTACGTTAATGCAACAGGTTCTAGAAAAGTTGAGCAGGTGGGCTGAGAGGTGGCAACTAAAATTTGACATTGACAAATGCAAATTACTGCACATGGGTAGCAGTAACCCTAGTTTAATACCTCAACCTAGAGTAATACCTCAAGTGTAGTACCTCAACTGTGAGGTACTACACTCAGAGTAGTATAGAATGAAAGAGACCTGGTAATTGTGCAGTTAGATATGAAGTTTTCTAAGCAGTGCAGACAGGCCTCTAATGGGGTCTTGTCAGTGATATACAGGAATTTTTCTAGCTGCGATAAGGAGTTGATCATGCCCTTTTATAAGGCAATGGTCAGGCCACACCTTGATTACTGCCTGTCTGGAGGCCTCATTTTAGAAAGGATGTAAAGCTGCTGGAACGAGTACAGAGAAGGGTAATGAGATTGGTGAGGAACAAAGGGTTGTTCTTACGAAGCAAGGCCTAAGTTTTGCAAATTACAGTGTCTGGCAGCTAGGTACCTACGAGGTGATCTGATTGAGGTGTATAAAGCCTTGAATGGTTTAAGCAAGCTCAATGCTGATGTGATTTTTCCTCTTGCTCAGATTTTTTTTTTTTTTTTTTTTGGCTGTGCTGTGTAACCTCTTTTTTATGTGTCATATACCTCAACTAATGCTAAATATGGAGTTGTATCAGAAATCAAAGAAAAGAATGAATATATTGATTTGACAAACATATCTTCCATTATTACATTAAGCAATTATTAGAGGTAAGTAACAGAAATGATTTACTTTGCAATTGATGTCTAATAAATGAGAAATTCACTCTATATAATTCTTTATTGATGCTTTTTATCTTTCAGGTATACCCCAATTAGTAATTTTTGAAAAAGATGGATTGAAACTAGTATTTGATTTTGAGAGACCACAAGACAATCCTCAGATGGTTACAATCCTGCTGACAGCAACCAATAACACACCACACAGTATAAATGATTTTGTTTTTCAAGCTGCAGTGCCAAAGGTAGGTCATCAGGAAATATCTTGTTTTTGTTGAGAATTTTAACAGTTTTACTGAACTAAAATGTGAAAATGTAGCATTAATATTATATTTGATACTGGAGCATTAATATTATATTTGATAAAAATTTTGAATGAGCTGCATGCAATATCAATTACATCCGGCTCAGTCAAAATTTCAGTTAAGTTTACAGAAACAGTAAAGGGTTTTATTGTAATTGCACTTTGAAACAAATTAAAACTCATTTTATGTAATTGTAGCCTATTATTTCATACTTCTAACTTTTCCAGTTTTCCCAGAAATTGTACCTTTTAAGTAAATTTCACACGTCTCTTATATTTTTTCAGAACATTTTAGCTGTTGACCAGCATTATTAAAAAGTGTAACTTACAATAAAAGAGAACTAGCATAGTAGCTTAACATACTACAGGAAAGCCTTCTTAAAATAAACTGCTACAATAGCACTCACCAAAAAGTAAATTTTAATTTTCTCATTTATTTTAGTCAAATATTTTTAAATATACATGTCTCTTATATTTTTTGAATATGAAGCTGATAGATTTATTGAATGTTTGCTTGAAAGCACTGAACATGTGATCTGCTAACTCCATGTATTTCTGTAGCTTTGTTTTCACTTTTTTTTTTTAACCATCTCATGTGTTTTATATTTATGTTTTGAAGAGTTTCAAATAATGTGTATATTTATTTACAAATTATTTGTAACTGTTCAAGTAGATGCTGATATATCTTATTTTAAAGCTGTTTTCTGCCATATCTATTAAAAACTGCCTACAATTTCTGTTTCCACAGAAATTGTAGGCAATTTTTAATAGATGGTAGGCAGAAAATATCTTGAAAATCAGAAGAAGAGCTCACACCTGTTACTGTTAGTCCAATTTGGGTTTACAAAAGCCAAAAATAATTTTGGCTTTTGTAATTTTGACAATAGAGAAGACGAAAGAAGGTATTTGTTGACATTAGACTTGAACTTCTGTAGACTACTTTTCAGGAAATACGTATGAAGGAAGGATGTTCCAGAAAACAGCAGTTGAATGAATAAACGAGGAAGATGAAAAGTTGGTTCTGTGTTCGTGGCGGCATGTGTTCAGACTGGTTTGAAAGAGAGAGTGGGAATTATAGAAGCCAATTCAGAAGAACAGTGCCTTTGGATGTATCTGTAGAAAAGGCATGCAGCAGAAACAGTACGTCTGAGACAGCGAGTAGAGAGACTCTGTTAGAGAGGAGTCATTAATTAATCAGGCATCAGTGAGATGCCTGGCTCAGTGCCAATAGCTGCAGTGTTGCCACACAAACTATACCTCAAGGTCAAGTTTCCCCAAAAATCAAACAAAAATGCACTGAAAGTGACACATCTGTAGTATTGTCGAAACTAGAGCTAATAATCAGCATAAGGAAAAGGAGTTAGATCATTTAAACTCATCTGCTCCACAACTGGAGAAATGTTCCATTGTACATAATACTCACTAGGTTACATCAATGTTAGACAGAGCATATGTCAATTATATTTAGCACATTAATATTAGTGTAATTGATATCAGTTGAAATTGACTAATTTTATCATCAAAACATTTTAGCTGTTGACCAGCATTATTAAAAAGTGTAACGTACAATAAAAGAGAACTAGCATAGTAGCTTAACATACTACAGGAAAGCCTTCTTAAAATAAACTGCTACAATAGCACTCACCAAAAATTAAACATTATATAAGCCAAAAGAAGAGAACAATGTTTTACACACTATAGCCATTGCAGCTGTTGCACAAGTAAATATTGAAACAAACAAACATCTCCAAGCCAGAAACTGAATGCTAAAAATTTTCAAAGTTATTTCAGTGCTTACTTTTAAATAAAATATACAATTTTAATACTTTGGTGTAATTTGGGATTACAGGGAAGGTCCTGAGGTGCATCAAGGGTTGGTTGAAAAATGGGCATTCTTCAGAGAGAACTAGCATTGCAAGCGGAATCCCTCAGGGAATGGTTCTGAATCCTCTCTCTTTGTTGTTTCTAATCTACATTAACAACATCAGTGAACAATTTTGTCAAAGTGGCTTCAAGGTTGGCCAGAACCAGGCTGCATGGCTTCAAAATGATTGGGATTAATTATAAATATAGTCTAAGAAATGGCAACTAAGATTTTAAGATGCCAAATGTGAGGTTTAGGAAACAGAAATTTGGGAAATTACATATAGACTGAGATTTGAGGCTAAGGGATTTTTTTTTTTCTCTCTTACAGAATCATAATGATAAACACTGGGTGGTGGTGGGTGGGTCTTAATATATGCCATGAAGTTTACCAAACATTGTAGACAAAGAAGCTAGAAAGTCACATGATGTCCATCAGTATATCGTCAGTGATTTATTGGACCTTTGCAGGTGGGGGGGGGGGAGAGAGAGAGATACATTAGTATTAGTGGTGGGAAGTGATGAAAAGGAAGCAAGATTATACAGTATTAATGAGGAAAAAATCCCACATTTTTCATCTAATTTTTCCCTCTGATGATTTGTCTAAATGTTCCTTAAATATATTCAAACTACTTTGACAACATTAGATGGTAGTTTGTTCCAACATTCAACTACTCTTGTTGAAAGCAAATTCTCACCCGTCTGTTTGGCATCACCCAAGCAAGAATGATGCCATAAATATTTAGCTTGCACTCAATTCATTCAAAGAATTAACCACCTCAATCAGATCTCCTTGCAGGTGCTTAAGTCACCTTTATGAAAGCAAAAGCCCTTCCATTTTAGCATTGATGGTAGTTACATCCTTAAGTAATTCGCACATCAGTATATATTGTGATCACTGTCATCAAGTGGTTCCTTTATCTGCAAATTCTTAATGCATGAATAATTACTGCTGATAATCAGATGAAGAGTATTATTCCCTCTGGTTGCCTCTTGAACATGTTGCTGTAGAAAACAGTCATCCAATAAATCCACAAAAGTCTTGCTAGTGTGCAAGTGACCAATCCACAAGTTCCAGTCAACATCTGGAAAGTTAAAATCCTCCATTATAAGACACTCTGATTTACTGGCCCACTCTATTTCTCTGCACAATTTCTCATTATACTCATCATATTCATTAGGCATATAACACACACACCAACTATACAGTTGGTGGGGGTGCATGTAAAACAGTGGAGGAGGAAAAGGATCTGGGAGTTACAATATAGGCAGATATGAAGTTTTCTGAACAGTGTAAACAGGCAACCAGGACACCCCACCCCACGGTGTCTTATCAGTGATTTATCGAATGTTATCCTGTACAGATAGGAATGTTATAATGCTACTATATAAGGTAATTGTAAGACCACATTAAGAATATTGTTCAAGTATGTAGACCTAATCTGAAAAAAGATATAAAGATGTGAGCTTCTTGAAAGGATCCAAATATGGGCAACTCCAGGGGCTTACAACTGGTGAGTATGAACTTGGCTCACTAGGGTCCTGAGCTGGATATCATCATTCTTCTCTTTCTTGGTGACTCCTTTCTACTTCTGATTCTTGTTCTCTCTCTCTCAGGATAATTCAGAATATATATATATATATATATATTTATATTTTTTTTTTTTTTGCTAGTGCAGCATAAACCTCAGGCTTCCTTACACCATATTGGCTAATAATAATAACTCAAATGGTTGAGATTGGCAGAAGGACAACTGTATGAGGAAAAACTCTGATTATGTGGGCTATAGAGCTTGGCAAACAGGCACTTCAGAGGCAAGCTGATTGACATTTATAAGGCTCCGAGAGGGATTAGTAGAATGAATGAAGATGGAATTGTCACTAATATAAAGAATTCCAGAACAAGGGGTCATAAATTCAATTAGCAGGGGTTGATGTTTAGATTAGATTGTAGGAAGTTTTCTTTTAGCCAGCAAATCCTTGATCGCTGGAACAAGTTGCCCTCACAGGTAGTTGAGGCTGACAGTTGGAATAAATTCAAAATTCAACTGGATAGTTACCTGTGTGAGGAGGGAAGCATATAGTTTGTGTTTTCTTATTACTTGGTTGGGTCCCGCCCCCCGCCCCCCAGTGCAGCAAAAGCCTGTGGCTTTCTTGTACTATACGGCAAATACTATTACTATTTAGATCTATATTCACACTTGAAGAAATTTTTATGGGTGGGAATATCAAACATATATCTAGTATAAAGCAAGTGGTGCTGATGGAATCCATTTCTGCCCCCCCCCTCTTTTTTTTAGAATGCTGATTTCAGCTGTTGTATTCACAATATTACATTAATACACCAACCGTTGAGTTAAAATAATTTAATACTGTATATATACAAACAATACAGAGGATACTGTAACAATCTATTTACAATACATAACTGATAGTGAATAAAGCCTAAAAACAAAATAAAATACAAATTTTAAAATACAATAAAATATATAAGATTAAAAGCTACAATTGTATAGTTAATTAGTTTTAAACTATACAATTGTAGCTTTCTGGGGCGTTTGCCTCCCTTCTCAACAAGAAATAATACTTGCACAGCACATCCTTAAGTATCAGGTTCACAGCACACATGGTTCATCCGGCGCATGAACAAAAGTTCCTGCATGTGCCCCAGAACTGGAAGCAGCTCGGGAACGTGGTAAACAGAAACAAACGCTCATCTTTTGAGAGGACTATAGCCTCAAAAAGGGGATGAAGCCGCACACCCCTATCCCTATTCATAGTATTGTTATCGGATAAGCAAATTCTCAAGCCACTTGCGGTCCCAGAACCTATGCGCCCGATCAAGGATGACAGCATTTTCTGGGGAGACCTGGTACTGTCTTTCCCAGAAATGTTCAGCAACAGCAGACTATCGAATCCTGCAGTCTGTATGGCACTCGTGTGTTCCCCCAGACGATCCTTAAGCCGCCGCCCCATTTCCCTCCACATAACATTCCCCACAATCCGGGCATTTAATCTCATATATAACCCCACTACTGGAGTCCCTTGATATGGGGTCCTTAACTTGCGACACTACTGTGTGCAACCTCTGACCCGGAAGTTGCACACAAGTGGGCTTGGTGATCCCGAAATACCCTTGCAATGCATTCTATAAGGCCTGGATAGTAGGGAATGTAAGCTGTGGTAACCGGAACAGTCAATTCTCTATGGGTAGACTCCACTCCTCTACTATATTTATCCATGATCCTCTGGGGGTAACCACATTTCATGAGGTCTGCTGCAATTCGTGAAATTTCTTTCTCCTCAAAGGTACTACAGTGGGTTCCAATCCTATCAAATAGTGCCTTAACGATGCTATTCTTATGCTGCCTAGTCTGCGCCGACCTGTAGTTAGTATACTGGCTCCAGCACATTGGTTTCTTATAGATTGTGGTTTTAAGCCTGGAGGCATCTCTGTATACCATTACATTCAGGAATGGGAGAGTACCACCTGCTAAGGATCGTCTGGGGGAACACACGGGTGCCATACAGACTGCAGGGTTTGATAAGTTCGCTGTTGCTGAACATTTCTGGGAAAGACAGCACCAAGTCTCCCCAGAAAATGCTGTCATCCTTGATCGGGCGCATAGGTTCTGGGACCGCAAGTGGCTCGAGAGCTTGTGGGTTTGCTCATCCTACAACAATACTACGAATAGGGATAGGGGTGTGTGGCTTCGCCCCCTTTTTGAGGCTATAGTCCTCTCAAAAGATGAGTGTTTGTTTCTGTTTACCACGTTCCCGAACTGCTTCCAGTTCTGGGGCACGTGCAGGAACTTTTGTTCATGCACCTGATCAACCACGTGTGCCGTGAACCTGATACTTAAGGATGTGCTGCGCAAGTATTATTTCTTGTTGAGAAAGGAGACGGACTCCCCCGAAAGCTACAATTGTATGTTTTAATGCTTTTAATCTTATATATTTTATTGTATTTTAAAATTTGTATTTTATTTTGTTTTTAGGCTTTATTCACTATCAGTTATGTATTGTAAATAGATTGTTACAGTATCCTCTGTATTGTTTATATATATACAGTATTAAATTATTTTAACTCAACAGTTGATGTATTAATGTAATATAGTGAATATAAACTTTCCCAACCTCAGAGGCCTTTTTGAAGATTTCAGCTGTTGTTTGTTCTGGATGAGTGACGCACTGTTGACATTACCAACAGCCAATTCTCACTATATAGACCACTGACTGAATTCTCACTATATAGACCACTGATTGTTGAATGTGTTTGTATGTTGAAGCTGGCACAAGATTCTGAGTTTCTCTACTTGCATCATGTGTAGTTGGTCCAATCTTGCAGCTGCTGGATAAGGAGATCTTATACCTCTTAAACAAGACATATCTGACACATCACAAATCTGAGTGTGCCTTGCTCTGTCTGGTATAAAATGATCTCTCACCCTCTGTGATGTGTTTGGATGGGAAAGCTTTTGAACACATATTGTGATTCTTACATTTTATTCTCGGAATTTATTTCTAGGAATCACAAGATCTCCAATCCCAACAGTAGTAACAGAGAAAAACTGCATGCACCCACTGTCCCTATCTTTTCTTGGCACCACCTTGATCCATTATTCTTCTTCACACTCTCTTCTCTCATCTTCTATTTCCAGTGTATCCAGCCCTGTTCTACTAGTTTCACACCCCATCCAAGTTGCAGACCCACCAAGGGTTTGATGATCAGGTCAGTCAGTTTGGTAGAGAAGTTATTGTAACTTTTTACAAGTGATTGTTAATATAAGCTTGCACCATTGGTAAAAATACAGGGTACTATGTCTGAATTTCTTGGTAGTGTCTAGTTTCATTGCTGATAAGTTTAAGATGCTTTTTGTTAATTTGTGCCGTAACTTATACAATTAGATAAACTCTAGCTTTCTGCTTTGTATATATTACCAAAGCAGCATTAGTTGAGGCATATGATGCAAGAAAGCAAGCTTATACAGCATCAGCCAAAAAAAAACTTTCCCATTTCACCCATCCGGTTACTCCCAATATTTGTCTAGTTCAGCCTTAAATTTATTTAAGCTATCAACTTCCACAACAACAGGTGAAAGTCTATTCCAGCAATCAACTACCTGCTGGCTAAAGGCAAACTTCCACGCATCTATTCTACAACTGTCTTTCCTCAATTTGAATCTATGCCCCCTCAGGTTCTTAATCTGAACAAGCGGATGTATCCCATCAAAGTTGAGCCTGCTCAAACCATTCAAGGCCTTATACAACTCGATCAGATCACATTGCAGGTGTCTAGTCTCCAGATGCTGCAACTTGCAGTAAGCCTTTCTCGTAAGCACACCCCTTTGTTCCTCTCTCCAATCTTGTTGCCCTTCTCTGTCCTCATTCTAGCAACTACTTCCTAAAATGGGGCCTCCAGACTTGTATCCAGTACTCAAGGTGTGGCCTGGCCATTGCGTTATACAAAGGGATAATCACATCCTTGTTTGTTTCTAGCAAAATTCCTATATATCATTGAATAAACTTCATTACCTGCTCAGGCAGCCCATCTACACTGCTCAGAGGACTTCATATCTGACTGCACAATTACCCCCAGGTCTTTTTCATTCACCACCTCCCTGAGTGTAGTACCACACAGTTGTGTGGTACTACACTCATGTTTCTCTTGGGTTACTGCTGCCCATATGGAGTACTTTGCATTTGTCTATGTTAAACTTCAGTTGCCACTTCTCAGCCCATCTGCCTAACTTTTCTAGTTCCTGTTGCAGTAGTATACTATCATTAACAACCCTGCTAACCTTTGTATCATCTGCAAACTTGAACATTACGCATGATATACCTTCATCGATACCATTGATAGATATACAAAACAAGAATGGGCCCATTACCGAACCCTGGGAGACTCCGCTAATAACATTAGTTCACGTAGACCAGTGTCCATTTATTACCACTCTCCGCCATCTCCCACTCAACCATCCCTTTATCCATTGCAGTAACTTGCCCTTAATGCCATACCACTCCAATTTGTACAGCAGTCTTGCATGTGCAACAGTATCAAAAGCTTTCCTGAAATCCAATTACAAAAACTCCCCCAACTTAAGTAAGGGTTGCATTCCGAAGAACGCTACGTAATTCGGTAATGTTCGACAAACATGTAAATACAATTATTTATTGTATTTATTCAATTTTTTATCTCATGCGCAGGAAAAATTACAAAAATATGCAATTTAAAAAAAAATTCAAAATTATAAAATTACAAAAAAAAAGAGAGGAGACAGGCATAATATCAGTAATTTTTACCTCTCGAGCATTGTTGCCAGAATCAACATCTTTAACTGATAAGTACGCTGCTGCAGATGTTGAGGGCTATGGAGATTTAGAAGCCGCTCAACGTTACGAAAAAACATTAACTGGACAGTGGCTTTTTTCTTTTCATCGTAGATTTCTTTGTAGCAAACAAGCATATCATTCACCCCTCTGTTAACTTTTAAGAATCATTCGCTGTAAGGATCCATCTTCTCATACCTCAGCATTGTTGATGCAATTTCACAAAATGCCATTGCCATCTTTCTGTTGATGAAGCATCTCGGCTCCTCATTTGGTTCATCTTCAACTTTATCAGCATTTTATTCTTTCACTATCGCTACCTGCAAGTCAATAAGTTCTTCGTTAGATAATTCCTTCTCTTCTTCCTCTATTAACTCCTCCATGTCTTTGGCAACAACCTCCAACTGAAGTAGCTCCGCAACCTTTACAATCTTATCTGTAACCTCTTCATATGATTTGACTTTTTCAAACCCTTTGAAGTCTTTTACGTGCCGTGGGCATATATTCTGCAATGTGCCATTTAAACAACTTTCAGTAGTAGTAGTAGTGGCATGTGATGCAAGAAAGCAAATATATGAGCTTATGCAGCATCAGCCAAAAAAAAAAAAATCACACCATTCCCTCCAAATGCCTGTCCAGTTCCTCCTTAAATTTATTCAACCTATCAACTTCCACAACGACAGAGATGGAAGTTTGTTCTTTGTTCCAGCAATTGACCACCCGCTGGCTAGAGGCAAATTTCCGCACATCTATTCTACATCTGTCTTTTCTTAATTTGAATTTATCCCCCCCCCCCTTAGGTTCATAATCTGAACAAGTGGAAGGATCCCATCAGAATTCAGCGTGCTGAACCCATTCAAAGCCTTATATACCTCAATCAGATCACCACGCAGATGCCTAGTCTCCAGCCACTGCAATTTGCAGAACTTAAGCCTCTCTTGGTAAGAGGATCCCTTCATTCCCCTCACCAATCTTGTTGCCCTTCTCTGTACACGCTCAAGTAAATCTACATCCTTCCTAAAATGAGGCCTCCAGACCTGTACACAGTACTCAAGGTGTGGCCTGACATTGCCTTATACAGAGGGGTAATCACCTCCTTTTCCCTGCTAGCAAAATTCCTATATATCATTGACAAAACCCCATGACCTGCCCTGGCAGCCTGTCTGCATTGCTCAGAGAACTTCATATCTGACTGCACAATTACTCCCAGGTCTTTTTCGTTTTCTACCACCTTAAGTGTAGTACCACACAGTTGGTACGTTTCTCTGGGGTTACTTCTACCCATATGCAGTACTTTGCATTTGTCAAGGTTAAACTTCAGTTGCCACTTCTTAGCCCATCTGCCCAAATTATCTAGATCCTGTTGCAGTAGCACACTGCCATTACTGTCATTAACAACCCTGCCAACCTTTGTATCATCTGCAAACTTCGACATTAAGCCTGATATACTTTCATCAATATCATTGATGAAGGTATATTGGTTAAGGCCTTATTAATGTTTAAGATGGTGTGGTAAATATTGTAAGATTTCCTAAAGTGTCTTAACGTAAAATTTTTCTCAGTGTCTACTACAGACAATGTCTGAGCAAATGTTGTGCATAAATAGTATGCTTTTAAATTTGAAATAACAACCTGATCCATAGGTTGGATGAGTTACGTTGTGTTTAGCGGTAGAAATATGACCCTCATTCAAATTGAAATCATCTAGATGCGTAGGACATCCAGGAGCATTATCTAATAGAAGGAAAATCTTGAAAGGAATGTCATTGTCTTTGCAATATTTTTCAACCTCGGGAATGAAGCAGCATTTAAACCAATCCTCAAAAAGAGATATTGTTATCCATGCTCTCTGGTTCAGTCGGAAATGCACAGGTAGGGTGGCTTTATTGATGCCCTTAAATGCACGAGGATTTCCAAAATGGTACACAAACAGTGGTTTTAATCTGTAATCACCTGCTGCATTAGCCCCAAGCAAGAGCGTGGTCCTATCTTTTGAAACTTTGAAACCTGGCATTGTATTTTCCTCTTTGGCAATGTATGGTCGATACGGGATCTTTTTTCCAATACAGAGCAGACTCGTCAACTTTAAAAATTAGCTGCATTGAATAGCCGCTAATTTTTTCCAACATATCACAAAATTTCTCTGCAGCTACAGAATTGGCACTGGCGACTTCACTGCATACTTTAACGTTGTGGAAACCAGCTCGATGCTTGAACCTATTAAAACCACCCACTGCTTGCCACGAACTTGCTTTGGGGTTCGCCGTACTTATCCTTAACATCTTTATAAATACTTGTTGCTTTTGCTTGAATGGACATTAGACTCAGGGGCACTCGCTTCTGAATCTGATTTTCCATCCATATTATTAACAGCTGTTCCATCTTCAATATAACCAACCTGAACGCTGTTTTGTGATCATTGTTAATCTTAAGTGCTTTGATCCTTTGAAATGTTCCTTTATATGTGCACTGTCCTTTAAAATACTATTCTCTTTTTTGAAGGAGCGAGACCTAATTCCCTTGCAACAGATGGCGAACTTTGTCCTGCTTCGTATTTCTTAATCATTTTCATCTTCGTTTCTAAATCAGTTTTGTTTCGCTTCCTGGCACTACCGCCACTTACACTTATCGTTGATCGCTTTCTCTTCATCATTGTAATATGTAAATAGGAATGAGGAGAAGTTTTTGAAAATTTGTTTTTTGTATAATTGAAAGTTTCAGTGAGTCGGAACACATTTCACCATAATAGCTTAAAAACCCACACAATTGCAGTTATCGGTATTATCGCAAATGCAAGAAAATGGTGTTTACTACCTGTTTATAATTAGATGCAGGAACAGAAAAGCCCAATAAACCGGAAAGTCATTGTTTTATGGTCGTGACCTCCAGAAACATGCTTCATAAAAATATGACAAAAGGGTTCAAAATTGATTCTTATAACGGGAACATATGATAACAATGAAAGGGTAGTGCAATTTCCAACATAAATATGATATTTTAGAAAGATAAATGGCTTAGTAATATAGCAAAATTTTCAACTTCCAAGCACTTGGAATGAATTACAAAAAAAAAAAAAAAAAAAAAATTGTGTTATTGGGTTCACATTACGATATTTTCATGATACCTCCATTTATTCCTATTGGATGCAAAATACGTTTCCACAATTTTTTTTAAGTTTGCACTGGCTGGCAAAAACTTACGTAAAGTCGAATTTCCGTAAGTCGAATATTACGTAAGTCGGGGAGTTCCTCTATATGATATGAAAATTATGTTTTGCATCTAGTTCCTTTGTGACCACATTGTAGTATCCAATCAAAGTGATCAGACAAGGCTTCCCCTTAACAAACCTGTGCTGTGTCTGAACTATTACTGCTGTCTTGTCTAGGGGATCCTGTATGACCTCTTTAACCAGTGACTCCATTATTTTTCCAGAACAGAATTTAAACTAACAAGTCTATAATTATTTGTGTCACCCTTTGAATCCCTTGTGAATTGGGGATACATTTGCACATCTCCAGTCCATGGGGACCTCCCCTGGCTCTAAGAATGCTCTCATAATTATGGTTAAGGGTTTGCTTACTTCCCTTGCTGCCTCCTTCATTATAACTGGATAGATTCCATCTGCCCCAGGTGCCTTTTTTATGTTTAACTTCAACAATTTCTCCTCCACTTTGCTCTCAGTTATCACAAAATCATTTATCTCCCTGTTAAAGTTTGATAAACTTCTGGCATTCCCCTCCTTGAATAACTCCTCATGTGTGAATGTAGATGCAAAATACTCATTCAGTTTATTAGCTACTTGATCAGGATCATCAATAGTCGAACCATCTATGTTAAGTGGACCAATCTGATTCATCCCCTTCCTTCTAGAGTTTACATAAGTAAAGAACTCTCTGCTGTTTTTCTTTGCGTCCTTTGCCAAAGATTTCTTGTAATCTGCCTTCGCCCGCCTAACCTCCTTTGTGACTTATTATAGACTAGCTTATATCTGCCATAGGCTTCTTTGTTGCCTGATAAATTTATATGCATCCCATGCATTTTCTTTTCTGCAATGAGCCTCATTAATTCATCCGACATCCATTTAGGCCTGAACCTCGAACAGTATTTCTAAGTGGTATGAAAAGCCTAGTTGCCTCCAAGATTAAGTCCCTGAAGACTTCACATTTAGAATTCACCTGTGGTAACATCATCAGTTGATCCCACTGTAATAGAATTTAAAAATGGTCAGACCACTGTAGTCACCTTTTCAAAAACAAAAACCCTTCCCTTTACCCATTGATGGTAGTTACATCTTTAAGTAAATCCCACATCAATACACCATGATCACTGTCACCTAGTGGTTCCTTTATCTGCAAATTCTTAATGCATGAATAATCACTGCTGATAATAAGATCAAGGGTATTCTCCCTCTGGTTGTCCCTTGAACATGATGCTGTAGAAAACAATCCTCCAATAAATCCACAAAAGTCTTGCTAGCATGCGAGTGACCAACCCACATGTTCCAGTCAATATCTGGAAAGTTAAAATCCCCATTACAAGATATTCTGATTTACTGGCCTATTCTATTTCTCTGCACAACTGTTCATTGTACTCATCAGAGTCATTAGGCCTATAACATACTCCTCTTGTTTTCCCCTTTTCCAGTGTTTATGTCACACCAAAAGACTCAACATTGCACTGTCCACCCATATCAACTGGATGCACTTCTTTAGATTCTGTGTGTTTCTTAACTAACAGCATAACCACTCCTCCCTTTCTACACTGTCTGTCGTTTTGGCACTGCTTATATCTGTGTGAAACCATGTCTCTGATATCCCAACAATATCTGCTTTTGATGTCTTGCTCAGCACTTCAAATTCATCAATTTTATTTACTATACTTATAGCATTAGTGTACATGCAAGTATACATGCACTTGTTCTTACTCTTAGTTACCCTAACACAGCCCATGTATCTACTTGTTCCATGATGACTCCCAGCAGCTCTTGAAGTCCCCAGCAACTTGCTCTGTAGGCTACTGCTCATTACAATAGAAGCAGTGCAAGAATCACTTTTGCCTCTGCCTGAGGCTTATGTTAATCTGTGAACCTCCCTAATCTAGCAATTTTTTGACCCACCTAACACTGTCTCAATAGCATCAGTAAATATTCTTGTGCCCTTGTGCCCTTTCTATTTAAAAGTATCCCATCCCTGTAGAAGCAGTCTCTCCTGTTAGCAAGCACAGACCACATTAAAAAAAATTCTACCCAGTGAGCCTTTCACAATCTCTCCAGGGCTGAATTGATTGACAAGGCTCTCATCATATACTCCCTGCTATCGTGTCTGGGCAGAATTGCAGACACTTTCAAATTTAACCCTAACTTGCAACTTTTTTCCAGCATTGACCTCTACTTGTTAAGTAAAAAGTTTAGTTATTGAATGTCCATTGGGTGATCAGTGTATATAAAATATATTAGTACAGTATTAAAGTATATTTTCTAGAAAAATATTATGCTTAGCTGAGAACCAAATTTTTCTTTTTTCGTAGACCAACTTCGCTATTTATGTAGTTGCAGGTTGCAGTCATTTTTAGGAGCATAATCCCCACATATACCAAGGCCCTACTCTGCTTTAATGTGTCTTTTGTTGGGCTCTGTGAAATTAATTTTATAATTCATGCTTATTCATGCAAGAAAGGCTTAAATTCTGCAATTGCAGTGTCTGGAGACTAGACACCTGCAAGTTGATCTGATTGAGGTGTATAAGGCTTTGACCTTGTAAGGTTTGATCATGCTCAGTGCTGATGGAATTCTTCCTCTTGCTCAGATTCTGCACCCGAGAGAGAGCATAAATTCAAATCGAGGGAAGACAGTTGTTGAATTGGTGTGCAGAAATTTGCCTTTAGCCAGCAGGTGGTTGATTGCAGGAACAAACTTTCATCTGCTGTTGTGGAAGTTGACAGCTTAAATAAATTCAAAGCTGGACCTGAGAAGCTTTTGGAGTGAATGGGTGGGTGAAACTGAAAGAGGTTTTTTTTGGATGATGCTGTATAAGCTTGCTTTCATGCATCATATGCTTCTGTTAATACTAATGCTAGTCAGGCTATGATTTGTCTTGGCGGGGAGGAACCTATTTAGAACCTTCATGTTAAAATTTCTCAGTTTATAGAAAATTTATTATATATTATTTTTTATATGTTGAAATTTCAGCTTTTGTTATCATTATTTCAAAATAATTTGTGTTGTTATAATTTCTTTTAAGACATTCCAGTTGCAACTTCTACCGCCAAGTAGTAACACTGTACCTCCAAATAATTCAGGACCAGTTAGACAGACAATCAAAGTAGTCAATCCAAATCAGGTAACTATTATAAAAGCCTGGTTTTAAAATTATTTTTAAATTGAGTAATTATTATGTAAAACATATATAATAAATACCAGAGTTTTAATTTACAAATTAGAATTCACATTGTATAATTATATTTAATGTGGGCATTGGGGAGGCAGGAATAATGCTTGTGCAAATAAATGTTATCCTATTATTTTGTTAAATTTATTTGCCTAAGTTTCCCATTATATTAGATAAGTACAGTTGTGAAAAGTCTCATAACTACCTCCCCACACACACACGTAGCACATAAATATTATCTGTGATAAATTAGTTGTGTTTTATCAAAATGTTAGAAAAAGGAAGCCTTGTAATGGTCTGTTGTTTCCAGGTATTGTAAAGCCACATAAGCAGTACCTGACCATTCACTTACATCATGATGGAATGGATAGTGATGAATGCATAGGCTCATTCGTGAACACATTTTCAGCATGGACTGTGCTTGTTAACAGGAGAGACAGTTTTTACAGAGACGGGATGCACTGAAATAGAAGGGGTGCAAGAATGTTTGTTGATGTTATCGAGGTAGCGTTAGGTGAATTGGAAAACTGCTAGCCTTGGGAGGAGGTATATGCAGAGTAATAGATTAACAGTAGCCTAGCAAAATGTTGGGGATTTTAAGACTTACTGGGTGTTCTTGTGGAACAAGCAAAAAATGGGATTTGTTAGGATTAATAAGAGTAAAAACAGTTGAAGGTATACTTGTATGTATACTAATGCTAGGAACGTAATAAATAAATTTGAGGAATATCAGAGGCATGGTGTCACTCAGGTAATAAGGAATTGAGAATTTGGATATGGAAAGTATAATGTGTACAGACAAGACAGGATTGGAGGGTTATGTCCTTAGTTAAAAAGCACATAAAATATAAGGCAGTGCAACCAGTGAACTTATAAATATTGACTAGACCTTGTGGGTTGCTTACTCACACAGTAGCAAGACTTTTGTGGATTTATTGGATGATTGTTTCCTACAGCAGCATGTTAGAGAGGCAGTAATCTTGATATGATTATCAGCAGTGACCCTTTGTACATTAAGATTCTTCAGATAAAATACCCAGTAAATGGCAGTGATCAAACTGTATTGATGTGGGATTTGCTTAAAGATTTAACTACTGTCAAGGGCAAGGGAAAGAGCTTTTGCTTTCATAAAGGCGACTATAGGAGACTCAGACAGATTTTAAATTCTGGGCAGTGAACCAATTCATGAAATTACCAACAGCAATTTCTAAATGAGAAGCAAACAGGGATGCCAACAGCCATGGCTCACTATATAGACCACTGACTAGATGGTTGAATGTGTTTGTATCTTGAAACTGTAGTACAAGATTCTGTTTCCCTACTTGCATCATGTGTAGGCTTTTTATACCAACTAAGAGTTATAGTTCAAGACATATATCTAAATAGATAGATATACTGATGAGACTCATGGTGGTGAAGAAAAATGCAAATGAATTATCAGGTGATACAGATGCCCACAGTAGGTATAAACTAGTCAGCAGTTAAGTCACAAAGGAGGTTAGTCATGCTAAGGCAGATTACAATAAGTTTCTGGCAAAAAAATACAAAGAAAAGAAGCGGCACAGGCCTCTTTACTTATGTAAACAATAGTAGGAATGGGTTGAATCACTTTGGTTGACTAAATAAGAATGGATTCACTATTAATGATTCTACTCAGAATCAACAACAGTTCAACTTGCATATACATTCACACATGAGGAATTTTTCGGGGGTGGGGATGCCGGTAGTGAGACAAATTCTGATGGTGAACTAAGTATGATTTTATAATAACAGAGAGAAAAGGGGAGGACATTGTTGAAGCTAAACATAAAAATGATGCTTGGGGGTGAGTAGGATGTATCCAGTTATATTAAAGGAAGTAGCAAAAGAGGTAAGCAAACCTTTAGCTATTATTAGTATTAGCAGTGTCAAATGATGCAAGAAAGCAAGCTTATACAGCATCATCCATAAAAAAGAAAGAAAGAAAGAATGATAAAATCACATTTCACCTTTCAATCCCCACCAGTAGTAGGTCTAGTTCTTCCTTGAATTTATTCAAACTGTCCATTTCCAAAACAATGACTGGAAACATGTTCCAACAATCAACTGCATGCTGACTGAAATTTGTTCCAACAATCAACTGCACTTTTGTCACTCTCACCAGTCACATTGTATGATTTTGATAATAACATAAAGGATAGTGGAGCTACTCATTACAGCAGTTCTGTGTCCTTCCTAAATACTCAAGATGTGGCATGACCATTGCCTTATACAGTGGGATAAACACTTCCTTATCCCTACTAGCAAAATTCCTGTATATATTAACAAAACTCTATGAGCTGTCCTGGCAATCTGTCTACACTGCTCGGAGAATTTCATATCTAGCTGCTCAATTGCCACTGGCTCCTTTTCATTTTTCACTACCCTAAGTGTAATACCACATAGTTTGTACGTTACTGTGGAATTACTGCTACCCATATGCAGTGTGGGTAGCAGTAATTCCAGTTTGCAATTTGTGTCATTTGTTAATGTTAAACATCAGTTGCCATTTCTCAGCCTATCTGCCTAATTTTTCTATATCTTGTTGCAGAAGGATACCTTCATTACTCTCATTAACCACCCTGCCAAATTTGACATTATGCCTGATATACCTTCATCAGAATCATTAATAAATACAGAAAACAACAATGGGCCCAGCACCGAACCCTTTAGAACTCCACTAATAACATTAGTCCATGAAGACCAGTGCCCATTGATAACTGCTCTCTGCCTTCTACTCAATCATTCTTTTATCCACACCAATAACTTGCCCTTAATACCACATTGCTCCAATTTGTACAGCACACTTTTATGTGAAACAGTATCAAAAATCCAAGTATATGATATCAAAATTATTTTTTGCATCCAGTTCCTTTGTGATATTGCATTGTAGTATCCAGTCAAATCAGTTAGACAAGATTTCCCCTTAAAAGATCCATGCTGAGACTAACTTATAACTGCCCTTATGTCTAAATGGTCCGACATTACTATTCTAACCAGTGAGTCCATTATTTTTCCTAGAACAAAGGTTAAGCTAACTGGTCTGTAATTACTCGTGTTGCCCTTTGATCCATTTCCTCCCCCCCCCCCCTTTGTGAATTGGGGTTACATTCACACATCTCCATTCCACAGACCTCCCCAGAATCCAAAGATGCTCTCATAAGTATGGCTGAGAGTTTGCTGCCTCCCTTAATATAATTGAATCGATCCCATCCAACTCAGGTCCCTTCTTTTATGTTTA
Organism: Mastigoproctus giganteus; assembly: GCF_048544385.1. NCBI lineage: Eukaryota > Metazoa > Arthropoda > Arachnida > Uropygi > Thelyphonidae > Mastigoproctus > Mastigoproctus giganteus. The sequence continues at coordinate 52,348,084 of NC_143581.1, read as the reverse complement.
ATTTTACCACTTTCCTCTCAGAATCATTTAGCCCCCTGTTAGAGTTTGATAAACTTGTAGTATCCACTTCCCTAAAGAATTTCTCATGTGTGAATGTAGATGCAAAAATACCTATTCAGTTTGTCAACAACCTAAGAAGAAACATCAACAAATAAACCATTCATGTCGAGTGGACCAATATGATTCATCCCCTTTCTTCTGGTGTTTACTGCTTTTCTTTGCATACTTTGCCAAAAAGATTTCTCATAATCTGCCTTGGCTTGCCTGACCTCTAAGGCAGATTATGAGATTTATCATGGGATGCATATAATTTATGTGCATCCCGTGCGTGCCATATGCAGAGGTGAAACCGATTCTTGCATTACTTCTATTGGGGATTACCAAGCCTGCTGGCAGCCCTCGTGGGACTACGTGTTAGGGTTACGAGCAAAAACAGGTGCACATATACAATGGTTAGCTTATCAAATGTGGACATTATAAGGATATTAGAAACAGGATATTTGAATATGGAGAGAGAGAGAGAGAGTGGTGTTTATAAGGAGGACAGACTGGACAGGGGTGATTATGCTCCTGGTTAAGAAGCACAAACACTAAGGCAATGCTAGTTGACATAAGTGGACAGTGTAGTGTACAATCGGATCAGTTTGGTAGGATATATGTACCAATGTATACCAGAAAAACAAAAATAAAAACAGGCGTATGTTATAGGCTAAATGACTGTAATGAGTATAATGAACAACTATACAGACAAGCAGAGTGAGTCAGCATGTCACTAGGGGAATAACTTTCAATATATTGACTGGAAATTGTGGGCTGGTTACTCACACAGTAGCAAAACTTTATGGATTTATTGGATAATTGCTTTTTACCCCAGTATGTTAGAGAGGCAACAAAGGAAAGCAATATTCTTGATCTGATTATCAGTAGTGATTCTGTACATTAAAAAAAAATCTGCATTAAAAGAACCACTGGGTGGCAGTTGATCACAAATTAGATCACAGTTCAATGCAGAATTTTCAAAAAGGCAACTATAATGGTCTTAGACATTTTTTTAAAATTCTTTTCAATGGGACTAACTGATAATGTCAACAATTACAAATTCTAAATGGGAAGTAATTGTAAAGTTTTTTTATACCAACTAAGAGATACTGTTCAAGGTTTGGTCCTAAATGAATGATAGATGAACTGATGAGACTAGTGACAAATAAGAAGCTGCATGGGGTAATCATTAATTATCAGGGGACACAGAAACATCCAGTAAATACAAACTAGTCTGCAGTCAAGCCACAAAGGATTTAGGTAGTCTAAGGCAAATTATGAGAAGTCTTTGGCTAGGAATGCAAAGAAAAGTAGCAAGGAGTTCTTTGAAAGGAACGAACCACAATTAGTCTCTGTGTATGAATAACATCATTGTATATGAATAACATAACTATTGATGATCCTGTTCTGGTTGCCGACAACCGGAATAAATCTTTTACATCTGTATTCAGCAAATGGAAGTTTTTATTGATGGAATTACCAATGTATGCCATATTATAACTGGGTGCTAAATTATTTTGTGATAACTGAAAGGAAAGTGGAAGGCATTTTTGAGTCTAAAAGTAAATATAAAACCTGGAGACTGATAGAATCTATCTAATTATATTAAAAGATGCAGCAAAAGAGGTAAGTAAACCAACCATAATTATGAGAGCATTCTCGGATTCAGGAAGGGAGATCCCTGTGAATTAGAGAAATGCAAATGTCTCCTCTTTCTGAATGGAGATCAAAGGGAGAGGTGAGTAATTATAAACCTGTAAGCTTGACTTATGTTCCAGAGAAAATAATAGAGTTGATGGTCAAAGTAGTGCAGGTTCATCTTAGCCAGGCATATGGCAATCCCAGTACAAATTCTTTAGGGGAAGATTTTGTCTGACTCGAGGGATTTAAGAAGGCAGATGAGTCTGATTGCACAGAGAGACAGAACATACATCACATTGTCTTGCATGTTGTTCAGTATTGTTATTGACTCTGAGTCGGGCGAGTGTTGTTGCTTATATCACTTCATTTGCATACTTTTTTATACGTATATATGTACATAAGTTAATATATTTTAGGTATTATGAGGTTATATAATTGTTAGCTAAACCACAACACCGTTGCCTTGTCGAGGTCCTCGTGTGCAGGCGGTTTCATTGTTTTTTTTTTTTTTATAGTCGTGCCTTTAATGCTATCAGATGTGCCTGCAAAATCTAATAAAAAAGTAAAGTAAATTGCAGCCATTATCAACCCACTGCAGGATGGAAGCCTCCTCAACAATTCATGCTGGGGGAAATGGACCATAATCTGCCACGTCCAGTGCAGGTTGGCAGATCAATTGTATTCAGTAGTCAGGGGCTTGAACCCCGGTCTACTCAGAACGTGTGCTACTGCACTCCCGCTCCTGACCACTCGGCTACGTAAAATCTAATAGCTTCCCTCTTTTTTTTTTGTGATGTTGCTTATGGTTTAGTTACCAACAAGTTGATGGTTCATTAAAGATTTAACGGATTGAAAGCACAACTTTTGCATTTATCCATCATTTTCGCGATTTCTAAACAAAAAAATGTTTACTATAAAAAAAAATTTACATTCCTGGCGTAAATAACAAAACTTTTTTTTTTTTTTTTTTTTTTTTTTGTGGTGTGATGGAGCACAACAATCCATGCGATGCACTAAAACAAACTAAACATTTGTTCTCTTTCCATTGTTTTTTTTGAGTTGCTGGTGTGAAGACAATGAAGATTGCGGGATAATGGGTACATTCATCTGTAATCACAACTTAAAATGCCACTTCTTGTTGCTTATTTATAACTTGCAAAACGTCTGTTTAATGCCTTTCTATTTATTACTTGAACTTTATGATTTCCAGTGGATTTTTTTTTTTTTTTTTTTTCAACTTTGTAGTTCTGAAGTGTCCTGCTGTACTTCTGAGCCTTCTATTGATGGATAAATATGTCTTTTTATAGTTTTTTAATAAAGGCTCTACAGTTTTTTGTTTATTTATTTTCATCAACACTACTTATATCATTAAATTTTCTATTTATTTTTCTAAGTTTTTTTTTTTTTTTTTTGTCTTTTAGGGCTTTTGTCTTTTGCTTCACTAATCTGGATTATCATTTAATCCCGATGATCTCTCCCCCTAATTAATATGGTTTAGTGATGGTCTACTGTACTTAGATTTTAGCCAAGTTTTTGATATTGTATCCCAAAAAAGACTGCTATGGATAAAGGGATGGTCGAGTGGCAGAAGGCAGAGAGAGGTTATCAATGGCCACTGCTCTCTGTGGACTAACATTATTAGCGGAGCCCATCACTGTTCAGTGCTCGTTTCATTGTTGTTTTCAGTATTTATTAATGATACTCATGAAGGCATATTAAGCATACTGTATATGGGTAGCAGTAATCCCAGGGTAACATACCACAGATTCCACATAGCACCCATTCCAACAGATTTGGATCTGTTGGAATGGGTGCAAAGAAGAGCAACAAAATTAGACAAGCACACAAAAGGGTACTCTTAGCATAAAATAATTCAGTTCTGTAAATTGCAGCCTTTGCAAACCAGGCACCTGTGAGGAGACCTGATTGATATTTTTAAGGCTTTCAATGAATTGAGTAAGCTAGTTGCTGACATCTTTACTCTTGTTCAGAGGATGTTTACAGGATGATATGTAGAAATTTGATTTCAGGCAGAGTTATTGTTAGAATAAATGTCTATCTGGGTTGTTGAAGATGGGTAGTTGGATTAATTTAAGGAAGAACTAGACATTATTAGAGGGGATGGAAAATGGGGGTAGCTGGGTTTTTTTTCTTTTCTTTTCTAGTTCTGTATAAGCTTGCTTCTTTTCATATTTGCCACTAATACTAATTAGAGTGAAATTTTGTCAAAAATCAAATCTGAATTTTAAAAATATGCTAAACCATGAAAAAAATAAAAATGCTCATTGTTACTTTCTTTTTGATTCAGTTTCATCAATCTGTAGATAAGAAAGCTGGAGAATTTATTCAATTTTGTCTTCTGTGAGCTCAGATCAAACAACTAAAACTAACAAATATAAGCTTTTCTTCTGGTTTTCAAAGCTGTTCTGATTGCTATTTGTTATAAACTGGGCTTCATACTTGGAACACAGAAAAAATATGGCTGCACCTATTTGAATATTACTATACAATTGTTACATAAATGGACACATTATTTCAAACAACTTTCTCATAACATATATGTATATATTTGCACTGGAAGGCCACTCATGAAAGTTATATATGTGCATAGTATATACAGTTGGAACTCTGTTTAATGAACTTTATTAAAAAATTTTCTGTTTGGTGAATTTTTTTTAACTTTCTAACTCATCTCTACTCTAATGTTTACATAGTCAAGCAGATTACATTCTAAAAACAACTACGGTGTGGTGGCTGAAACTGTAAAGTTTCATAATTGCTGGTTATAGAGTATTCTAAGTTGTATTGCATAGTGGGAAAAGCATGTGTGTGTGTGTAATAATAGTTATATTCATCACTGTTTCTGTCCTAATATAGGTTTTCTCCATCTTTTTCACAAAAATCATAAGATTATTTTGCTAATGAATGACCTGTTTTTAATCATACAACAGCATGTGGATAATTTGTATATAAATAATATACAAATTAACCATAACAGTCAGGTAATGAATTAGTTTTTGATTTTTCAAGGTTACAAAACACCAATCGGAGTTTGTAATGTTCATTTTTGTTAGGTTTGTGTTTTCATTTCATTTCTTTATTTAAAAATTTGCATTTAGATGAATTGGAGATTCCACTAATTACATTAACCTCCTTGTTCTTATTATCTATATTTTCCATCTTTTGTCTTTCTTTGTTCCCTCTGTTCCTTTTAAACTTTAATTCAACATCCATTATAACAGTATTATGGTTAGAATATATGTCTTGTCTTGGGTAAGCATGAGAGTTCTTTACACCATTTCTATACCTGTTCCAAACTAAGATGTAGTCCAGCTGAAATCTTCTTCCATCCTCGGGCATTTTCTTCGTATATCTCTTGCTTTTATGTTGTCTAATCTAAGCATTTCTTATCATCAAGATTATTCTGCTCACAAAAATCCACCAACCTTTCCTTTCTCCTGTCACTGCATTCCATTCAGCCATAAACGCCAAAACCTATCTGCCTGATCTCTCTCTCTCAATTACATTTTCTAGTTGCACATAAAACTCCTCTTCCCTATGTTCTGTTGTTGGCATATACAAGGGGTGATTATTTAATTTGCAGACTAGTAAAAGATTTTATGTTTACCACCCAAACTTTCCATAACTGCTGCTAGAGGCACTCTCCCTGATCACTACTGAGCAGACTGTGTGCACATGCCAGTACTTGTCGAGCTAGTGTTGCTTGAAGGGAGTTTTTTAGTTGCATGCCACTGAAGAAAGTGTGATGTTGGACACACAGATTGAGCAGTGATATGTGATTCATCATTGTGTCAGATGGGGCTTAAGTGTATCAGAAACAGTTACAGATATACATGAAGCGTAGAGTATTGAGTGTCTTGGACTGCCACATTTAAATGGCACAAGCGATTCAGTGAAGACCGTGAGTCTGTTGCAGGTGAACAAAGATCTGGTCAGCCTTCCTCCTCAACTCCTGAGCAAATCAAAAAAGTCCAGGAAATGTTGGATGAAGACAGGTGAATTACACTTCATGAATTAGCTGTTAGAATGTTCATCTTCGTATGGTAGTGCTCACAATATTGTGAAAGATCACCTGAAGATGTCATGAATCTGTGCCCACTGGATTGCACACAATTTGACTCCAGAACAAAAACAACAGAGTAGACTTGAGCAAAGAAATGTTTGATCATTTTGAAACACAGGGTCCAAACTTAAGTTGAATATTGACTTGTGATGAAACTTTGATTTTTCACAATTGATCCAGAAACAAAACAACAGTTGAGTGAGTGGAATTCTGATTCACCAAGACCTAAGAAATTTCAAAATTCTCGTTCAGCTGACAATCAAATGATTTTTGCGTTTTTTGACATAAAAGGCATTCTTGTTATTCATTTTGTGCCTTAGAAATAGTAGATAACAGTCTACAATTTGTTTGTAATATTAGTGAGCTACAATCTTTGTTAAAAGATAAGGGGGGAAAGTGGATAAAGATTTAGAGCTAAATGAAAACCTAATCATCGTATTTCTTTAGTATATGTGTTTCAGGTTGGAGAAGGGCAGTTTGTATAATATATGTGTACATGTAATATATGCATAGCTGGCAACTCGGCAGATTTATGACGGGGACTCATTTTGGCACATTTACCTTTTCATTGACCAAATTTAGTTTTTCTCCATCTTTTTTATAATTCGTTCTGTGAATTTGTGCATGAAATTGTGTTATACATATATGGAACATCTGAACCAAAATATTAGATATACTGTAGCATTAAATCCTATTTTCTTTTATGTGCATGCTTATGAAGTTCAATTATATTTAACAATATCCTTGAGCAAGGTGGCAAATAAATGCAGTATAGCATTCCATAAAAAAAGTTCCTGTTTTGGTGTGTGTGTTAAAAATGTGAGACTGAGTTAAATGATAACAAAAGTCCTTTGCATATGCTGTGCCTGTGGTAGTGTGTTCGTGTCTAACGGCACCAGGTGTTTTCCCCCATCTCCACGTAATATACATTGTCATGTGAAACAGTACACTGTTGAGGCTAGAGATTTAAGTGTGTGGGCTTTGGAAGGTGTAGTGTTGTGTATCATTGTTCATTTAGCCGTTGGGCCACTAGTGGGACCTGCTGTTGCCCACACTAAGCCCTGCCACCTAGTTTCCTGAGATTTCAGTGGCTTGGGCCAAAAAAAAAAAAAAATAATAATAATAATAATAAGAATAATAATAGTAAACTATCATGGGGGTGAACGCTAGAATTAGGAGAAAAAAAAAATTTAGAACTAATTTGGATGTAGTTTGATTTTGAAGTGTTGGGGTGTACGTTGATGTATAGGTAGTGGGGAGGGGAGGCTGAAGCCTCGGGGTCGAAAGGCAGACGTATGGTGATGATAGAGAAGGCAATGCCAGGTGGTCAGTGAGGCAGGCCCATGCTCCACCAAGCGAAAAGAGGGGTGGCAGGGAGAAGAGGAGACATAAAACCGTCTCCCCCACCACCAGGGATAGGGAATTGAAGGTGAATATGGTAAGAGCATCCTATTCATATCACTGAGTGCTGTTGGCAGCATGACTGCAGAGGTCATATTTATGTCTAGTCCAATGGCGTTGCAGTTCCCAGAACAGGTAACATCCGGGAAGATAGGTAATCAGAATGGTTGTGGGTCACACATGGAAACGAGTCCCATCCAAGATTGCTATTATCCGATGCACAGGGGTTCAAAGGCATTTGCAGCAGAGCTGTTAGCCTTAGTTGAGTTAGGTCTAGTGATGTCACAGTTCTCAGGACAATTATAAGCTCTCCGACAGGAAGTGTCTGGTTGATTTCAGGTTTCACGTGGGAGCAGGTCCTGTCCAAGATTGCTGTCTGTCTGATGCATTGGAGTTTTTGTTTTAGTCCTCCATTGTGTGAACTTACATTCCTTGAAGTGAGAGTTTTGCAGGGGCCCAGTCGGTGAGAGGTCATTGGCGAATGTCATTTGTTGCTTGATCTCTGGGATGGTGAAGAGGTAGTTTTTTTTTTTTTTTCTGTGGCAATGTGGTCAGATGCCTACATAGCAGTTGAAGATGGTTGATAGGTATGGTGTTGTTGTATGAAGATAAATTTTTTATGGTGGTTGCAGCAGAGGTGCTAGAAGGGTCCTGTGCCTCACAAAGAGCTCCTGTGCAAAGTGGGTAAGAGCTTTGTAGTGGTCTTCCAATTGTAGCACTAGGTGTTCCTGATTTTTGAGTGAGAAGTGAGTATTCGTGATGAGGATGCAGCGGAGGTCCTTATATAATGGACAGTTGCAGATAACGTGACTCCATGTCTCATCCTCCCCACAGCTGCAGGCTGGGGAGTCCATGAAGGAGCCATGCCCTGTGAGTAGGAAGGTTGTGAACAAGCCAGGTGATAGCCATTGTGGTTGCCTCGGGTATATTAATCTTATGTCGGGAATGAACTTTCTCGTTATAGCTCCTTTGGTGGAATCTGCCCATCTTACCTGCCATGTTTGTTGTGGATGGGCTGTGAGCCGTTGTTTCTCCATGCTTTTGCTATTATTAGGTTCAGTCATGAATCCTATGCAGGTTTTATATGTTCCTTTTAATAAGTGGTACATGGGGCCACACACTGAATTACTATTTTTGCCCAAGCAGTATTGCAGGATGCAGCACAAAGAAGAAAACTGTGCTGCATACTGTATGCAAATCTGCTCTCATCTGTTCACTCCCCCCCCTCCAAATCTCATAACATTAATATTTTGAGCACACACTGATTCTGGTTATTCCTCAAGTAAGCAGAGTGAATATGAAGGTACTGGTGAAGATAAAGCCACATGAAAAAAGACAACTGTTTATACCAGCTGAAATTAGCATTAGTAGAGGCATATAATGCAAGAAAGCTAGCTTATGCAGCATCAGCCAAAAAAAAAAAACCTTCCATTTCACTTCTCCGTTCGATATACCTGTCCACTTAAATTTTTTAAGACTATTAACTTCCACAACAAGCGATGGAAGTCTGTTCCACCAACCAACTGCCCGCTGCCTAAAGGCAAATTTCCGCACATCTATCCTACTTCTGTCTTTCCTCAATCTGAATTTATGCTCTCTCAGGTGATTATTTTGAGCAAGAGGAAGAATCCCATCAGCACTGAGCATGCTCAAACCATTCAAGGCTTTATACACCTCTATCAGATCACCTCGCTGGTGCTTAGTCTGCAGACACTGTAATTTGCAAAACTTAAGCCTTTCTTCAAAAAGCAACCCTTTGTTCCATTCACTAATCTTGTTGCCCTTCTCTGTACTCGTTCCAGCAGCTCTACATCCTTCTTGAAATGAGGCCTCCAGACCTGTATACAGTACTCAAGGTGTGGCCTGACCATTGCCTCAAGGGAATAATCACCTCCTTATCCCTGCTAGAAAAATTCCTCTATATCATTGACAAGACACCATGAGCTACCCGTCTGCACTACTCAGAGGACTTCATATCTGACTGCACAATTACCCCCAGGTCCTTTTCATTCTCTACCACTGTCAGTGTAGTACCACAGAGTTAATACGTTGCTCTCAGGTTGCTCTTTTCCATATGTAGTACTTTACATTTGTCAATGTTAAACTTCATTTGCCACCTCTCAGCCCATCTGCTCAACCTTTCCAGATCCTGTTGCAGCAGCATAGCGTCAGTAGTGTCCTTAACAACCCTGCCAACCTTTGTATCGTCTGCAAACGTGAACATTAAGCCTGATATACCATCATCAATATCATTTATAAATACAGAAAACAATAATGGACCCAACACTGAACCCTGAGGGAGTCCACTAATAACATTAGTCCACGATGAGCAGTGTCCATTGATTACCACTCTCTGTCTTCTCTCCCTCAACTATCCCTTTATCCATAGCAGCAATTTCCTTCAATGCCACACTGTTCCAATTTGTGCAGCAGTTTTCCATGTGCAACAGTATCAAAAGCCTTTCTAAGATCCAAATATATAATATCAAAGTTATTCTTTACATCCAGTTCTTTTGTGACTGCATCATAGTATCCAATCAAATTTGTCGGGCAAGACTTTCCCTTAACAAAACCATGCTGTGTCCGAGCTATAACTGAAGTCTTGTCTAGATGATCCTGGAGTACTTCTTTAACCAGTGCCTCCATTAATTTTCCTGGAACAGAAGGTAAACTCACAGGTCTATAATTACTTGTGTCAGCCTTTGATCCTCCTTTGTGAATTGGGGTCACATTTGCACATTTCCAGTCTATGGGTACCTCCCCTGAGTCCAAGGAAGCTCTCATAATTATGGCTAAGGGTTTGCTTACTTCCTTTGCTGCCTCCTTTAATATAACTGGATAGATCCCATTCACCCCAGGTGCCTTTCTTGTGTTTATCTTCAACAATTTCTCCTCCACTTTACTCTCAGTTATTACGAGATTATCTAGCTCACTGCCAGACTTTATTTCACCTCTGTCATTCCCCTTCCTGAATAACTCCTCATGTGCGAATGTAGATGCAAAATACTTGTTTAGTTTGTTAGCCACCTGAGCAGGATCCTGAACTGTTGAACCATCAATATTCAGTGGACCAATCTGATTCATCCCTTTCCTTCTAGAGTTTACATAGGTAAAGAACTCTTTCCTGTTTTTCTTTTCTTTCTTTGCCAAGGATTTCTCATAATCTGCCTTTGCCTGCCTAATCTCCTTTGTGACTTGGTTACAGACAAGCTTATATCTCTCATAGGCTTCCATGTCACCCATTAATTTATATGTATCCCACGCATTTTTCTTCTCTGCCATATGTCTTATTAGTTCACCTGACATCCATTTAGGCGTAAACCTTGAACAATATTTCTTAGTTGGTATGTAAAGCCTAGTAGCTTCCAAGATAAGTTTTTTGAATGCTTCCCATTTTGAATTTGCTGTTGGTAACATCATCTGTTGGTCCCACTGTATAGAATTTAAATCCTGTCTCAGACCACCGTAGTAACCTTTACGAAAGTAAAAACCTTTCCCTTTATCCCTGATGGTAGTTACTTCTTTAGTAAATCCCACTTCAACACACTGTGATCACTGCCACCTAGTGGTTCCTTTATCTGCAGATTCTTAATGCATGAAGTGTCACTACTGATTAATCAGATCAAGAGTATTACTCCCTCTAGTTGCCTCCCGAACATGCTGATGTAGAAAACAATCATCCAATAAATCCACAAAAGCCTTGCTAGTGTGTGAGTGACAAACCCACAAATTCCAGTCAATATCTGGGAAATTAAAATCCCCCATTATAAGACTCTCTGATTTACTGGCCCACTCTATTTCCCTGTACAGTTTCTTATTATACTCATCAGAGTCATTAGGCCTATAGCACACTCCTACTCTCAATTTTGATCTCCCAATGTTTATGTCACACCAAACTGACTCGACACTGCACTGTCCAGCGATATCGTCTGGCTTCACTTCCTTGGATTTTATGTGTTTCTTAACTAATAGCATAACCCCTCCTCCCTTCCTATCCTATTTATCTTTTCTGTACACATTGTACTAGCCAAATTCCAGTTCTGCATTCCTTATATCTGTTTGACACCACATCTCTGATATCCCAGCAGTATCTGCCTTTGATGTTGTGAGCAATACCTCAAATGAATGATTTGGTACGGGACTTAAATCTATCAAAGAATACAACACAACTTTTGGTGTTCCAGTTTGAGTAAAAAGAATCTTTTGGCACCAAGCACTTCATTTTCGTGGTAGAGAAAAAAAAAAAATCATTTTCTTCTACTTCAAGGAGAGAGATTTTGTGTTCGGGTCTGACATAAATGGTCTAATTAGTAATTGGGTGTTACATATGATCCATCAGATGAGTCTTCATTGACAGTTTGGTAGTGTATAGTGTGTTTAAGGTCGAATGGCACCAGGGGTTTCCCCAGTCTCTGCGTTGTTTACATTGTCGTGTGATACAGTACACTGTAAAGGCCAGAGATTTAAAAATGTATGGATATTGTGGTGGTCCCTAGTGTCATGTGCCGTTGTTCTTCTGGCCATTTAGCTGCTGAGACCCTGGTGGGTCCCAACATTGCCCACACTAAGCCCCGTGGAGGCAGACCAGGAACACCAGTAATTTGTTTTATTCTGGCACACCCTGCCACATAATTTACTGAGATTTCAGTGGCTAGGGCCTTAAAAAAAAAAAAAAAAATTTGGGAGATAACACTAGAATTGGAAAAGCCTGGCGAATGCAGTTTAATTTTGTCAAATTTAAATTTGAACGTGTGGGACATGCGGTAGCATACAGACAGAGTAGGGAGAGAGACTTAAGGCTGGGGGGAAAAGTCAGAAGTATGGAGACAAAAGAGAAGACAACTCCAATGATATCCATTGTGGCATGCCCATGTCCCACCAGGAAAAAGTGGGGGGATGGCGGGGAAGGAAGGAGACAACAGATCATCCCCCTCCCCCACCAGGATAGGGAAAGAAAGTGGGTGAGGATAGGTGCCCTACCCAGATCGCCAACTGCTTAGGTGGCAGCTTAGCTGCATTCAAAGTCTTGGTTTTCACAATATGTCCAGCCTGGGCTGCACAGGCTGAATTTCAGTGCAGGGTTCGTAGTGATGAGGTTCTAATCATGCTAATTGGTTGCCAAGTTTCTTGGTTGCGGTAGGGTTCTGTGCCTTGTGAACAAGGCTTGGGAAAACTTTGTGAATGGTTTGTAGTTCTGTTCATCATTAAGTAGGCAGTGTTCCTGGTTCCTGAGATTGTACTGGAGCTGAGTGATGAGAAGAGCTCGGAGATCTTCGTACAGATGGCAGTCGAACATCAAGTGGTCCCAGATTTCTTGGGAGCCACATGCACATAGGGGGTTGTTTTCGATGCCTAGTATGGTGAGTTTGCTGCGAATGGCTCCATGTCCAGTTAGAAGAGAGGTAGTTTGTAGTTCTGATGAAAACCAGGTCGGGGACTGGGGAAATACTCTGCCGATGCCTGGTATAAATTTCCGAGTTATTTCTCCTTTGGTGGAGGTTGTCCACCTTTCCTGCCAAATTTGTTGTAAGTAGGTCAGGAGTCTTCTTTTCTCGCTGGGTCTGTTGTATGGTCGATATAGGTTTGTCCCTACTGAGTTAGTAGAGCATTCCAACATGTGTGACCTCCAGCACAAGGGGTAGCACCCTTGCATGTAACATGGTTAGCATGCATGCTAACCATGTTACATGCCCTGCTCATGTTAAGAAGAATTGGCCTGTGAATGGACTCCAATTTTCTCTTATTGACTACGGTGGAGGCCTTGTGAAACCACTCTCAGACCAGAGCAGCAAAGCAAAAGGCTCAAGCTAATGGAAGCGCTGTGGCTCAGAGCAGACCTGAGGGGGGCAGTTGTCCTCTGACTCACAGCCTTATAAAATGCACTGTTTGCTTGATGTTTGCAGAGCAATCGGGTACGGGACATGATACTGCCAAGGGGGATGTCTTTGTGTGTGCGCGATGCAAGGAGTGTATCGATATCAGGCAACAACTCGGCGTTCTTGTGGGCCTATATGAGAGCTTGAAGGACAGGGTGGATGCCCTCGAAGAAACTAAATTGAGGGGCCCATCAAGCTCTCAGCTGCCCACATCAACGCCAGAGCTTGCACTTGGGCATCGCGTGACACAGAGACAACCCCCAAGGCAGAATGCGCTGGTCCCGAAGAAACTAGTAGTTGTTGGTGACTCTATTGTCAGGGAAACGGGGAACATGCTTTGTAAAAAAGATAGGTGGAACCAGGACCAGGGTATGTCTGCCAGGAACAAAGGTTGATGACGTTGTAGAGCGAATATCATCTTTTAAGGGCACAAAAGGTGATATAGTTGTACACGTTGGCACTAACGATATTAAGAGTAGGAGACCGGCAGAATTACTTAACAAGTACAGGTCACTGTTGAACAAAAGCCGAGAATTAGGGTTGAATTTGAAAGTGTCTGCAATTCTGCCCAGACACGATAGGAGGGAGTATATGATGAGAGCCTTGTCGATCAATTCGGCCCTGGAAAGATTGTGCAAGGCTCAAGGGGTAGAATTTTTTTCAGCCTGGAATGTACTTGTTAACAGGAGAGATTGCTTCTACAGGGATGGGATACACTTAAATAGAAAGGGTGCAAGAATATTTGCTGATGCTATCGAGGCAGTGTTAGGTGGGTCGGAAAACTACTAGCTTGGGGGGAGACAAAGACCAATAGATTGACAGTAGCCACTGGCAGAGGTGAAAGAGATTCTTGCACTGCTTCTATTAGAATGAGCAGAAGCCTGAAAAACAAGATGCATGGTATTTCAGAGACTGCTGGGAGCCATTGCGGTACAAGTAAACACATGGGTTGTGTTAGGGTAGCTAAGAATAGAAACAGGTGCAGGTATACTTGCGTGTACACCAATGCTAGGAGTTTAGTAAATAAATTTGATGAATTTGAGGTATTGCTCAAAACATCAAAGGCAGATATTGTTGGGATATCAGAGACGTGGTGTCACACAGATATAAGGGATGCAGAAATGCAATTTGGGGAGTACAACGTCTACAGAAAGGATAGACGGGATAGGAAGGGGGGAGGGGTTATGCTATTAGTTAAGAAACACATAAAAACCAAGGAAGTGAAGCCAGTCGACATCGCTGGACAGTGCAGTGTTGAGTCAGTTTGGTGTGACATAAGCATTGGGAGATCAAAATTGAGAGTAGGAGTGTGCTATAGGCCTAATGACTCTGATGAGTATAATAAGGAACTGTACAGGGAAATAGAGTGGGCCAGTAAATCAGAGAGTCTTATAATGGGAGATTTTAATTTCCCAGATATTGACTGCAATTTGGGGGCTGGTTACTCACACACTAGCAGGGCTTTTGTGGATTTATTGGATGATTGTTTTCTACATCAGCATGTTTGGGAGGCAACTAGAGGGAGTAATACTCTTGATTTGATTATCAGCAGTGATTCTTCATGCATTAAGAATCTGCAGATAAATGAACCACTAGGTGGCAGTGATCACAGTGTGCTGAAGTGGGATTTACTGAAAGAGGTAACTACCATTAGGGGTAAAGGGAAGGGTTATTGCTTCCGTAAAGGCGACTACGATGGACTGAGACAGTATTTAAATTCTATACAGTGGGACCAACTGATAATGTTACCAACAGCAAATTCAAAATGGGAAGCATTCAAAGAACTTATCTTGGAAGCTACTAGGCTTTACATACCAACTAAGAAATATTGTTCTAGGTTTAGGCCAAAATGGATGTCGGATGAACTAATGAGGCATATGGCAGAGAAGAAAAATGCATGGGATACTTACAAATTAACACGTGACACAGAAGCCTATGATAGATACAAGTTGATATGCAACCAAGTTACAAAGGAGGTTAGGCAGGCGAAGGCAGATTACGAGAAATCCTTGGCAAGGGATGCATAGAAAAACAGCAAAGAGTTCTTTACTTATGTAAACTCTAGAAGGGGATGAATCAGATTGGTCCACTTGATATTGATGGGTCAACTGTTGATGATCCTGCTCAGGTAGCTAACAAACTAAATGAATATTTTGCATCGACATTCACACATGAGGAGTTATTCAGCAAGGGGAATGCCATAGGTGTATTCAACTCTAGCAGTAAGCTACAGAATCTTGAAATAACTGGGAGTAAAGTGGAGGAGAAACTGTTGAAGATAAACACAAGAAAGGCACCCGGGGTGGATGGGATCTATCCAGTTATATTAAAGGAGGCAGCAAAGGAAGTAAGCAAACCCTTAGCCATAATTATGAGAGCTTCCTTGGACTCAGGGGAGGTACCCATAGACTGGAAATGTGCAAATGTGACCCCAATTCACAAAGGAGGATCAAAGGCTGACACAAGTAATTATAGACCTGTGAGCTTAACTTCTGTTCCAGGAAAATTAATGGAGGCACTGGTTAAAGAAGCACTACAGGATCATTTAGACAAGACTTCAGTTATAGCTCAGACACAGCATGGATTTGTTAAGGGGAAGTCTTGCCTGACCAACTTGATTGGATACTATGATGCAGTCACAAAAGAACTGGATGCAGGGAATAAATTTGATATTATATACTTGGATCTTAGAAAGGCTTTTGATACTGTTGCACATGGAAGACTGCTACACAAATTGGAGCAGTGTGACACCTATGGCATTCCCCTTGCTGAATAACTCCTCATGTGTGAATGTCGATGCAAAATATTCATTTAGTTTGTTAGCTACATGAGCAGGATCATCAAATTGCTGCTATGGATAAAGGGGTGGTTGAGGGGGAGAAGACAGAGAGTGGTAATCAATGGACACTGCTCATCGTGGACTAATGTTATTAGTGGAGTCCCTCAGGGCTCAGTGTTGGGTCCATTATTGTTTTCTGTATTTATAAATGATATTGATGATGGTATATCAGGCTTAATGTCCAAGTTGCAGATGATACAAAGGTTGGCAGGGTTGTCAAGGACACTACTGACACTATGCTGCTGCAACAGGATCTGGAAAGGTTGAGCAGATGGGCTGAGAGGTGGCAAATGAAGTTTAACATTGACAAATGTAAAGTACTACACATGGAAAAAAGCAACCCCAGAGCAACGTATCAACTCTGTGGTACTACACTGACAGTGGTAGAGAATGAAAGGGACTTGGGGGTGATTGTGCAGGCAGATATGAAGTTCTCTGACAGTGCAGACGGGCTGCAAGAGTAGCTCATGGAGTATTGTCAATGATATACAGGAATTTTTCCAGCAGGGATAAGGAGGTGATTATTCCATTGTATAAGGCAATGGTCAGGCCACACCTTGAGTACTGTATACAGGTCTGGAGGCCTCATTTCAAGAAATATGTAGAGCTGCTGGAACGAGTACAGAGAAGGGCAACAAGATTAGTGAATGGAACAAAGGGGTGCTCTTACGAAGAAAGGCTTAAGTTTTGCAAATTACAGTGTCTGGAGACTAGGCACCAGCGAGATGATCTGATAGAGGTGTATAAAGCCTTGAATGGTTTAAGCATGCTCAATGCTGATGGGATTCTTCCTCTAGCTCAGAAAAATCACCTGAGAGGGCATAAATTCAAATTGAGGAAAGACAGATGTAGGATAGACGTGCGGAAATTTGCCTTTAGCCAGCGGGTGGTTGGTTGGTGGAACAGACTGCCATCCCTTGTGGTGGAGGTTGATAGCCTAAATAAGTTTAAGGCTCAGCTGGACAGGTATTTTGAACGAACAGAGGGGTGAAGTGGAAGGGGTTTTTTTTTTTTTTTTTTGGCTGATGCTGCATAAGCTTGCTTTCTTGCATCAAATGCCTCTACTAATGCTAATGCTAATGCACTCCCCAGAGGCATAAGTGATTGCGGGAATGAATGCGGCTTTATAAAAGAGAGCCAGCGTGCGTTTTTTAACCCCCAGTTTCGGCGGTCACCCTGGCGACCACTGCTGTGTAGGTCCTGATCTTTCTTTGTATATAGTTCAGGTGTCGGGGGAAGGATAGATTGTTATCTGTTATTATTCCTAGGTGCTTTAGTGCAGTGACAAGTTTAACTGTAATGCCATGGATCTTGATCTGTGGTGGTCTTGTTGGCACCAGGGAGCCTTTTAGCAAGATGGATTGAGATTTTGTGGGTGATATTGTGAGGTGGTGGAGTCGTACCCAGTCCATAAGGGTGGTGAGGGCGAAATTTGCATAGGTTTCAAGTTGAGCCCTTGAGTCAGCGGCCAGTATTAGTGACAGATCATCTGCATAGGTCTGAGTGCAGACCTCCCCAAGGTCCATACCCAGAAACTCATCCAGAACATAGGTCTAGAGCAGTGGGCCAAGAACCGAGCCCTGGGGACAACCTCGGTAGATTTTCCTCTTCACTTGGCAATAAGGTGCCTGGACTACTACACTTGTGGGCAGGAGCGGCAGTGCTTAGCACACACTTCTTGATTAGACCAGAGTTTGAGCCCATGACCACCAAATAATACAGAGGATGCAGAAAGGTCAGGGAATGACCACCACAGCAATATGGCCTTAGTTGCTAATGCTCCTAAAAAAAAAAAAAAAAACTACTACACTTCTGTTTGTTAGGTAGTTTTTTATGCAGTTATAGAGGTGGTTATTGAGTTGTGCTTGTCACAGTCAGCCTAGGACGCTCGTTCAGTATATAAGGTATAAGGTATGTTCGTGTCAGACAGCACCTGGGATTTCTCACATCTCCATGTGTGTTCGCTGTATTGAGGACAGTACACTGTCAAGCCAGAGATTTGAAAGTGTGTGTGTGTGTGTGTGTGTGTGTGTGTGTGTGTGTGTGTGTGTGTGTGTGTTGGGGTGGTTCCTAGACATATGCCCATCTCCACCTAGTACATTTAAAGAAATACAGAAAACTGTAAAGTGGGCCTGATAGATAAGATAGCTAAGAAATAGAGTATCCAAAACAAGAGAAATTTTGAGATATTTACAAATTTCAACGCTAGTATCTAAAATTAATACATCATTTTGTATAGGAAAGATTAAAACGTATTAAAGAAGTGTTTGTGTGTTTAGTGTGTTGTTAATGTCAGGTCACTTTGCCATCAGGAGGCAGCTGACATCAACAGCTGCCAACTGATGCCCGTCCCCGGCACGTGGAGCCGGACCTGTTTCTACTATTGTTAGCTGTAGTGCCAAAGCACATTTCTACACCCAACAGAGAAAGTGCAATACTATTGGGTGCCAGCTTTCCAGTCTTGGGCCACCCAAACCCAAGAACCGGGGAAGAAAAAAAAACCACCGTAGTGGTACATACTCAGGAGCCCAAGACCTGACAAAGCTTCCAGGTCTGAGGCTCCCAAGCCCAGATGCATTCAAGCAAAACTCTCAACATATACTGCCAGTTCATTTTCTGATAGGTTCCTTATAATTGATCTCTTAGAGAACATTGCAGCAGCAAAAACCTGCAATGCCTGGAAATTAGACACTCCGTTCACAAACTCCTGCATGTTGTTTTCAGCTAGATCGGGAATCAGTTCGAAAAGACGACGCCTCTCAACATTATAAAATGGGTAATAAAACAGTGTATGCAGCCAAGTTTCCGCCTCACCACAAGAACACCACGGATCTGGCTCCAGACCCCGTGAACATAATTTGTCTCGAAAGGACCCATGTCCTGTCAGCACATAGTTGGTAAACATTGAAGGACAAAACCATGACGAAACTGTTTTAGAAGTAGCAAAATCCGCAGCAGGAATAATGTTCCTAGTTATTTCTCCCACCTCCAAGGAAATCCACCGATTCCTCCAAATCTCTATTAGTCCATTCCAAATTCTAAGTTTCTCCTCCTTAACACTGGCATCCAGGTTGATGGAAATGTCCAAATAATTGGCAGGGATTTCTTTTCTCATAGCATATAACATTCCACGATATGCAATGTAGAGATCAAGAGGAATAGATCCAGCAATCACCTGTAGCGCAGCCGTACATACCGTCCTCGGGCCATGCAGTAGGGCCAACAACATAGATCTTTGTAATGACATGAGTTTGTTTTTTATTCTTACTTTAATCACTGATCCCGACCACACACCAGCCGCATAAGCAACAATTGGCAGGAAGATAGTCTTGTAATACAGTGACATCGTTCTTTTGTTAAATCCCCATTCTTTTTTGGAGATTCTAAACACCGAAGACGTGAATTTCTTGATTTATCATTGATTTTTTATCATTGATTTATCATTAATTTTTTATCATTGAGGTGTGACACGTGCAAATGGAATCCCAACCTATCATCCAGAATAACTCCTAGGTATTTAGTGCTAGACACAAAAGGAATTTGTCTTCCATTTAACAATACTCTGGGCGGACAGTTATAATCAAAATGTTTTTTAAACACCATGAAGTTAGTTTTCTTAGTTGAAATTTTTGTTTAAGGAGGCCCACTCAGAAAGGTCCTTCAGAACATCTCGTATCCTCTGCTCCCACATCAATCTAGACCCACCAGGAACTCCCACAACCAGGTCATCCGCGTACGCCACCTGCAGGCATCTTGAAGCACTAGGCCTATTCAGCCACTGATCCAAAACTGTGTTCCAAAAGATAGGACCCAAAACTGATCCCTGCGGGCACCCTTGACTGATATTTTCCAAACGTCAGATGTTTTGCACAGACCCTCACCAGCCTATCACAGAAGTAAGAACGAATTACTCCATATATGTATCTGTCACATCGTGACATTCTTAAGGATGTTAACACACTCTCCCACCACACAATCAAAAGCACCCTCAAAGTCCACAAACACAACCAAGACATACTTCTCAGGAGAGGATTTTATGTAATTGATTAATGTCAAAATAGTTTCCTCAGTCGAGTGACCCAGTTTAAAGCCGAATTGACAATCCGAGGTAACATGACCTTCATTCAGCATATCAACAATTCGAGGAGCCAGCAACCTTTCAAACAACTTGCCAAGATTAGCCAAAAGAGAAATAGGTCTGTATGATCGAGGATCCCTCTTAGGTTTTCCAGGCTTATGCAGGACCTTGAACAGAGCGATCTTCCAAGATCTCGGAAACTTTCTCTCAATCAAACATTTGTTATACATTTTTAACAATATATGCGGACAAAGGTCAAAAAATTTTATCAAAACTTTGTTTTCTATCAAGTCAAGACCTGGGCATTTCTTAACATTCAATTTAGCAATGGCTACTCCAAGTTCCAGGAGGGAAAAAAGACATATCTCCGACGAACTGACATACTCGGCATTATCCAGCCGGATTGTAGATTGATCTTCTGTGTCGAACTCCAACTTGTCCTCGGGAAAAGGTTCCCTGACGATGTGCTCAACGGTATCATACCAGTTGTCAGTTTCCTCCCCATTGGCCACAACAGTGTTAAACTTCTACATGGAGAAATATATATCACGAGAGATCCTGTAAATCAGTCCTCAAGGATCTGAATTACCCACCTCTTTGACAAGATTCTGCCAACACTCAATCTTAGCACGGGTGATTTCCCTATGGTACTCTCTACGCAATGATTTATAATTCTCACTGAGCAATTGTACATCCTGCACTGACAAATGTCTACTTCTCTGCAGCACTCTCCTTGCTCTTGTCACCTGAGCTCTTCGCTCAGTCAAAACCGGAGACCACCAAGGAACCAGGGCCACTCTAAATTGTTCTCTAATTGTACTCTGTAGCGTTGCCTGATATGGATGGTATTCAACATGAGCTACCAATTCCTCAGCGTTAAAATCGTTCAAAGATATTGCATTGTCATCATTGTAAAAAGATTTCAAGTAATTACTGAATTTTTCCCAGTTTACCTTGTCCATAGAGAATCTTTTTAAATTTCCAATACTAAAATTCCTTCGTACCGGCTCAGGGGCAGCATAAAAAGAAATAGCGTTATGATCGCTGTTTACCATGTCCAGATTCACATCCCAACTCAGAATCCTCCCATCATACCCCGAGGAAACAAGAGTTACATCAAGGTTTGACTCTCCATTGCAAATAGAAAATGTATAAGGTTTACCAGGTAGATTCTGAACACTGAGACTATGTAGCAAAATCAGATCCTTCAAGAGAGAACCCCGAGAATCCACCACACCGCTGTGCCAAAAACCAGATTTAGCATTCAAATCAGCCGCCAGAATCAATCTGCACTCCGCAAACCTCGAGCAAATTTTCTCTATATGATGCAATGAAACTTGAAAATCATCCGCAGGAGAGCAGTATGCAGAAACCAGGCAAAAGGAAAATTCCATAGGTGACACTGAAACACAAACAACGTTCGCGGAACACTCCCCAGTAACGGCGATCAACACAGTGTCCTGATTGAATACCACTATCGCAGACTTGGGAGGGGCATCCGAGGCAGCAACCGCTCTACGTGAAGTTGGATATCCAATGACTTTATAGACAAGTCCTCCCGCCGCCTCCGTAGCCAGGTGGGAAGGAGCAGCAGTGCGTAGCACACGCTTCTTGATTAGACCGGGGTTCGAGCCCGTCACCACCAAATATGGAGGATGCGGAAAGGTCAGGGAATTACCACCGTATATCCCGGAGCAATATGGCCTTAGTTGCTAATGCTCCTAAAAACCAAAACAACAAGTCCTCCCACTTGAACAGAATAATATGGCTCCTGAATGCACACCAAATCAAAGCAGTTTTCAATAGCAGCCACTCGGATTTCGTCAGCAACAGCTCTAGACCTTTGTCCGTTAATCTGTAAAATTTTTAGACACTTGTGATTTGCTAAATTATCTGTGGTAAATTCCGGATTATTTTTCCTATTCATTGTAAGTTCTCCTGTCCGTCATTTCAACAGCTCTAATGTACTCCGGACATTTGCTGTCTTGTACCGAGTGATCACAACCTCGACCTCTCCTCTTGCAGTTAATACATTGAGGGGGACTATCCTTATTAGGACATTCAGCGTAAACACGACCACTGTTAGCACAATGATCACAAGACACCGAATTGTGAGAACATGTCTGAGAAGAATGACCATACCCAAGACAGCGAAAGCACTTATTAGCTACTGTAAATTTTCGGAAGCAATGTGATCCGAAACCCAGAAAAATCCTGTCATTATTAAATGAACATTTGTATAGACTTGGACTAAATCCGATAATCCAATTTGTTACCTTAGAGCCCGAACCCGAATTAAACCTAAAGAAAACTTCCTGGTTTACATCTTCTTGAGTAATGTTATAATCTTGGAAGTTTTTATAAAATAAATCCTCCAAGATGTCTTCTTTAGTAAGCTCTTTTGGGACTCCGTAAATCAGAATGGTTGGGTTCAAAAATTTAGGCTTCTCAACAGACAATCCTGCCTGCTTTAAGGATAAAGTTTCAGTTATTTTACTGGCATCATCCTGGCAAGTTGTCTCAAGTAAAACTGCTTTGTTTCTTAAAAGTCGAATGTTTTTGATCTTCATATTTTTATGTTCCTTGTTGATCGCTTCCATCACAGTAGATTTCACGTCCTGGCTCGAGGCAATCTCAGAGCCCTCAGAAGGACGAAAGATGACAATATTATTTGGATCGGACTGACCTCCAGGGACCTTCCGAACAGGCCTGCCAGAGCTCTCCCGACCCTCCGAGGATTCCAATACAACTGATTCATTGACTTTAGAAGAGCCTCCCCTGACAGTATCCGCAAATGATTTAGAACTAGGAGCCAAACTCCTAGACCATGACTTTTTTCATCAAGCTGTCGAAATGTCCAGCACGAATCTCAAGCTCCGCTGAGCGAACCTTCAGGCGTTCATTATCTATGAGTAGTGCTGTGGTTACAGCCTCAAAGTCCATCCACAGACCGTAGATGTGATTTGAAGCTGTTTTTGTAATTTTACTGGAATCAGATGACATGAACTCTGTAAGGGCCTTTCTCATCCTAGATACAGCTGAGTATACCACGGGTGCCTCCAACGATCCTCCCAAATCTAATCCTTCTCTAAATGAGGAGCCCAAAACTGAGTCACCTCCCTGCTTTACACTTGCATTCTGATTATTATCTCTGCTTACCCCCTTTGAAGGAGCCTCAACTGCAACAGCCGCAGCTTCCCCAGAAGTGGAAGGCCCTACAGGAAGAACTGGGGGGCTAGCTACTCTGTTCTTAGTTGAACCGAGCTCAGGTGTTACTGTTTTTTTGTTTTTATCCTTGTCCCCATGAGACCCAAGCTTAGGGGTCAAAGGAATCTTTTGACTTTTCAATGTTTTGAACACTTCTGGAGATTTAACCACAGGGGACTCAGAGTCAGAAGATGTACCCCATTCAGAATCATCTCTTACTTCTGTTACCTTATCAGCTGTTTTATTTGAGTTGTCCTCATCATTTTTATCTGTTACAACATATTTTTTATTTTTATGCTTGTGACCCTTAGTACTGCCCTTAAGTGTTTTAACAGTACTTTTTCCCTTGTGTTTTTTGAGGGTTTCCGGCTTATCCCCTGACTCGCCAGAAGACACTCCCTCCACTTCAGAATCCTGTGTTAGTTCCTTGTTAGGTTCTGTATCCATTTTTGTATGTATGTGTCTTAAATGAGACAAAGACCAAGCTTACTTAAAATCTAAGTGTCCTCTTCCTCCTGAAATAAAATATCTTTATTTATATGATCCTCTTCTTGACTGTCCTGTTTACAAATTCGCTTACCTCTCTCCTAAAATAAAAACTAATCCAATTTATATATTTCCTATATTAGTTGCTGGATGAAAATCAGCATGAAAGTTTTGGATTTTACAAAACCCAGATTTTATAACTCAGCTCCTAATCACTAGATGGATCTGAAAAATATCTAAAAAAATAAGTAATTGGCCAAAGAATTGACCCTCCAAAGATGAGTTCCTCAATCCCAATAGATAAGGAGATATTCAATTTTAAAGTTTTGCCAATTTCAACCCAAAACAAGCCCACAATAAATCCTATGTTAACCTATGGGAAAATATTCCTCCATAGGAAAACATTAAAAATTCAAATGTTTGTCAAAATTCCACTTAATATTGTGTAAATGCCACAAGTAGATGTCACTGTTCCTGTTATGGGTATCCCTGGACACACAAAAAAGAATTAAAGCCAGGCAGCCATCTTTTCCCATGTAAAGTCTATGGGACAATGCTTTTTCCTATGGGAAAATTCACTAAAGGATTTTCACAATGTTATTTCTATGAGGTAATGTTTCTCTATGTGTGATGACAAAATAAATTATTGAAAAATTTAAAACAGTTATTTTTGGGTAAATCATCATCATCATCAGCCATTTTCAATCCACTGCAGGATGAAGGCCTCTCCAGCAACTTTCCAGTTCCTTCTGTTTTGAGCACTGGCAATCCATTTACTACTCAAAAACTCATGAATTTCATCTATCCATCTCCGCCTTTGTCTTCCAGGTTTTCTTCTAGCCCCTCTTGGGTACCATTCTGTTATTTTCTTAGTCCATCTGTCATCATGTCTTCGAGCTATGTGTCCTGCCCAAGACCATTTTAGTTCTTTAGTTTTGATAAGAATGTCCTTTACTTGAGTTTGCTGCCTAATCCATGTGTTTCTCTTCTTATCTAACAGTCTGATTCCCAATATAATTCGTTCCATTCTTCGCTGTGTAGTTCTTAGCTTCTCTTCCATTCTTTTGGTGAGTGCCCAAGTTTCACTTCCATAAGTCATGGTGGGGAGTATACATTGATTCATTATTTTACGTTTCAGACAAACTGGGATATTGCTCTTCAGTATGTGGCTATATTTCCTGAATGCTATTCATCCAAAATTTATTCTTCTCTTGACTTCCAGCCATTTATCATTATTACAGCTAATAACTTGTCCCAGATAAGTATATGACTCCACCTTTTCAATTACTGCTCCTTCAATCATTATTTCCCTTTCCGTGGCATACTTGTTCATCATTACTTTTGTTTTAGCCATATTCATCTTTAGTCCAAAATCCTTACTAACTGTGCATAAATGATTAAGATTTTCCTCTAATTCTTTGGGATCGTGGCTTATGACCACAATGTCATCTGCAAATCGTAAATGGTTTAGGTACTCTCCGTTCACATTGACTCCTTTCTGCGACCAGTCTAATCTTCTGAAAGCTTCCTCAAGGGCAGCAGTAAACAGCTTCGGAGATATTGTGTCTCCTTGTCGAACTCCTTTCTCGATTTTAAATTTGCTGCTGTCTTTGTCTAGTCTAATAAAGGATGTAGCACTCTCATATATTTTCTTCAAAATCATAATATATGGAGTATCTATGCCTTGTCTTTCCAGTGCCCGAAACATTGCCTTATGCTGTATGGAGTCAAATGCCTTTTCATAATCCACAAATGCCAGGCATAATGGTGTTTTATATTCATTTGCTTTCTCCATTAGCTGTGATATTACGTGAAGGTGATCCATAGTTGAGAATCCTGTCCTAAAGCCAGCTTGCTCTTTCGGTTGATTCTCATCAAGTATTCTTTCTAATCTGTTAGTAATGACACTTGTGAACAACTTGTAGATATGGGATAACAAGCTAATTGGTCTATAATTTCCAATTTCTGATTTATCTCCTTTCTTATGCAGCAAAACTATGATTGCATTATTCCACTGCTTAGGCATCACACCTTTTCTAATGCACTTTGTGAAGAGCCTTGCCAGTTTTTGTGTTATGTCTCTTCCTCCCAATTTTAACAACTCTACAGTAACTTCATCTTCCCCCGGGGCTTTCCGATTCTTCATTTTCTTCAATGCATGTTCTACCTCATCAGGAAGAATATCGGGTATGTCGTATGTGTTGCTACTTTGCAATCCATGTTCCCCACTGCTGGAATCATTCCCTTGCTCCTTGTATAATTCTCTATAGTAGTCTTCTGCTATTTGAATTATGCCTTCTCCGCTGTTTATAAGTACACCATCGCTATTCTTCAGTTTCAGTATCATTTGTCTTTCTGTATTACTGCTCATGGCTGCTGATTTAAATCCTTTATTTTCCCTTAATGCTTGTTCTACTTTTCTTGTGTTAAATCTTCTTATGTCCTCTCTGAGTCTCTTTCTAATGGCTTTGCATAACTCAGTATACTCAATTTTCTCCCTGTCAGTGTTTTTCTTGCTCTTCATTTGTCTTGACAAGTGTTTCTTGACTAATTTTTTCTTCTTTGGATTTCTGGTTCCCTATAGGTTTCTTGGGCTTTATCACTTTCAGAAAGTTGTAATATTCCTCGTCGATATCTTGGTCCTGAGCAGTCTGCAGAAGCTCAAACTTGTTCTTAAGTTCCAGTACATACTGCTTTTTCTCCTCCTCTGTTATTTCAAAGACCTTTGTATTATTTACTCGAGTCAGTTTTTTCCTTTCCTTTCCTACATCTATATCAAGTGTACATCTTACCATTCTGTGATCACTTCCAACATTTACCTTATTCAGGACGGTAACATCATTCACAATATATCTTCTGTTAGTGAGGATGAAGTCGATTTCATTAGTTGTTAATCCATTTGGACTCTTCCATGTCCACTTTCTGTTCACCCTTTTCTTGAAAAAAGTGTTCATTACTGACAGTCCTTGAGATTCTGCAAATTCCACAAGTCTTTCACCTCTTTTATTTCTTTCACCAATTCCAAAATTTCCTGTAGTTCCTCTTTCTGCGCTGTTTTGCCTTTTTCCAACCTTAGCATTGAAGTCCCCCATAATAATAGTGTAGTGGGTTTTCTGCTCATCTAGAAGACTCTCAATTTCAGTGTACATTTCTTCAACGTCTTCATCATCATGGCTCGATGTTGGTGCATAAATCATTATAATCTTTAGCTTGTACCTCTTAGAAATCTTGAGTATTAGTCTTGACACCCTTGGTGATGTACTTTTGAATTCCAAAATGTTGTTTTTTAAATCTTTATGGACCAGAAACCCAACTCCACCTTCACTCCTTTCACTGTTTCCATTGGTGTACAGCAGATTTCCACTTGATAGACTTATAAGTGACTCATTTCTTCTTCTTTGGGTAAATACACAACCCCAACTGCCAAAACTTAACCTCTAGACTCACCACCACTTATATTTTCTCAAACACATATTTTCTAATGTTGGTGGTCCCTAAAGACGCACTTTTAAATCCAAAACGCAGGAACACATTTTAACGGCACTATTACACATTAACACAGTCCACTACCTTTTTTTTTTTTTTTTTCCCCTCCTAAACATACATAAATTTTGGGTCCATTACATTGACACAGTCGCATTTCATGCATATTCCTTTTTTTTTTTTCTTTTTTTTTTGTGTATTCACATCAGGTATTACCTAGTTTAATATAAAGAAAAAGCAGATGCAATGGCTAATACAGAGACAACTAACAAATAGTGGAAACAGAATCAGCTCTATTTGACCAGATGATGAATTTTGATTACATTTGCTTTCTGAAGTAAAATTAACACACAAAACGCAATCTGTATGTTTCAAGGAAAGAAAAAAACGCTCAAAAACATTCGTCTTAAAGAAGGGCAAACTGGCTTTGTAACTGGGCAGATATTAGTACATAACATGCACACAACAAAAGGAACTAACCACATAGTGCAAATGAGTTTAGTTTGTAGAAATTTCTCCTGAAAAGCAAATTATCACTCTTTGTTACATTCAGAAAAAAGCAGAAAATCACATGAATATACATTTTTTAAAAAATGTCGAGGTGCGGAATCAGGAAGAACGAGACGTGAAAACTACACGAAAGGAAAGAAAAACCTGGCAAAAATTTCATTCAAAGGGTCTCGTGAAGTGAGAAAATAATAGGATTATGCAATAATTTTAATTACTGCGTGCAAGAGCATTTATCTGTACAGTCTCAATCAAAAAAACTTTTTGGACTTGCAATCAGAGAAAAGGCTCTCAAGTAGAATATTATAAAATAGTACAAGGTACTTTGGATGATGTGTAGGGAACAAATTATAGAATTTATATGGAAATGAAAGTATAGTCAGAATACCTAATAAAGGAAATCCAGAGATGGACTATTTTTAAATGTTGTTCGATATAAATTCGCAACTTTATCAGACTTGGTATTTGTGACAATTCCATTTATTTGTATAAATATTTATACAAATAAATTATGTCTGACACCATCTCCATCAGAACACGCAGTAGCTCAACTGTGAATGTGTAAAATTAATGTCCCGCACAGTCCCGAAACATTATCATACGAAATGTTATCCTGTACTTATAGTGGACACCACCCAACAGGAACCTGACGTCATTGTGACAGCTCTTATTGCCCTAATATCAGAGCAAAAAATAAATAAATAAATAATAATAAGAAGGGATAATATATATATTATTATAATAAATAATAATATATATATATACACCTTAGATAGGTATATATATATATATATATATACACCTATCTAAGAAAATAATAAAAACTAGATAATAAAATCCTGTCCATCGGGCAGCCCAAACCCAGGGAACCAGCAAAAATGAATAAATAAATTAATACAAATTAGAAGTGATTAGAAGGGGAAAAAAAGTAATAATAAAATAAAATAAAATTAAGAAAAAAAAAATATATATATATATATATATATATAAAAAATAAAGAGAAAAAAAAAAAAAAAAAAATATATATATATATATATATATATCTGATCCCGCACTGGCCAAAAGCCAGTGCCAGCAGGGGTCTCCACTAGGAAGGCTAGGAGGTATTCTGTAGTTGAGTGTGAAGATGTCTCCGGCGATCAAAAGCATGACGAGCAAATTCTTGCAAGGACTGGAAGTTTTCTGTGGTGCTCAGGAAGTCTGGCTCGTTTCCGGGGACAGTGATACTGGTGGAGAGAAGAAGGTTCTGTCGAAGATCTTGGTATTGATGGCAGTGGTATAAAATATGTTCCCAGTCTTCTGGGTCACCACAAGAACAGAGAGGTGATTCAGCAAGGTTGAGAGTTGCAAGTTTGGCATTAAGGAAGCCATGACCAGAGAGTAAGTAGAGTGTACAGACCAGGATGAAACCATTTCTGAGTGGACTCTAACATGGCAAAGGTGACGTTAGGGATGAACTTTAAAGTAACAAGACCCTTAGAGGTAGCGGACCATCTGTCTTGCCAGCTCTGCATCAAAATATTCCAACAGCATCTTTTTTCTGCCTTGGGATCCACAGTGACATCGATGGTAGTGCCAAGAAAGGTAACAGGGACAGCGTGCCTAATGTAGAAGCACAGGCCTCGATACATAAGAAAGAGATCGAGGGGCAGACAGCCATTAAGGACCTGCGAAGCAGGAGTAGACAGTCCTACAGGCCCTGCACATTGCTAAAAGCATTTTACGTTGAATGCTGTGAAGTTTAGGCCATACTGAAACCTTCTTAACATGCCAGAATCAGGTGGCCGCACCATAGGAACAAAGAAACACAGCTTTGTAATATAACCGTAGAGAACGAGAATTAAGACCCCAAGATTGTTTAGAGAGACACAGAAGTGAGAAGGTAAGTTTTTTGACTTTCTCTGAGAGATCTTCCAAATGTTTAGTAAATGTAAGTTTACTATCAATGAGCAGACCAAGCAATTTTAGAGAAGAAACCATGGACGGTGATTTATTTTGAAGTTTTACAACAGGTGGCCGTGAAATATTAAGCGAACCCTTAACCAGCATCATTTTAGTTTTCGATGAGGATATGGATAACTTATTTGTGGTGGACCATTGAGAGAGATCTGACATGACTAAGTTGGCAGTGCTTTCAAGGGAGGCACGGGAATTGCTCTGGATCAGCAGGGTGAGATCGTCTGCATAGGCCAATTTGGAAGTATAAGGAATAGTTTTAAGGAGCCATTCGTCAAGAATGATGTTCCAGACAAGTGGTCCAAGAACAGAGCCTTGGGGATAGCCCCTAGTGACAGAGCGGGAGATGGAGTTAGATCCAGAAATAAAAGAAACTGTACGGTTTTCAAAATAACTTCTTAAAAGGTTATAGAGAGGAAGAGGACAATCGGCAGCACGTAAGCGAGCAAACAAACTAGACCACCATAACAGATCAAACGCCGCAGAAAAATCAACAAAAATAGCAAGAACGTATTTAGAATTTGCAGAATTAACTCGAGAAAGGAATTCAACGACAGCTTCTTCAGTTCGGAAACCATATTGATCTTCTGATACAAGAGAGGTGTTCGTGAACAGTGAAGTGAGTCTTATAGCAATCAGCCTTTCAAGTGTTTTGGCCAAATGCGATAACAGAGCAATAGGACGGAAGGACTTGCCACTTTGGGTGTTTGAAGGTTTAGGAATTAGTTTAAGAAGAGCTGTCTTCCAGATAACAGGGAATGTGCTTAGTTTCGGTGCTGTTTGCGGGTACTGACCAATAAACAGTAGGGGGAATAGGATTTGTTCCTCGTAAGGCGATAAACAAGACCCCATGGGTCCTGACTGCCAGTAGAAGTAACTAAGTTCTGCCAAGATTTTATTTTACAGGTGGTGATGGTTTTGACGTATTGTCTTTTGAGAACTTGATATTGTGTTTTAAGACTTTCGACGTCGGGAGATGGCCAGTTCCTGCGATGTCATTGGTAAGTGCATCTAGCCTGATGCACTTGCTGACGAAACAGAGTAAGTTCTCGGTTCCACCATGGAGTAGGATGGGAGGACTGAATTTTCTTTTTGGCTGCTTTATAACAGGCGTGGCTGAGAGCATCATTAACATAGGAAGCTAATTCAGAAGCTGTAAAGTGATGGATGAAGTTTATGGTTTCAATTGGGAAATGAATGTTGATTGAGTCATTAAACCGGTTCCACATGATGCGTCACAAAGAAAATCTTCTATGGTCCTGTAGTATATACAAAGTATTCAAAGTATTTTATTATTTTTTTTTTGGCGGGCTCCAGGGTTTCCCCTATTCGCCGCCTGTAGTATATACAGTAAATCCCCGCTATTCGCGGTATCTGTATTCGCAGTCGCTGATTTAATATAAAATGAAACCTAAAAAAATGTGAATTTTAAAGCGCCGTGAACATTTTCCCCCGTAAAAAAAACATGGGCGTGACTAAAATTCTTTCTCGGTCAAAATAGTGCTCAGTGGGTGGGAGGAGAGAGGGGTGACAAAATCGCAGCGTGGATGTTTCTCGCTAATCCTTGTTCAGTATGTGTTATGCACTTGTCATGGAAGGTTTCATCGTTTGCTTTTAATTTATATGCTTATAAATTGAATAAAATTTATCAATTTATAAATTGATATGCTTACAAAAGTGATAAATCTACCGTTTTGCAGTGTAAAACAGACTTTTTCGAGTGTATTAATGGAAGAAAGTGACTTTATTGTGGACAAGTTCTTTCTAACCCGTACAAAAATATGGCTACGAATAACAAGGGAAATGTGAAAAGATCAAAGAAGGTGATGACATTAGCGAATAAAATTGAATTATTAAATTAAATTTTTAATGGTGAAAGTGTCTCCTCAGTGGCAAAATATTATAAAATCAATGAGTCAACGGTACGATCAATCAAGAAATCAGAAGAAAAAAATCCGCAGTGGTGTCCATGAAAATGTCCTAATTGCTTCAAAAATTTGCTCTGTAACTCGCGATGTTAAATTAGGAAAAATGGAAAAGGCTTTAAATCTGTGGATAGACAACCGAACTCAAAATAAAATTCCGTTAAGTTCACTCATCATTCGTGAAAAGGCAAAACTCCTTTATCAACACTTTAGCGAAATTGGTGATAGCACTGGCGGGATAAGTTTTTTAGTTAGCAAAGGCGCTGGTTTGAAAGATTTGTTTGAAATTTCTAATAAATATTACATTTAATATTAAATTGTTTCTTATTTTCATTTCGATGCCATATGCTTGCATTTCACTATGTATTGTCTATGTACATAGTCATATTATGAAGGTACATAGACAAAATTTTAGACTAGTTTTTCTTATATATTTCATACTTTGGAACAGAACCCTTTTATTTACTATGGGAGCCATAACTCAGTATTCGTATTTTCGGTATTTGCAGCATTTCTCAGGAATGTAACCCCTGCGAATAGTGGGGGTTTACTGTATATATATATATATATATATATATATATATATATATATATACAGTCAGTCTTCGTATAACACGTGTTTACACTACACAAATTCGATCATACAAGATTTATAAATAGGGGAATGATATCTTGTATAACACGAACCGAATTCGCTTATGCACGATTCGCCTTTGTGTTTACAAGAAATGGCAGTCAAATGCAAAATCACCCCAACTGAATGCAACACCATAGGAATGAAGAGAAGATTCTGACAATGTATTTGTTTTTTACATCAGTGAAGGGGAAACACATTTCACCATAATAACGTAAAAACCAACACAATTCCAGCAATCGGTATAATCGCAAATGCAATTAGATCGAGTTTACTACCAGTTTATAACAGATTCCACTAGCAGGAACGCAACTGGAAATTGTTTTTATTGTTTTATGGTAGTAACCCCTAGAAATGTGAGGTATTAATAGTGTATCTCTGCCTTTACGGTGTTGTTTATTCAGTTGCTACACGCGCACAGCTCTGTTTATGTGTATCAAGCGTGCCTCCTCATTGTGTAATTGTGCTTTATTCCCTAAAAATGAGTAAAATACTTAAAAGGTTCATGAAAAGGAAGCGTCCTGGTGAAGACACTGCACATTCAGAGAGAGAAAAAGAAAAGCAATATCGATAAACAGAGGCGGACTGGGTCAAAAATTCTTACCCGGGAAAATTTGTAGTGGCCGCATACTATGGTTTATGGCCAAAATCACACCGGCCTCTGGCCCACCGGGGTTCCCCCGGTAAGGCTTATGGCCAGTCCACCTCTGTTGATAGAGAAAAAATATGAAATTGTGAAACGCTTTGAGCGAAATGAAAGACCATGTGATGTTGCTCGTGCTACAGACCTAAATGAGGCAACCCCGAGAATTACAAAGAATGCCGAGAAAATAAAAACAACTTTCATAGCAGGAACAACTCAAAGTGTAACTAAAATCCATTAGATTAAGAATTGGAAGAGATGGAACAGCTGTCATCTGTTTGGATCGAAAATCAAACAAAAAACAAGTTTGCTTACGATAGAAGCAAAAGCAGTAGCAATATTTTATTACGTAAGTATTTTATTACAATTATTTATTGTGTTTGGTAATGTTTTGGTTACAAATGTGTGTTCAATCTTGGGTGGTTGGCACCTAACCCTATTTTTCCCATAGGGCCTGTTTATATTGCACGATTTTGCATTGCACGAGGGTTTCTAGGAACGCAACTATCGTGCTATACGAGGACTGACTATATATATATATATATGTGTGTGTGTGTGTGTGTGTGTGTGTGTGTGTGTGTGTGTGTGTGTGTGTGAAGGACTGGTGAATCCAATAAAATGCTTAAACACCGAGCACATATATATATATATACACACACACACACACACACACACCAAGTGTCAGCCCAGGCTAAATATTTTTTATTTATTGAGGTTTTTGTGGAGTATATAAAATCATAGTAGTTGGAATAGAAAAGTAACCAATAGCTGACAGTTTTTATTTCAAATATAATTATTTTTGTTTACATTGAATTTTGTTGAAGCATTCTAGACACAAAGTGGTTTGATTTTCACAATCTTGACAAAATATTTTAACTTTTTTTGCCTTCCTGTCTGCTTCTTTCTTTCCTTTTTCAGGAATTTTCTTGTAACACTCCCTGCAACGTTTCCTACCTTTCCTTGCTTGACCTTCCATTTTATAAAAACGTATGAATTCTGTCAGGTGCTTTTGTTACTTTTGTTGTAGTCTCTTCTATTCAATAAACTGTATATTATACTTTCTCGGAATTGAAGGATGGATAGACTATTATTAGTCCCAAATTTACTCTGTACCACCCATGCATCGACTAGCATGGTACCAAAGATGGTTTCCATTGCAGGTTTTTTATACCATTTTATGGTTTTACGCATGCTACTATAATATGATGCCAATTGGTCAGATATATCCACTCCCTTCTTTGGTTGAGTTTAACTGATAATAACATTGGGTTTCTTGATTTTTTTTTTTTTTTTTTTTTTCTCTCCCTTTCTATTGTTCTTGCTTGTCTCAATAATTTTACACTGAGTTTTACATGTTGTTAGCATCATTACTGGTCTTTTATCGATCCATTTCATGATTTTCACTCCTTTGTTATTCTCAAGAGTGATTATGTTTCCCTGTTTCATTTTTTTTTTCTGTAATATTCCTTGGTATTCCTTTTCGATTGCTTCTTAGTCCCACAGAGAAAAGTTTTCTTTTCTAATAACTCTTGCGCTAGAGGGAAACTGGTGTAAAAATTATCCGAATAAAGAATACATCCTTCATTGAGCAAATTAGCCATCAGTTTCATTGAGACAGCATGGGAGTGTCCTTTACCTTCCACTGAATCATCGTTTCCAGTATAAATTGAGATTTCATTTCCCTTGGGAAAACATAATTTATAAAATTTGATCCCATATTTATGAGATTTGGTAGGGATGTACTGGTGAAAGAGTTGCCTTCCACACCGAGGGATCAAACTTTCATCAGTGATCCAGGTTTTTTCTTTGCTTTAACACCCTTTGAAAATTCTAATTTTGTTTAGACAGTATTGTCCATTGGCAGTTTCATTGTCAGAGAAATGCCAATATTTCAGCAGATCTAGGAAACGACCTCTACTTGTAGATTTCCTAATGAGATTATTTGAGTATAAATCTTTTTTTTTTTGACCAGTGTGATCTTATATCTGGGAAATGAACAATTCCCATTATCAATAATATTCCAAGAAATTTTTCCTCATCTGATTCAGTAGTTAATCTCCAATCAGCTTTCTTCTTTTTGGGTGTTCATATATTACTAGCTGCTGATGACAAACAGTGCTATGCATATCTGTTGGTTTCAGTCACCATCATCCTTCAGATGATGGTGACCGAAACAAATGACAACCCATTTTTCTTGCACATACTGTGTTATTTGTCACTTAAATGAACCGAATTATTAAAAAAAAAAAGTCTTCATTTGAGAAAGAAAAGTTGAGTCTATCTGTCTCTTAAGCTTCATGTTAATTAAACGCTCTGGCAGGAATGTGTTAAGTACAGCAACTGAAGTGTTTTTTTTTGCTACAACTCTGAATTTTTGCCACCAGTAAATGTTTTTAGAAAAAACCCAGAAATCACTCTGAACATTATTATATGGGATATAGGATGTGTATTCTAATGGTATCCTGCCATTACTCAATTGGGGGGGAGGGTCTTGCACCATTAGGAAAATTAGATCTTGCATTATCCTGCATAAGAAACCATAGCTTGTCCTTCAATTGGACCTTTGTTTGTGAATAGTTTGCCCAAATGCACTTGCAGTGCATTAGTATAATAAGTGCCACGTCTTGTGAAAACATTGGTTCTTTAGGCTTCTTAAATCATCTCGTATCTCCTGACCAGTTTTTCCCAATTTAACACAAACTCTGCCACAGTTCTTTGAACAATAACTGCCACTTTAGCTATCATTACATTTAGTACTTCATCAAAACATGACAGCAAAACAAAATAATAAAAAATTGTTTGCATTCTGACTCCTGCTAGTGAGGTTTTACCAAGCGATCAGATTGAAGAATTGGTATGTAAAAAACATTTGGATTATACTCTTTCCTGTGTATATTTTCAATTAAACTTTGTTAGAATTCAACTTGCTATCACTTATTTATAATACTACTTGCATTTCGTATTCGTGCTTCATTTTAAAGATTCATGGAACTGTTTTGTCCTGTAGAATCAACTTCGAATGAGGATAAGGTTATCTTATACTCTCAATGGATCTCCAATTTTAGAGCAAGCAGAAGTAAATAACTTTCCTCAGATCATGTGGCAATGATAATAAAAAGAAAAAAAAAAAAAAAAAAATGTAGATAGGTATGTATCTATATTGTTGCTTAAAATGTAAAACTTTTTTTTTTCTTCCCAAAATGGTATTAGTAAAAAACAAAAGATGTAAGGAAGCCAACCTTTTTCTGCATTAGCAAAAAAAAAAAAAAAAAAAAAAATAAGTTTATATATAAAAATTCTTCTCACTGTCAGAAAATATCAATCCAACTCCCCATAAATTTCTGTAGATACAACACCCCAAGAAGGAATTTTATTCTGGTCAATGACAATCTCCAGTTTACTAGTCCCCCCCCCTTCCCCAATAGTTTGTATTTATGCTGTCTGGATTTTGTAGCCTATGCCATTATGAAAATTCTGCTTTCATTCAGTTTTCAATAGAGAATTATATTCAAAATTTTTTTACTTGGTCAGCTATACATTTACAAAAGATAGTGTAATGATATTATTCATTTATGCAAAAAATGAATAATATTATTACACTATCTCTCTGTAATTATATGATAATGACAGAGTTATGATATTTATTTATTTATGCTTATATATTTAATATATTTATCCCTTGATTTATGTCCTGTATCATCGTGAAAATTCTACTGTCATTCAGCTTATGTTGTTTTCTGTAAAGATTTTTATTCAAAAAATTTTCCTCAGTCAAATACATATTGATACAAGATATTATAATGTAATGATATTAGTTCTGTAAACAAATTATGTTAACTGTTAGGTTAATGGCAGTGACAGTTTTGTAACTTTCATAATTTCACTGGAGATACAACTATGTAAGTTCACCAGAATTGGAGTAGTGAAGCATTGTGAATATTTCTATTATTTCCTCCTGATAAATAATTATAAATACCATAATGCCAAGCTATCTTATTTGTAGCTGCAATAGTTGTTTATTGACGCCGAGGAGAAACAATTTCTAATTCAGCAACTCAGTCTCATTCAAGAACGATGTCTCCACACTGAACGAAAACCAAGCTTTTGATTTTTTGTTTAATAGAAACGTAACATCATGGAGGAACTTTTGTATAGCAGACCCCACAGGAGAAGTGTCCCACCTGGTCTGCCAGATATTTATTAGTTCATTGAAGCATCTTCGTTGCTCATTCTTTGATTCAGCATGCAGATTAATTTCAATGTCAAGTATACTTGTGCAAATCATCTTTTCAATGCAGAAATATAAACCCTGATAGGTAAGGAAAAGATCAAGAGAGCATAGCCAGCAATAACTGGAGGGCATGGAAACGGTTTTGCACACATTAGAGTAATACATAATAACGTAGACCACTGAATGGAATTTGATTTTTATTGGAATTTTGCATCACCTACCCCATGGAACCATGCCCCAGCAGCATAAGTTACCATAAAGAGGAAGACAGCCTGGTAATAAAGGTGCAGAGTTTTCCTTGATTGACCCCATTGGGACCTGGAAATTCAGTTGACAAAACTGGAAAACATTTTAATTTTGGAACTTTGATGAAGAAGATGAGGTAAGAAGCTGAGTTTGTGATCAATAATGACACCTAAATATTTAGTTTCAGTCACAATGGGTAAAAGTCCATAAATTTTGGTTTAAAATTTGGATTCAAAATTTTTTGTCTTGGATGAATTAATTTTAAGTTTATTAACTTAAAATCAGTTAATAAACTTAAAATTAGTACAGAAAGGAAATGCAGAACATGGGGGGAGGGTCATGCTCTTAGTTAAGAAGCATATTAAATCTTAAGGCAATGCATCAAGTCAACATGGGTGGCCCATACATTGTTGAGTCACTTTGGTGTGACATAATCACTGAAAAAATGAAAATGGGAGTAGGAGTGTGTTATAGGTCTAATAACAGTGATGAGTATAACAAACAGCTATACAAAAAAATGTAGTGGGCCAGTAAATCAGAATGTCTTATGGAGTATTTTAACTTTCCAGATATTGACTGGAACTTTAGGTGGGTCATTCACACACTAGCAAGACTTTTGCAGATATATTGGATGACTGTTTTCCGCAGCAGCATGTTAGAGAGAGAGAGCATTACTCTTGATCAGATTATTAACAGTGATTCTGCATGCATAAATAATCTGAAGATAAAAGAACCACTAGGTGGCAGTGATCACAGTGTATTGACATGGGATTAATTTAAAAATGTAATTAACAGGAGACCTCATTTTAGGAACGGTGTTGAGCTACTAGAACGAGTACAGAGAAGGGCAACAAGATTAGTGAGCAGAACAAAGGGTTGCTGTTACCAAGATAAGCTTAAGTTCTGCAAATTACAGTGTCTGGAGACTAGGCACCTGCGAGGTGATCTGATTGAGGTGTATACGGTCTTGAATGGTTTGAGCAAACTCAATGCTGATGGGATTCTTCCTCTTGCTCAGATTCTGCAACTGAGGGGACATAAATTCAAATTGAGGAAAGACAGTTGTAAAATAGATGTGCAGAAATTTGCCTTTAACCAGTGGGAGGTTGATTGCTGGAACAGACTTTCATCTGTCGTTGTGGAATTCTACAGCTTAAATAAATTCAAGGCTGAGCTAGACAAGCTTTTGGAGTGAATGGATGGGTGAAACGTAAGTTTTTTTTTTTTTTTTTTTGGCTGGTGCTACAATGCAGACAAAAAACTGGCTTCACCTTAAAAGAAGTAACATTTGTAGTGGAACGTATAAGATATTGTTTGATTACAGTCATTTTGTTTGTCGCAAAGCAAAGGTATTGCATCAGCTATTTCTATAAATACTGCATTTGACGGGTATGCACTCTCATTAGTATCCTGTTTTGCGGAGGTGTAAGCATGGCTCCATATGTTTAGTTCACACCAAGAAAAAAAAAGTGTAGTCATGCCTCTGTCCCAGGAAGTGCTTTCTATGCATGCTATTGCTGATAAAATAGGCTGCCACCAGTGAACAGTATCCCGGGTGCTGAAATTAAAACGTGAAACCAGTGATGTGAGGAGAAGAACTGGATCAGGCCCTGAGAGAGTAACTACATCTTCCCAAGATCGATATTTGAAATGGTTATGCCTTCATAATCACCATGCTAGTGCTCCTGGTCTAAAATTGGACTTTGAGATGGCCTCTGGCATTGAAACAAGTGCACAAACTATGCAAAGATGACTTTTGGAATGTGGTCTACATGCCTATTGGCCCAAGAAGAAGCCTTTGTTGACCCAACAAATCAGGAAGAAGTGACTTACTTGGGCTAAAACACTTTTCGTGGACTAAAGAGCAATGGGACACTGTCATCTTTTCTGACAACTCGAAATTCAGCCTGCATGGCTTGGATGGGAAGCGATATGTCAGAAGACGAAAATTGGAGCCATACCATCCTGACTGCATAACACCAACTGTAAAGTTCCCCGCCGGTCAGGTGGTCTGGCAATGCATAACAAGCAAGGGGGGTGGGGCGAATTAAGTTTACTAATGGAATGGTTAATCAGGAAACCTGCACTGCTATCTTAGAGGAGTGCCTGGAACCCATTATTAGGGATCACCACACAAACTTCCAAAACTGCATTTTTCAACAGGACTTGGCACCATGCCACACAGCAAAATTGGTAAGTTTTATGCTATTTAGATTTAATGATGAGTTTGGCTTCCTGTCTCACAAGGCTTACTTACACCAATGATTTCCCTCATTTTTCTCTTAAGATGCAGTCATACCTCAGAAATGCTGGCATTACAGTGTTGGACTGGCCCGGCAACAGTGCAGATTTGAACCATATTGAAAATTGCTGTTACATAATGTCATCTAAAATTGCTTAGAAGAAGCAATTTTAGATGACATTACCAAATTTTTCAGAACCAGCACATCAGCATGATTATACTTCATTCTGTTGCAAGGACATGGTTTATGCAAATTCACCCAATAAGTAATATTGAGCTGCAGGAGAGCATTGTAAGCGTGGTACCACGAAATTGGTCAACTGTATATCCAGAAGTTGATCAACTCTATGCCAGATCATTGCAACACTATAATTGCAGCTTGAGGAGGAGGAACAAAATATTGAGGACTTATTTTATTGATTTGCGGTACGTAATACTATTACGTTAACTTGTCATTTCAGTTTGTACACGTAAATGCAATAAAATGTACGTTTGATTGTCTTGATTGCCATTTGCATGATTTCTTATATTTCAATTAATTATGCATTTTACCCTTTGGGAAGATATTTATGGCAGTTAGGTATATCAGGTGGAGTCTTTTAATTGATTTCATGCACGGAGATATATATTCCATCTGGCAAATGCATTTCGAACATTTCTGCAACCCACAATAGGGCAGAAAACACATTATTTGCAAAATTTAAAAGTGATGCAGTTTTTTTTGTCCGCCACTGTATATTAACTTGCTTTCTTCTATCATATACCTCTACTAATGCTAATCATCAAGGGTAAAGGGGAATGTTTTTACTTTCATAAGAGGGAGACTACAGTGGTCTCAAACAGTTTTTAAATTCTATACGGAGGGATCAACTAATGTTGTTACCAGCAACAAATTCTAAATGGGAAGCATTTGGGAAAATAATCATAGAAGCTACTAGGCTTTTCATACCAGCTAAGAAATACCATTCAAGGCATAGACCGAAATGGATGTCAGATGAACTGAGACGATGCATGGGATGCATATAAATTATCAGGTAATACTGAAGCCTACAGTAGATATAAACTACCTATGGTAGATATAAACTAGTCTGTAATCAACACAAAAAAGAGGTTAGGTAAGCTAAGGTAGATTATGAGAAGTTGCTAGCAAAGAATGCCAAGGAAAGCAGCAAAGACTTCATTACTTATACTAACAATAAACGGAAGGTATTGAACCACATTGGCCCCCCCTTGGTGGTGATGGTTTAACTGTTGATGATCCTGCCCAGGTTACTTACAAACCGAATAGGTATTTAGTTTCTACATTCACACATGATGATGATGTTCTTTATTGAGAGGAATTCCGGGAGTTCATCTGTATCTAATAAGATACTAAATGATTTTGTGATAATTTAGTTGAAAATGGAAGAGGAATTGTTGAAACTTAATGTAAAAAAAGCACCTGGTGTGGCTGGCATGTATCCAATTAGATTAAGGGAGGCAGCAAAGGGGGTAAGCAAACCTTTAGCCATAATTACAATTGCATCTCCACCAGATGATAGAGCTCTCTGAAACACATGTACTATTTGTGGCTATCAACTGTCAACTTGTGTTGGTGCTACAACAGTTTATCAGTTTGGCAACCTGTTGGTAAATTTATCACTATGACTGTGACAAATTTTTCAGTACCAACACATCAGCATGAATATACTTCATGCTGTTGCAAGGAGAGGGTTTATGTAAATTCAGCATGGTTCTTTTACATAACTTAAGTGTTTTCCACTTAAGTTATGTAAAAGACTTAATTATCACATTCTCAACTTAATTATCACATTCTAGTTCTACTAACCATTCAGTTAAGTAGAACAACTATTAGAGGAAGCTATTTTACTATAATAATACATACTGAACTAATTTAAGCCTTCCCACAGAGTTTCTTAACGCTACCTTCCAAACCACAATAGCAGTTAAATTTTGTACATCCATTTCAATGTTTCTCAACTGTTAATTTTAGTGTAATTTTTTTACAATTTGGATTATCGTCACCTTTCTCACTTTCTGTACTGGCATTTTCAAAATATTAAATATTCATACAAAAATTGGCCTCTGAAAGTAATGATTATAATAAGGTTATGTTTGTGTATATATTAATGCCCAATTAATATATGCAGTGCATCCTTGGTAAATTATACATTAAATGAATGTCTGTTAGCTTAAAATTAATTTCCATATAAACTAATGTAAGATGCAGATATAATTCCCAAGATTAGCCAGTAATTTTATTATTTTTTTTTTAAATTGAAATATGAATATATACAATTATTGTATTTGTAAAATAATAAGAGGAGTATACCTCAATATACTACGTAGAACACTTCCATATGATACTCTCCAGAAATTAAAGCAAAAAAATCGAAAAACTTCCATTAGAGTAAAAAATAATTTAACAGAATTAAATCAATTTAACGCAATTAAAAATATTAAAAGAATCTAACAAAAATATTCAAAATGATTTTCCTTCCTGAAGCTGACAACGCTTTTCGACCATATGTCGTGATCACATGAATGAAAATTCCTGTGCACCTATTAGTGACTAGAGGGAGTCAGAGTAGTGTGTATACAGAGGGGTGGCATTGTCGGGGCCACGTTATATCAAGGAGCTGGGTATATTCTTACCATGTGTACGCTGTATCCAAAAATTCCATTACTTCATACAGCATATCCCACCCACTTTTTCTTACTATTGAATACACCTTGAATTGTCAAACTCATTGAGTAAGCTTATCTGTGAAAAGATCTAAACCTCCCAAACACTTCCTAGTTGCTTTCACAAATGTACGTGGTCTCAATTCTAATCTCAACGATGTCCATTTCCACTTGCAGTCTGCTGAACCCCATGTACTTTTTCCTTTTTCTGACAGAATCTCAGTTATCAGTTGATTCAACTACTACCTCTCAGTTACCCAAATTATTCGCTGTATGATTTCTTTCGCCTCAAAGGTGGTACTTGTGCTTATGTCCATTCTGATATTCCCTTTCAGAGACTTGTAATTTGAAATTCTCCTCTTTTCGATCTTCTCTGGCTTCAAATCTCTCTACCTCATTGTGTCAAATTCATCTGTTGTCTCTACCGTTCTGCCAACTCAGTTAATCACTTGGAGCTCTTTGACTTCCTCTTTTTGCAACTAGACTTTCTTGAGTCCAACTTTCCTAACAGTGAGGTAATTTTCCTTGGCAATTTTAATGTTCACAAATGTTCATTAATGTTCTAGTAACACCGACCCAACTGGTCGAGATGCTGAGGCTTTCACAATTACTAATTAATTTAATGGTGAAATACCACCACTTTGCTTATTGGAGGCTTGAAGTGGTGGAACCCATGTTTAGTCTGTAGAGCTAAGTTCTGGTCAACCCTTCCCTATCTCTTCCATCATGCAGTATGATTGATGACTTTTGAGGTTATGATGAACGTCGTGGCGAGATCCAATATTCCTTACTTTTCGAGGGTACAGCTCTAAAACGGTGTTCGCAAGCCGGCCGCTAGTTAGTACACCGGACCGAACCTATTGGTAACACTCTAGGAGGCTTCCGGATCAGCTAGTGTATAATCTTGCTACCTCTACTCTGCCAGATAGTGACTAGAGGGAGTCCGATTAGTGTGTATGCGGGAGCATTGTCGAGGCCACGTTATGTCAAGGATCTGGGTATATTCTTACCACATGTACGCCATATCCAAAAATTTCATTACTTCATACAGCATGTCCCACCCACTTTTTCTTACTATTGAATACACCATGAATTGTCAAACTAATAGAGCAAGCTTATCTGCGAAAAGATCTAAACCTCCCAAGCACTTCCTAATTCATTTCACAAATATATGTGGTCTCAATTCTAATCTCAACGATGTCCATTTCTGCTTGCAGTCTGCCAAACCCCATGTACTTTTTCTGACAGAATCTCAGTTATCGGTTGATTCAACTACTGCTCATCTGAGATGCCCAAATTATTCGATGTATGATTCCTTTCTCCTCAAAGGTGGTACTTGTGCATATGTCTGTTCTGATATTCCCTGTCAGAGACTTAGCAATTTGGAATCTCCTCTCTTTGATCTTCCCTGGCTTAAAATCTCTCTACCTCATTGTGTCAAATTCATCTGTTGTCTCAACCGTTCTCCCAACTCCACTAATCACTTGGAGCTCTTTGACTTCCTCTCTTTGCAACTTGACTTTCTCTAGTCCAACTT
The DNA here is from genome assembly GCF_048544385.1 of Mastigoproctus giganteus. Lineage (NCBI taxonomy): Eukaryota > Metazoa > Arthropoda > Arachnida > Uropygi > Thelyphonidae > Mastigoproctus > Mastigoproctus giganteus. The sequence goes on along the minus strand of NC_143581.1, from coordinate 52,304,344 downwards.
TACTAACAGTGAGGTAATTTTCCTTGGTGATTTTAATGTTCACTACTCCAGCTGGCTTCCGTTTTCTAGTCACACCAACCCAGCAGGTCGAGATGCTGAGGCTTTTGCAATTACTAATGACCTAGCACAGATTGTTCGTTTACCTACAAGAATACTGGACAACCTTAATCATACAGCCAATATGCTTGATCTTTTTCTCACAAACAACCCTTCTAAGTACACGGTCGAAGTGAAAGGTCCTTTAGGCACTCCAGATCATCTTTTAGGCACTCCTCCTTTAATATAACTGGATAGATTCCATCCACCCCGGGTGCCTTTCTTGTGTTTATCTTCAACAATTTCTCCTCCACTTTACTCTCAGTTATTACAAGATTCTCTAGCTTAGTGCTAGAGTTGAATACACCTCTGGCTCCCCCCCCCCCCCGCTAAATAACTCCTCATGTGTGAATGTCGATGCAAAATATTCAATTATTTTGTTAGCTACCTGAGCAGGATCATCAACAGTTGACCCATCGATATCAAGTGGACCAATCTGATTCATCCCCTTCCTTCTCGAGTTTACATAAGTAAAGAACTCTTTGCTGTTTTTCTTTGCATCCCTTGCCAAAGATTTCTTGTAATCTGCCTTCGCCTGTCTAACCTCCTTTCTAACTTGGTTACAGATCAACTTGTATCTATCATAGGCTTCTGTGTCATGTGTTAATTTGTATGTATCCCATGCATGTATCTTCTCTGCCATATTGCCTCATTAGTTCTTCTGACATCCATTTAGGCCTAAACCTAGAACAATATTTCTTAGTTGGTATGTAAAGCCTAGTAGCTTCCAAGATAAGTTCTTTGAATGCTTCCCATTTTGCATTTGCTGTTGGTAACATCATCAGTTGGATCCACTGTATAGAATTTAAATACTGTCTCAGTCCATCGTAGTCGCCTTTACGAAAGCAATAACCCTTCCCTTTACCCCTAATGGTAGTTACCTCTTTCAGTAAATCCCACTTCAGCACACTGTGATCACTGCCACCTAGTGGTTCATTTATCTGCAGATTCTTAATGCATGAAGAATCACTGCTGATAATCAAATCAAGAGTATTCCTCCCTCTAGTTGCCTCCCGAACATGCTGATGTAGAAAACAATCATCCAATAAATCCACAAAAGTCTTGCTAGTGTGTGAGTGACAAGCCCCCAAATTCCAGTCAATATCTGCAAAATTAAAATCTCCCATTATAAGACTCTCTGATTTACTGGCCCTTTCTATTTCCCTGTACAGTTTCTTATTATACTCATCAGAGTCATTAGGCCTATAGCACACTCCTACTCTCAATTTTGATCTCCCAATGCTTATGTCACACCAAACTGACTCAACACTGCACTGTCCAGCGATGTCCACTGGCTTCACTTCCTTGGATTTTATGTATTTCTTAACTAATAGCATAACCCTTCTTACCCAGTCTGTCCTTTCTGTAGACGTTGTACTCCCCAAATTCCAGTTCTGCATTCCTTATATCTGTGTGACACCACGTCTCTGATAACCCAACAATATCTACCTTTGAGGTTTTGAGCAATACCTCAAATTCATCAAATTTATTTACTAAACTCCTAGCATTGGTGTACACGCAAGTATACATGCACCTATTTCTATTCTTAGCTACCCTAACACAACCCATGTGTTTACTTGTATCGCAATGACTCCCAGCAGTCTCTGAAATATCCTGCATCTTGTTTTTCAGGCTTCTGCTCATTCCAATAGAAGCAGTGCAAGAATCTCTTTCACCTCTGCCAGTGGCTACTGTTAATCTATTCGTCTTTGTCTCCCCCCAAGCTAGCAGTTTTCCGACCCACCTAACACTGCCTCGATAGCATCAGCAAATATTCTTGCACCCTTTCTATTTAAGTATATCCCATCCCTGTAGAAGCAATCTCTCCTGTTAACAAGTACAGTCCAGGCTGAAAAAATTCTACCTCTTGAGCCTTGCACAATCTTTCCAGGGCCGAATTGATCGACAAGGCTCTCATCATATACTAACTCCTATCGTGTCTGGGCAGAATTGCAGACACTTTCAAATTCGACCATATTTACGGCTTTTTGTCAAAAGTGACCTGTAGTTGTTAAGCAATTCTGCCGGTCTCCTACTCTTGATATCATTAGTGCTAACGTGTACAATTATATCACCTTTTGTGCCCTTAAAAGATCACAACTTGGTGATTCTCTCTTCTCCAATGGAACCTTTATCTCATGGCTATTCCCAACCTCGTGTTGTTTTTTGGCATTACAAGAATGCAAAATGGGATGACCTGCGAGACTTCTTTTCCTTGGTCGGATTACTGCTTCAAAACTTCTTATGTCAACGTTTGCTCAGATCTTGTCAGTGAAATTATTCTTGCAGGAATAGAATTCTTTATCCCACACTCCACTTTAAAATCTTGTCCTTTATCTAAACCTTTTTTTTTTTCCAATAAATGTGCTAAGGCTCTTCAAGAGAAGAATGTTGCTTGTTTCTAATTCTTCAGTTTCATTTTCTGCCTACACTGAAGCTCGCAACAATTGTAAAGCACTTATTAATCAGTCCAAACTAGAGTTTGAACAGGCTAAGAGTAGAAAACTTGCTTCTTGCCCTAATGGTAGCCGAGGATTCTGGTCTCTTGCCAAAGTTATTTGCCGCAACTTTTGCCCATCTCTTCTCCCACCTCTATCCAAACCAGATGATTCTGTTGTCACTTCAGCCATGGATAAAGCTGACCTGCTAGCATCCCATTTTACTTCCAGCTCATGTATTAATGATCTTGGTAAAACAACCTCGCACCATTCCCAACATGCTTCATTCAGTGCCTCCTGTGGTCCTCTGTCAAAAGGATATCAGAAGGATTTTGACGAATCTTAATACTAAGAAAGCTCCAGGTCCTGATCGTATTTCTCCACTTGTTCTCACAACCTGTGCTCCTGAACTTACTCCTATTCTTTGCCGTCTTTTTTCACTTTCTTATTCCAAAGGTGTTTTTCCTTCTGCTTGGAAATTTGCTCATATCCAGCCAGTTCCTAAAAAGGGTGACAAATCCTTCCCATCCAATTATCGTCCCATTGCAATTACTTCTACTCTTTCTAAAGTAATGGAGAAATCAATTAACCGCCAACTCCTAAACTACCTAGAAACCTTCCGTCTGATCAACGATCGCCAGTATGGATTCTGTCAGTGTCGATTCACTGGTGATATTCTGGCTTACGTTACCCATTTATGTACTAATTCAATGGAAAGGTTCGGTGAAACACAAGTAGTTGCTCTTGACATCTCAACGGCTTTCGATCGTGTTTGGCATAAAGGTCTAAGCAAGCTTCCATCTTATGGTTTGCCAACTGTTTTTAGTAATTGGTTATCCAGTTTTCTCTCTGATCGCTCACTGAGGGTGATGGTAGATGGCTCTCTGTCTTCTAACTTCTCCACTAATGCCGGTGTCCCCCAAGGTTCAGTTCTTTCCCCCACTCTTTTCCTCTTGTATATTAATGTCCTTCTTCCATTGACTGGAAATCCTATCCATAGTTTTGCTGATGATAGCACATTGCATTCCACTTTGAGAAACCTTATCCTGCTCAATCAGCTTCAAATTTTCGAAAATCTTCTACCAATTCCTTAAATGCCGATATTCAGGTAATTCTCCAGTGGGACAAAGACAACTTAGTTGATTTCAACCCTTCTAAAACTCAGTCTTATCTTATATCTCGCAAAAAGTATTCTTCTGCTCCTATGCTTATCTTTAGTGACACTCCGATTTCTAGGCAAAATGATATATCTCTTTTGGGGATTACCCTGACTTCTAATCTCTCTTGGCACAGGCACATTACAAATATTGCTTCCTCTGCATCTAAAAAACTTGGTTTTCTCTTTCGCTCTTGGCGTTACTTTTCTTCCAAACAGCTGTTCACTCTGTACAAATCACAAATCTGCCCTACCATGGAATATTGTTCCCACATCTGGGGTGGTGCCCCCAAAACCTCTCTCAGGTTGCTTGATTACATTCAGAAGAAGGCAGTTAGGTTAATTAATGATTCATCTCTAACAGAGTCTCCACTCGCTTTCTCATAGACATACTGTTTCTGCTGCATGCCTCTTCTACAGATACTTCCATGGGCACTGTCCTTCTGAATTGGCTGCTATAATTCCCGCTCTCTCTTTAAAAACAGTCCGAACATGTGCCGCCACCAGCCAACATCCATTTACTGTCCAACTTCAAACCCACAGAACCAACTTTTCATCTTCCTCATTTATTCATTCAACTGCCATTTTCTGGAACAACCTTCCTTCATACGTATTTCCTGAAAATTACAATCTACAGAAGTTCAAGTCCAATGTCAACAAATATCTTCTTTAGTCTTCTCAACCTCCAACCCAAGCACGGTACTAAGTACTATAGGTTCTAATACCTTGTGTTTGGGGTTCACATAAAAAAAAAAAAAAAAAAAAAAAAATGGTGATTAATTTTGCAATTAATGACCTTGCACAGATTTTTCATTTACCTACAAGAAATCCGAACAATCCTAACCATTCAGCCAACATGCTCGATCTTTTTCTCACAAACAATCCATTTAAGTACACGGTCGAAGTGAGTGGTCATTTAGGCACATCAGATCACAGCTTGGTGATTGTCTCTTCTCCAGTAGATCCTTTATCTCATAACTATTCCCAACCTCATGTTGTTTGGCCTTAGAAGAATGCAAAATGGGACTACCTGTGAGACGTCTTTTCTTCTTTTCCTTGGTCTGATTACTGTTTCAAAACTTCTGATGTCAACGTTTGCTCAGATCATGTCAGTGAAATTATTCATGCAGGAATGGAATCCTTTATCCCACACTCCACTTTAAAATCTCGTCTTTTATCTAAACCTTGGTTTTCCAATAAATGTGCTAAGGCTGTTCGAGAGAAGAATGTTGCATATCGTAATTGGCTTGTATCCAATTCTTCAGTTTCATTTTCTGCCTACACCAAAGCTGACAACAATTGTAAAGTAGTTATTAATCAGTCCAAACTAGATTTTGAACAGGCTATGAGTAGAAAACTTGCTTCTTGCCCTAATGGTAGCCGAGCATTCTAGTCTCTTGCCAAAGTTATTAGCCGCAATTTTTGTCCATCTCTGCTCCCACCTCTGTCAAAACCAGATGGTTCTATTGTCACTTCAGCCAAGGATAAAGCTGACATGCTTGCATCCCATTTTTCTTTCGGCTCGTGTATTAATGACCTTGGTAAATCACCTCCCACCATTCCCAACACACTCCATTCAATGCCTCCTGTGGGCTTCAATCCAAAGGATGTCAGAAGGATTTTGTTGAATCTTGATGCTAAGAAAGCGCCAGGTCCTGATGATATTTCTTCAATTGTTACAAATAATAATGCATATATCCAGTGAAATATTTTAATTGACTTTGGAGCTTTCGAGGCTGAATGTGCCTCTTTATCAACAAATGGAAACTTTACAGATAAAATTATTTAACTGACACAGAGTTTTGCGTGCAGTGAGCCATGCGAGGGCATGAGGTAGGCCATTCAATCATTAAACTTGTGATCATTGTTGCTGCATGGACATGCGTAGTTTTTCCTCCAGCGTTTAACTACACTTAAAACAGTTGCCTCTAAGATGGGGTGTAGTCTCATACCTTTGTTGCGGTTTGTGGCTCCCGCATTACATAATATATTAAGTGACTGTAACCCAGAGGTGGTGGCAAAAGTGTCGGGACTGGTCAATTACTTCGTAGTCCTGCTTGGGATTGAGATCGAAGTGGTTTGACCAGTAGTGTTCTATTGCGGACTGGTTAGTCTCAGCAAGGCAAATCAATCTGTCTTGTAGTAGCAGTAGTGGCATGTGATGCAAGAAAGTAAGTGTATGAGCTTATGCAGCATCAGCCAAAAAAAAAAACAAAAAAAACACACCATTCCGTCCAAATGCCTGTCCAGTTCCTCCTTAAATTTATTTAACCTGTCAACTTCCACGACAGATGGAAGTTTGTTCCAGCAATTAACCACCCGCTGGCTAAAGGCAAATTTCCGCCTATCTATTCTACATCTGTCTTTTCTTAATTTGAATTTGTGCCCTCTTCGGTTTGTAATCTGAACAAGTGGAAGGATCCCATCAGAATTCAGCGTGCTCGACCCATTCAAGGCCTTATACACCTCAATCAGATCACCGCGCAGGTGCCTAATCTCCAGCCACTGCAATTTGCAGAATTTAAACCTCTTGGTCAGAGGATCCCTTCATTCCCCTCACCAATCTTGTTGCTCTTCTCTGTACACGCTCAAGTAAATCTACATCCTTCCTAAAATGAGGACTTCAGACCTGTACGCAGTACTCAAGCCCTGGCCTGATCATTGCCTTATACAAAGGGACAATCACCTCCTTCTCCCTGCTAGCAAAATTCCTATATATCATTGACAAAACCCCATGACCTGCCCTGGCAGCCTGTCTGCATTGCTCAGAAAACTTCATATCTGACTGCACAATTACTCCCAGGTCTTTTTCATTTTCTACCACCTTAAGTGTAGTACCACACAGTTGGTACGTTTCTCTGGGGTTACATCTACCCATATGCAGTACTTTGCATTTGTCAAGGTTAAACTTCAGTTGCCACTTCTTAGTCCATCTGCCCAAATTATCTAGATCATGTTGCAGTAGCACACTGCCATTACTGTTATTAACAACCCTGCCAACCTTTGTATCATCTGCAAACTTCAACATTAAGCCTGATATACTTTCATCAATATCATTGATAAATATACAAAACAACAGTGGACCTAACACCGAACCCCGTGGGACTCCACTAATAACATTAGTCCACGAAGAGCAGCACCCATTGATTACCACCCTCTGTCTTCTCCCACTTAACCATCCTTTTATCCATTGTAGCAACTTACCCTTAATACCATTCTGCTCCAATTTGTACAATAGTCTTCCATGCGCAACAGTGTCAAAAGCTTTCCTGAAATCCAAATATATGATATCAAAATTATTTTTTGCATCCAGTTCCTTTGTAACCACATCATAATATCCTATCAAATTTGTCAGACAAGACTTTCCCTTAACAAACATATGCTGTGTCTGAATTATTGCTGCAGTCTTGTCTAGATGATCCTGCAATGCATCTTTAACCAGTGACTCCATTATTTTACCCAGAACAGAAGTTAAACTAACTGGTCTGTAATTACTCGTGTCACCCTTCGATCCCCCTTTGTGAATTGGGCATACATTTGCACATCTCCAGTCCGTGGGAACCTCCCCTGAGTCCAAGGATGCTCTCATAATTATAGCTAAGGGTTTGCTTAGTTGCTTTGCTGCCTCGTTTAATATAATTAGATAGATCCCATCCACCCCAGGTGCTTTTCTTATGTTTAACTTCAACAATTTCTCCTCCACTTTGCTTTCAGTTATTACAAAATCATTAAGTATCCTGCTACAATTTGATAACCTTCTGCCATTTTCAAACCTTAATAATTCCTCATGTGTGAATGTAGATGCAAAATACTCAATCAGTTTGTTTGCTATCTGAGCAGGATCATCAACAGTTGAACCATCGATGTCAAGTGGACCAATCAGATTCATCCCCTTCCTTTTAGAGTTTATATAAGTAAAGAAATCCTTGCTGTTTTTCTTAGCATGATTTGCCAAGGATTTCTCGTAATCTGCCTTCGCCTGCCGAACCTCCTTTGTGACCTGATTACAGATTAACTTACATCTGCCATAGGCTTCTGAGTCGCTTGATAATTTATATGCATCCCATGCATTTTTCTTCTGTTACGAGTCTCATTAGTTCATTTGACAACCATTTAGGCCTAAACCTTGAACAATATTTCTTAATAGGTATGAACCTTTTAGCAGCTTCCACGATTAATTCCTTGAATGCTTCCCACTTAGAATTTACTGTTAGTAACATCGTCAGTTGATCTCACTGTACAGAATTGAAAAACTGTCGGGACTGGTCAATTACTTCGTAGTCCTGCTTGGGATTGAGATAGTGGTGGGTTGATCAGTAGTGTTCTATTGCAGACTGGTTGGTCTCAGTAAGGCAAATCGATCTGTCTTGTTCTGCAAGGTGATCTTGAAGACATCTCTAGGTCTCTCCTATGTAGCAGCTGTTACAATCTTTGCAGGCTATGTGGTATACTACACAGCTGTCTATGAGAGGGGGTGACCGGAGTCTTACGTTCTCTAGTTTACATTGGAAACTAGAGAAAGTAAGTTTCTACCAGACAACTGCACGCATTTTATGTGGTATTCACAGAGGATTTTTGAGATCCGACCTGACATGCCTGGATAGTAGGGAATGTAGACGGTCGGCACATTCTCCTGAATTGATGGCGGTCTCGGGTGGACTGTGAACTCCTGCGCTTGTAATAAGCACTTGTCCAATGTATGTGTTGGGTAGCTACAATTGATCAAGTCTGTCCTCACTCTGGAAATCTTGTTGTGCCTGGCTTCATCTGTGCTGGAGTGGCTCTGGAGAATAGAGTGCGGGCAGTGCTGTTGAGATGGCTAGGTGCTTAGCCGGATCTCTATTTGGTGGATTGTCCGAACCACATTGGCTAACGGTACACTGAGGTTTCTGAATGTGGGCCTATGCATTTTACCAGGACATCCAAGAATGGGAGAGATCTGTCTACTTCTAACTCTCTAGAGTTGGATGAACATTGACAAGGAATTGAGATATTCTAGCAACGTTGCTTCAGAGCCACATGGGATGTGACAGTGAAGCAAAACTCAACTCTTTGAACACTTAACCTTAAGAAGGGTATGTTTATAATTACTACAGCCTTAATGTTTTCATATTTTATATTTTTCCTCGTGCTATGTAATGAAAATATTTAATAAATTTCATATATTTACAGAATACAGTGATATATGCTCAGAAAATATTGGGGAAAATAGTCAATTGCTGAGAGGAGGCCAGAACAAAAGGAAGAATAAAGCCATCCATAAGTTTTGTCATTCTGGCAACTGGATTTTTATAATTGTCAGAAGTTGCTATGAAATATTTATATTTCATTTGAACAAAGAGACTGCTGTTTAATAGCACTGTGTGTAAATTTCATTATAAAAGAAATGGACATTTTTATCTGGTGTTATCATTAACACCAGAATAAAAAGGTTTTAACTATTTGTTATGCAGTTCTGCTCTGTTCTGATAACATTTCATATTCATTCACATACTGCCATCCAAGCCCACTCGGCATCTCATGGACATTTTGGAAATAATTTGTTCAAAAAACAGGTTGGAAGTACTTCTTTATTATTTGAATATTAGTGTAAAGCTATAAATTGTCTGCTACATTGTAGAATATGAGGTTTCTGTAAAAGTATCCGGTAAGGATTTTGATCTGTGTACATATGTGTGTGTGCATGTATGCATATACATATACACATGTACATGTGTGCGTGCGTGTGCACGTATAGATATACACATGTATGTGTGTGCGTACATGTGTGTGTGCGCGTGCACGTATAGATATACACATGTATGTGTGTGCATGCACGTTTGTGTGTGTGTGTGTATATAAAAAGTTAATGTAGTTGCAGTTATTTTTTAAAATGTTTTATGGACACAATAACTGGACTGTTTTGAGAATTGATTGTACTGTCAAGATAATCTTAGTGAAGCCACAGTTCTAAAAGTAGTTTACCATCAGAATCTTTCATGTTGAAAGGTAATGTGAATGCCATCCATTTCTTTGTCAATATTCCATTAGCCACTCTTTTTACTCCTATTTTACTACACTGAACATCCCAATAAGAAAAGTTTCAGTTTTTCTTATGAATATTTAAAAAAGCAAAATTTTTTATCACTGAATAAAATTATTTTTGTAATCATAACAAAAACATTTGCAAATTAAACTTAAATTTTGAATACTAAATATTATCCATTATTAAATATCCAAGTTTAAAGATCATTTTTTCTTCTCTGTGATATCAGATCTATTAATTTATTATTTCAAAGTAGAAACTTAGTTTCAATTTTTTTTCTGCTTTGTGTTAATATTAAGTATCATTTTATTTTCTACCCATTCACTGTTCTGTAATTTAAAACATATCTTCTTAATTTTGAAGGTGTTTTTAAAAACTACATCTAAAAATTAACATACGTTCCTGAAAATAAGATTTGAGTTCCTTCTGTAAATAAGAGTTTCTACAATAATGTGCTAGTATAATAATATATAATAGCATGTTATAATAGAAATATATTTCTTTAGTAATGCATAGTTTGGCATCGGTAAGCACATATGCTCACACTAAATTTTTATTAAGAATAACAAATAGTGGCTTTTGCCTTATGTTTTGGGATGACACCTAAAAAAAAATTATCCATGCTGCTATTCTAAACAATACTGATATAGTTAAGATAGAAAACTTAATTGATCAATTTTACGGATCTTTATACAGAAAACAAACCTAAAATATAAAATTTGTTTGTAATTTTATCAGCCAGTTTTGAATTCTCTATATTTAACTACAATATTGAGTTTACAGTTGTGTAAAAAGTGCAAAATTAAATAAAGAATGTGAGATATGTAGTTGAAATATTTTTAATGGAAAGATAAAGCAATATCATTATAAGAAAATAAAGAATTCTCTATATATTTGTTTTTCAAAAAAAAAAAGAAAAGTGTTTAGCTTACAATCTTTCTTTAACATAATCATTATGAAAACATATTTGAAATTAACACTATTATGCACCCAAGCAGACGTGATTTTTGTCCCATAAAATAATCTAGTATATAAAATTGTTCATTAAATAGACTTGGAAAAAATATAACTAGAACTACAGCTTTTTGAATAGCTTTTGTATGTAAATAAAAAATTTTTTTAATAAAAACAATTTCTAGATTTTTTGTATCCTCTTCGACATCTCAGCTGTTTGTACAACTACTTCATTAAGATATGAAGTATGGAACAATATAAATGTTTAAGAAATAAGTTTTTGTTACGAAAAAAAGAGCTTCAGTTATTTCTGACTACAAAGTTCACTTTAGAATTTTACCATTTCTCAGTCTGTTGCAGCAGACTGAAATAAATTGTATAGGCTTGTCTTGGTGAAAATAATAGTGGCATATATTATATAAAAAGGTGCACATTGCTAGTTACTTTTACTTCTGGGGTTTACTTCTATTGCTGAGTTAGTCACAATCATGAAGAGGATGTGATTTATAAGTTCATCAAAAAATCTCATGCTGAAAAACTGGTTTTTCAGCATGAGAAACAATTACACTATCAGAATATGTGCAATTTATGGACAAGCAGTTCTACATCCTTCCTAAAATGAGACCTCCAGTCTGTATGCAATACTTAAGGTGCAACCTAATCATTGCCCTGTGCAATGGGATAATCTCCCCTTTATCCCTGCTAGCACTGCTCCTTTATATTATTGAAAAACCCCATGTGAGAACTTTATATCTGACTACATAATTTCGCACAGGTCTTTCTCAGTTTCCACTACAATGAGTGTATACCACACAGTTGGTAAATAATCTGGGATTACTGTTACCCATGTGCAGTACCTCGCATTTTCCAATGTTAAATTTGAACTACCATTTTTCAGCCCATCTAATTTTTTTAGATCCTGTTCCAGTAGTTTACCCTAATCTCTGTCATTAAACACTCTGCCAACCTTTTTATTATCTGAAAACTTTGACACCGAGCATGATAAATATACTTTCCTCAATATCATTAATAAATATAGAAAACAAAAATGGGCTCAGAACTGAACCCACAGGAACTCCACTAAGAATATTAGTCCATGAAGAGCAGTGTTCATTGATAACCACTTTGTCTTCTCTCACTGAACCATCCCTTTATCCAAAGCAGTAACCTTCCTGAAATCCAAGTATATGGTATATTAAAATTATATTTTTAATAACCAGTTCCTTTGTTACTGGATCACAGTATTCAATTAAATTGATTTAAAGATTTTCCCTTAAATCCATACAGTGACTGAAGTATAAATGCTATTTAGATGGTACTGCATTACTTATTTAACCAGACTCCTTTGTTTTTTTCCCTTCCCTAGAGCAGAAGTTAAGCTAACAGGTGTAATTACTCATACTTTTTGAATTCCATTTGTAAATTGGGAATATATTTGCACATCTCTTAGGCTGCAGTAAGTGTTCAGACACAGCGTGGGTTTGTTGAGGGGAAGTCCTGTCTGACCAATTTGATTGGATACTATTATGTGGTCACAGAGGAACTGGATGCAAAAAATAATTTTGATATTGTATACTTGGATTTTAGGAAAGCTTTTGATACTGTTGTATATGGAAGACTGTTGTAAAATTAGAACAGAATGGCATTAAGAGCAAGTTGCTACAATGGATAAAAGCAGCGTTTCCCAAACATTTTTAGTCACAGAACACTTTTCATCTCACAACATATTCACGGAACACTTATGAAACACAAGTTTAGTGGGATTCAAAGAACTATTTCGTAATATTTTATTACATATGATGCACTGTGCATCGGCAGCATTTATATTTCCAACACGTAAAGCCGAAAATCAAATAACTGTTATACTTTCGTTTTGCTCTTTTATTAGTTGGTTCCTGTTTTTTCACTTTGGAGTTTTGGAGAACAAAAGGCCGCGATTGTTCATCCTCACTTTGAAGTGTGACGATATTGTGTTCGTTTTCATTGACCACAGTTGCACTACTAGAAGTACTTTGCTTCTCGTTTTACAGTTCCTTTTTACAACAACAAATCTATGTTCACATATTTTAATAATAATATTTCGAAATACTAATAATTATAAAAAAAAATTTATACAAGGAAGTAGGTTTAGTTATGATATCAGTTCATTCCTCCTGTCTTTCAACCCATGTTCCCCAGACTAAATCGCATGCGAATGGCATACTAGGTCACCACACTGCTTCTTTTTAGTAGGTGTCATTACCTATATGCATAATTCTCTATGCAAAGCCCGCCAAAATAGTTTTCCGCGGTCTATTTGATTATTAGTCTATGCCAGTATATTAATAACCGAAAAAAATTGTTAAATATTATAATGATACAAAAGTGGTGTACACTACAAATATGCAAAATTTATTTTATTTTTTGAATTATTAATTATGATTTTTTGTTCACATCTCACAGAACACTAGTGTTCCGCGGAACGCAGTTTGAGAAACGCTGGATAAAAGGATGGTTGTGTGGGTGAAACAGAGTGGTAATAAATGAACACTGCTCTTTGTGGACTAATGTTATTAGTGGAGTCCCATAGGGTTCAGTGTTGGCCCCATTGTTGTTTTCTGTATTTATAAGAGATTTGGTAGATTATTACTTATTGTCGGTAAGAGTATCAAATCCACGTGTTGAACAGGTTTTGCAGCTCCTGCGAACACAAAGTTTTTAATTATAGTTAGCCACATTATTGACTTAATTGTTAGATAAAATTATTTCTATAAGTAGTTTATAGACCTAGTCAAGCTCCATGGTTTATTTTGAATTTAGATAGCGCGTTTGGGAAATTAAATAATATCTCATGTCAGTAGATTAACCGTTCGTAACTTGCCACCATTGTTATTTGATACATGTGCATCTAACTAGGTAGTGTGAGGTCTAATGCAAAACTAGATAGCGAGTATAGTAGTATCAATTAATCAGTAAAATTTATTAATCTTGTTAAATTTCATTGTAAATTGAATTGTACTTTAACTAAATAAATTATAGCGACCTAGTTTTTATAAACGTAACAGCATAAATTAATACATATAAGTTTACAGAGGATAAGAAAGTCATATAACGTAACTCGGAGGTAACATTCGATACCGAAATACATACATAACTCGGAGGTAACATTCGATACCGAAATACATACATACACACATATATATATATATATATATATATATAGTGGTATAACTGCATTGGGATATAAGTTTAGGGTTATATTTTGTATTGGAATTTTATTGAACTTGAATAGAAAATAAATCAGACCAGAGCAGCAAAGCAAAAGGCTCAAACTAATGGAAGTGCTGTGGCTCGGGGGAGAACTGAGGGGTGAAGTTGTCCTCTGAATAACAGTCTATTGAAATGCACTGCTTGTTTGATGTTTGTGAAACAGTCAGGAACGGGACATGATATTGCGCACCCACATGGTCTTTGTGTGTGTGCGCGATGTAAGGAGTGTGAGGAAATCAGGCACCAACTCAGCATTGTTATGGGCTTATATGAGAGCTTGATGGACAGGGTGGATTCCCTCAAAGGATTTAAATTGAGGGGCCCATCAAGCTCTCAGCTGCCCACATCATTGCCAGAATTTGAACATCAAGCAACACAGCGGCAAACCCCAAGGCAGAATGCGCTGGTCCCAAAGGAACTAGTTGTGATAGGTGACTCTATTGTGAGGGAAACAGAGAACATATTGTGCAAAAAGGATAGATGGAACAGGACCAGGGTATGTCTGCCAGTGGCAAAGGTTTATGACATTGTAGAGCAGATATAATCTTTTAAGGGCATAAAGGGTGATACAGTATTGTCGTACACGTTGGCACTAATGATATTAAGAGTAGGAGACCGAAGGAATTACCTAACAAGTACAAGTCAGTGCTGAAAAAAAGCCGTGAGTTAGGGTTGAATTTCAAAGTCTCTGCAATTCTACAAAGACACGATAGGAGGGAGTATATGATGAGAGCCTTGTCGATCAATTCGGCCCTGGAGAGATTGTGCAAGGCTCAAGGGGTAGAATTTTTCTTAGCCTCGTCTGTGCTTGTTAAAAGGAGAGACTGCTTCTATAGGGATGGGATGCACTTAAATTGAAAGGGTGCAAGAATATTTCCTGATGCTATTGAAGCAGAGTTAGATGGGTCGGAAAACTGCTAGCTTGGGGGGGGGGGGAGATACACGGACTAATAGATTAACAGTAGCCACTGGCAGAGGAGGAATGTGATTCTTGCACTGCTTCTATTGAAATGCAATTGAGCAGCAGCCTGGAAAGCAAGGCAATGGGGATTTCCAGGACTGCTGGGAATCATAGTGGAACAAGTAAATACATGGGCTGTGTTAGGGTAACTAAGAGTAGAAATAGGTGCATGTATACTTGCAGGTACATCAATGCTAGGAGTATAGTTAATAAATTCGATGAGCATGAAGTGTTAGTCAAGACATCAAAGGCAGATATTGTTGGGATATCAGAGACATTAGCATTAGCATTAGCATTAGTAGAGGCATCTGATGCAAGAAAGCAAGCTTATGCAGCATCAGCCAAAAAAAAAAAAAAAAAAAAAAAAAAGTAACATAAATAAATAAAAATAACCACTTCCACTTCACCCCTCTGTTCGTTCGAAATACCTGTCCAGCTGAGCCTTAAACTTATTTAGGCTATCAACTTCCACGACAAGGGATGGAAGTCTGTTCCACCCACCAACCACCCGCTGGCTAAAGGCAAATTTCCGCACATCTATCCTACATCTGTCTTTCCTCAATTTGAATTTATGCCCTCTCAGGTGATTTTTCTGAGCTAGAGGAAGAATCCCATCAGCATTGAGCATGCTCAAACCATTCAAGGCTTTGTACACCTCTATCAGATCACCCCGCTGGTGCCTAGTTTCCAGACACTGTAATTTGCAAAACTTAAGCCTTTCTTCGTAAGAGAACCCCTTTGTCCCATTCACCAATCTAGTTGCCCTTCTCTGTACTCGTTCCAGCAGCTCTACATCCTTCCTGAAATGAGGCCTCCAGGCCTGTATACAGTACTCTAGGTGTGGCCTGACCATTGCCTTATACAAGGGAATAATCACCTCCTTATCCCTGCTAGAAAAATTTCTATATATCATTGACAATACACCATGAGCTACTCTTGCAGCTCGTCTGCACTGCTCAGAGAACTTCATATCTGCCTGCACCACCACCCCCAGGTCCCTTTCATTCTCTACCACTGTCAGTGTAGTACCACAGAGTTGATACGTTGCTCTGGGGTTGCTGTTTCCCATATGTAGTACTTTACATTTGTCAATGTTAAACTTCATTTGCCACCTCGAAGCCCATCTGCTCAACCTTTCCAAATCCTGTTGCAGCAGCATAGTGTCAGTAGTGTCCTTGACAACCCTGCCAACCTTTGTATCGTCTGCAAACTTGGACATTAAGCCTGATATACCATCATCAATATCATTTATAAATACAGAAAACAATAAAGGCCCCAATACTGAACCCTGAGGGACTCCACTAATAACATTAGTCCACGATGAGCAGTGTCCATTGATTACCACTCTCTGTCTTCTCCCCCTCAACCACCCCTTTATCCATAGCAGCAACTTGCCTCCAATGCCACACTGCTCCAATTTGTGCAGCAGTCTTCCATGTGCAACAGTATCAAAAGCCTTTCTAAGATCCAAGTATATAATATCAAAGTTATTCCCTGCATCCAGTTCTTTTGTGACTGCATCATAGTATCCAATCAAATTGGTCAGGCAAGACTTCCCCTTAACAAAACCATGCTGTGTCCTAGCTATAACTGAAGTCTTGTCTAGATGATCCTGCAGTGCTTCTTTCACCAGTGCCTCCATTAATTTTCCGGGAACAGAAGTTAAACTCACAGGTCTATAATTACTTGTGTCAGCCTTTGATCCCCCTTTGTGAATTGGGGTCACATTTGCACATCTCCAGTCAATGGGTACCTCCCCTGAGTCCAAGGAAGCTCTCATAATTATGGCTAAGGGTTTGCTTACCTCCTTTGCTGCCTCCTTTAATATAACTGGATAGATCCCATCCACCCCAGGTGCCTTTCTTGTGTTTATCTTCAACAATTTCTCCTCCACTTTGCTCTCAGTTATTACAAGATTCTCTAGCTTACTGCTAGAGTTGAATACACCTCTGGCATTCCCCTCGCTGAATAACTCCTCATGTGTGAATGTCGATGCAAAATATTCATTTAGTTTGTTAGCTACCCGAGCAGGGTCATCAACAGTTGACCCATCGATCTCAAGTGGACCAATCTGATTCATCCCCTTCCTTCTAGAGTTTACATAAGTAAAGAACTCTTTGCTGTTTTTCTTCGCATCCCTTGCCAAGGATCTCTCGTAATCTGCCTTCGCCTGCCTAACCTCCTTTGTAACTTGGTTACAGATCAACTTGTATCTATCATAGGCATCCGTGTCACGTGTTAATTTGTATGTATCCCATGCATTTTTCTTCTCTGCCATATGCCTCATTAGTTCATCTGACAACCATTTAGGCCTAAACCTTGAACAATATTTCTTAGTTGGTATGTAAAGCCTAGTAGCTTCCACGATAAGTTCTTTGAATGCTTCCCATTTTGAATTTGCTGTTGGCAATATCATCAGTTGATCCCACTGTATAGAATTTAAATACTGTCTCAGTCCATTGTAGTCGCCTTTACGAAAGCAATACCCCTTCCCTTTACCCCTAATGGTAGTTACCTCTTTGAGTAACTCCCACTTCAGCACACTGTGATCACTGCCACCAAGTGGTTCATTTATCTGCAGATTCTGAATGCATGAAGAATCACTACTGATAATCAAATCAAGAGTATTACTCCCTCTAGTTGCCTCCCGAACATGCTGATGTAGAAAACAATCATCCAATAAATCCACAAAAGCCTTGCTACTGTGTGAGTGACCAGCCCCCAAATTCCAGTCAATATCTGGGAAATTAAAATCCCCCATTATAAGACTCTCTGATTTACTGGCCCACTCTATTTCTCCGAACAGTTTCTTATTATACTCATCAGAGTCATTAGGCCTATAGCACACTCCTACTCTCAATTTTGATCTCCCAATGCTTATGTCACACCAAACTGACTCGACACTGCACTGTCCAGCGATGTCGACTGGCTTCACTTCCTTGGATTTTATGTGTTTCTTAATTAATAGCATAACCCCTCCTCCCTTCCTATCCTGTCTATCCTTTCTGTACACATTGTACTCCCTTGTCACACAGACATAAGCAGTGCAGAACTGCAATTTGGGGAGTTCAATGTGTACAGAAAGGGAGGAGGGGGTTATACTGTTAGTTAGGAAACACAAAATCTAAAGAAGTGCATCCATTTGATGTTGGTGGAAAATGCAATGTTGAGTCTGGTGTTATAGGCCAAATGATTGTGATGGGTATAAGGAGCAATTGTGCAGAGAAACAGAGTGGGCTAGTAAATCAGAGTGTCTTATAATGGGGGATTTTAATTTCCCAGAGATTGACAGGAATTTGTGGGTTGGTCGCTCGCACGCTAGCAAGACTTTTGTGGATTTATTGGATGATTGTTTTCTACATCAGTATGTTCGGGAGGCATCTAGAGGGAGCAATACTCTTAATCTGATTATCAATAGTGATTCTTCATGCATCAAAAATCTGCAGATAAAGGAACCACTAGGTGCCAGTGATCACAGTGTGCTGAAGTAGGATTTACTCAAAGAGGTAACTGCCATCAAGGGTAAAGGGAAGGGTTTTTGCTTTCGTAAAGGTGACTATGGTGATCTGAGACAGTATTTAAATTCTATACGGTGGGACCAACTTGATGATGTTACCAACAGCAAATTCAAAATAGGAAGCATTCAAAGAATTTATCTTCGAGGCTACTAGGCTTTTCATACCAACAAAGGAATATTGTTCAAGATTTATGCCTAAATGGATGTCAGATGAACTGATTAGACATGTGACAGAAGAAAAATGCATCGGATACATATAAATTAACATGTGACACACAAGCCTATGATGCATATAAGCTGGTCTGTAACCAAGTTACAAAGGAGGTTAGGCAGATTACGAGAAATCTTTGGCAAAGGATGCAAAGAAAAACAGCAAAGAGTTCTTTACTTATGTAAACTCTAGAAGGAAGATAATGAATCAGATTGCTCGACTTGATATCGATGGTTCAACTGTTGATGATCCTTCTCAGGTAGCTAACAAACTAAATGAGTATTTGCATTGACATTCACACATGAGGAGTTATTCGGGGAGGGGAATGCCAGCGGTGTATTCAACTCTGGCAGTAAGCTAGATAATCTTGTAATAACTGAGAGTAAAATGGAGGAGAAATTGTTGAAGATAAACATAAGAAAGGCACCTGGATTGGATGGAATCTATCCAGTTATATTAAAGGAGGTGGCAAAGGAAATAAGCAAACCCTTAGCCATAATTCTGAGAGCTTCCCTGGACTTGGGGGGGGGGGGAGTTCCCATGAACTGGAGATGTGCAAATGTGACCCCAATCCACAAAGGAGGATCAAAGGGAGACACAGGTAATTACAGACCTGTTAGTTTAACTTCTGTTTCAGGGAAATTAACGGAGGCACTGGTTAAAGAAGTATTGCAGGATCATCTAGACAAGACTTCAGTTATAGCTCGGACACAGCTTGGGTTTGTTAAGTGGAAGTCTTGTCTGACTAATTTTATTGGATAATATTATGTAGTCACAAAGGAACTGGATGCAGGGAATAAGTTTGATATCATATATTTGGAAATTAGAAAGGCTTTTGATACTGTTGCACATGGAAGACTGCAGCACAAATTGGAGCAGTGTGGCATTGGAGGCAAATTGCTGCTATGGATAAAAGGATGTGTGAGTGGGAGAAGACTGAGAGTGGTCATTAATGGACACTGCTCTTCGTGGAATAATGTTATTAGTGGAGTCCCTCAGGGTTCGGTGTTGGGTCCATTATTGTTTTCTGTATTTATAAATGATATTGATGATGTTATATCAGGCTTAGTATCCAAGTTTGCAGATGATACGAAGGTTGGCAGGGTTGTTAATGACACTAATGATAGTACACTGCTGCAACAGGATCTAGAAAAGTTGAGTATATGGGCTGAGAGGTGGCAAATAAAGTTTAACATTTACAAATGTAAAGTACTACATATGGGAAACAGTAATCACAGAGTAACATATCAACTCTGTGGTACCACACTGACAGTGGTAGAGAATGAAAAGGACCTGGGGGTAATTGTGCAGGCTCATATGAAGTTTTCTGAGTAGTGCAGATGGTCTACAAGAGTATCTCATGGTGTCTTGTCAATGATATACAGGAATTTTTCTAGCAGGGATAAGAAGGTGATTATCCCCTTGTATAATGCAATGGTCAGGCCACACTTTGAGTACTGTATACAGGTCTGGAGGCCTCATTTCAAGAAGGATGTAGAGCTGTTGGAACGAGTACAGAGAAGTGCAACAAGATTAGTGAACAGAACAAAGGGTTGCTCTTACAAAGAGGCTTTAGTTTTGCAAATTACAGTGGCTGGAGACTAGGCACTGGCGAGGTGATCTGATAGAGGTATATAAAGCCTTGAATGGTTTGAGCATGCTCAATGCTGATGGGATTCTTCCTGTTGCCCAGAATAATCACGAGTGGGCATAAATTCAAATTGAAGAAAGGCGATTGTAGGATAGACATGTGGAGGTTTGCCTTTAGCCAGCGGATGGTTGAATTTTGGAACAAACTTCCATCTGTGATTGTAGAAGTTGACAGCTTAAATAGATTCAAAGCAGAACTTAACAAACATTTGGAGCGAGGGGATGGCTGAAATAAGGGTTTTTTTTTTTTTCTTTTTTGGCTGATGCTATATAAGCTTCCTTTCTTGCATCATGTGCCCTTGCTAATGCTAATTTCTCCTCCACTTTTCTCTCAGTTATTACAAAATCGTCTAGCTCGCTGCCAGAGTTTAAATCATCTCTAGCATTCCCCTCCCTGAATAACACCTCATGTGTGAATGTAGATGCAAAATACTCATTTAGATTGTTTGCCACCTGAGCAGGATCATCAACAGTTGAAGCATCAATATCCAGTGGACCAATCTTATTCATCCCTTTCCTTCTAGAGTTTACATAGGTAAAGAATTCTTTGCTGTTTTCCTTTGCATCCTTTGCCAAATATTTCTCATCTGCCTTTTCCGCCTGCCTAATCTCCTTTGTGAGTTCGTTACAGACCAGCTTATATCTATCATAGGCTGCCATGTCACCCACTAATTCATATGTATCCCATGCATTTTTCTTCTCTGCCACATGTCTCATTAGTTCATCTGACATCCATTTAGGCCTAAACCTTGAACAGTATTTCTTAGTTGGTATGTAAAGCCTAGTAGCTTCCAAGATTAATTCTTTGAATGCCTCCCATTTCGAATTTGCTGTTGGTAATATCATCAGTTGGTTCCACCATATAAAGATGTTACCAAGAGCAAATTCAAAATGGGAGGCATTCAAAGATTTAATCTTTGAAGCTACTAGTCTTTACATACCAAGAAATATATTTTAATGATATACTTAGTATGGATATATTCATTAATAAATTGTGTCTTATTGGTATTAGGTTTACCCCTGCTGTGTAAGTCATGCAGCTGGGCTGCACCTCAGCTGAAGAATAATAGTAACCTGAGGTGCCCGGGGATGCAGTGCAGAAAGAAAGAAACTGAGTGTGTGAAATGAATGGAAGTATGTGTGTGAGTGAAAGAGTACACATTTATATGTTTGTAATAATATAAGTCATTTATCTAGGTAATGGGTAGTTATTAATCTATATTCTATGTATACTCCTATTTTAAGTTAAACTACACTACATGCCATTGCATCCCCCCCCCCCAGTGCATGAAAATTAATGAATACATGGAAAAAAAATCTTATAGCACAAAAAAAAAAAAAAAACTCTTAAAAGTTAAATATAAGAAAAAATCATACAAAATGAATGAAAGCTGAGTGATTGATGTAATAAATTGCATTTCTCCTATCCAGCTAAATTGACAGACTGATGGACATAGGGACCATTAGCCGACCGGGTTAGCCAAGTGGGTAAAGTACCTGCCCGGCAACCCAAAGGTCGCGGGTTCGGTTTCCGGTATGGCTTGGATCAAAGTACTGCAAAAACCTTGGGAGGTGCAATATGGCCACAGAAGCCGATGCGCCAACAACTACCAAATCAAAAAAAAAAAAAAAAAAAAATAGGGACCATTATGGCCCCATTCCCATCCAAGCATATCCCAGGCCATGGCTCTAGCCGCTGTCGTGTGGGATACTGACACTGGCCAATGTGTGACAGAGCCCTTTACAGGCACTCGAACCTAGGGATCTCTTTTCCAATAATCTTTCACTCCTACCACCAGGGGTGGTTGTTCCCTCCTTCCCCCCTCTCCACAGCCTGTGTGGCACCCTTCCACCCTCGCCTGGTGGGTTACCCCACTGCCAACTTCCACCTCCCGCCCCTGGAACAATGGCCTTACTGTCCTAGGAGGTCCATTTGCTGTCTGCCCCTTCAATTAGGCATGTGCGTCAACTACTTCTCCCCTTTATCCTTCTACCACTTTATCCCCCCCACTATTTCTTCCCAAATTTTTTTTTACTGGTCTTTCCCTACTTGTAGCCTTTGCTACCTCGTGGTTTGCCCCGCCAGTGCTTCACACTCCCTACAGCCCAGCTCGCCTGCTCGTGGCGCTGGAGGTAAACTAGAGGTTTGCTGTCAAAACAGCCCCTAGACCAAGAGGTCGGATGTACAACACAACCAACATAACTCACACCAATACCGCACAAACGCCGACCGGGCTAGCCGGGTGGGTAAAGTGCCTGCCTGACAACCCAAAGGTCATGGGTTCGAATCCTGCCTCAGGCTTGGATCAAAGTACTGCAAACACCTTGGGAGGTGCATTATGGCCACAAAAGCCGATGCGCCAACAACTACCAAAAAAAAAAAAAAAAACCGCACAAACACTCCATAACCTACATAAATTTAGCCTTTACAGTGTATGTAACCATCACATAGCTAGATGGAAATTGGAGGAAACTCCCAGAGCTGACTAAGCAATGATGCTAACCATATGAGGTTCACTTGAAAAGTACATGGCAAAGCAGTCGAACATAATTATTGAAGAAACAAGGGCTGATGTCATCACAGTGTTTAGCAAGATGGAGTCAGTGGTCCTATATCTCCATATAGAAATTTCAAGGATGCAAGCAAAGCTTGATGTCCTTTCACAGGAGTGGGTGCATATAAAATTTTTGGCAGTACATATGACACTGGCCAGTGTGGGATAGAGCACTAAAATGTGCTCCAACATAGGGATCCCTTTTGCTATGGCCTCACTCAACCTGGGTTGGCTGTTCTCACTTGCTGAGTCACCCCCACTGTCAAATATATCCCATTCCAAACCAGGATAGGCATCCTGACCTACTGGTTCCCATCTGTCCCCCCCCTTCATGTCTGCGCAGGTAGCACAGTGGTATCATCACTCCTCCCTACACCGGGTGGAAAAGGCCCGGGATCGAACTTGGTCAATGATGTGATGTACTCTAATGGGCATTTTCGCTCCGCAGCTGAGTTAGTTTTTTTTTTGTCCAGCAAAACGGGCAAATCAACCAGAGAACACACAATTTACAGACAATACTTTTACACGGGTATATGTAAGAAATTATGGGGGTGGCCCTAATAGAATAATTTGAATTTTTTGTCCCTCTTCCAACCAGGTGGGTGTCTTTTTTACCACCTCCTCTTTCACTCTACCACCTTAACCCCCCCCCCACATTCCTGTCTTTCATTTTCACCTTTTTTTACTGGTCTCCTTGTCTGTAGCTTTAGCTACCACATGATTTGTGCCACCAGTGCTTTCATACTCCTACTGCCTGGCCTGCCTCCTGGTGGTGGACTAAATTAGAAGTTTATGTGTGAAAACACAAGCCACTAGGCTGAGGCTGCATGAATAACAAACACTCACTAACCTTCATAAAGGATCGCCACCGTTGTGATCAGACGTACGATTCATCGCTCCGTAAATTTTTTGTAAAAAATGTGTTTTAACTATAGTTTAAAATTTACAGTGTGTTCTCTCAAGAAGATAAACAGTACAGGAGTCCCTTGGTGAGAAATGTTTGGTATTTTATTGGGTGTTTTTCCAGATATAAACGTCATTATCTGTATTCTTTGTTGCCAGACTGCATGATCGCCATGTGGTTGATGACGGCTATAGATAGAGAGGTAGCCGTTATTGCGCGGCTGCCACGTTTCTATCTGGCACTTGATTGGGGAGGTGTCCCAAACAGTGTGACTTTGGACAGAAATTCTGTCCCAAAAATTTTAACGTGTTGTATGAGTTTAATACAAAGAACAATGACTTTAGTGTTCCCCCCTCCTTTCTGCCATAGACTTACCATGGACAGAACGTGTCATCACTTCTATACGTGCAGTAATAAAGCCAAGCTTAAAATTGTCACCTGAATAGAAACGCCCTTTAGAAAGTAGTCCGGACTGGAGCTATCTTTAAACCTGGTTGTTCCCCCCCCACCTATGGACAGTAGGGGTTAGCCCAAATATTTAAAGGCCTACTACCAGCATTCTGCTACAACTACGAATTTGTGGTGGGCTTTTTCCATAACTCTCAAAGCGCTACCTAACAGGAACAAAACAATCCCGATAAACCGAATAGTCTTGTTTATTCGAATATTGCTAAAATGGAGGGAAATCCAAAGACTGCTGCAGACCCAAAACAATGACTGTCACGATACTAAACTAACACGAGGATTCTGGGGTTTCTCACAGTGGAAAGAAAAGGAACATGAAGCCAATGATCCTGAAATTGGAATAGGAAAAGTTCCCAAACCGAATTAAAGGACACACCAGAGAATTCCACGTCAACGGAGGCTAGCGAGGAGGAGCCAAACTGAATCCTATGCTGCCAAGGGTACAATATATGAAAAGTCACTACTAAAAACAGCTTTTGAAAACATTTTCAAAGAATAGACAAATAGAGTTACTACTAGGGTAAGGGCACAAATAGTCACCCTTTAGAATAAACTGGACACGCTCCTGGTGGAGGCCTACCTCGAGAGTAAACGAGCAAACGCAAAACTCCAGGCCTACATTGTGGGGCAAAACAAATGCCACATATGCCCAAGCGCTGAGGGCCACTGCTCCGGATACCATATCTCAAAAACCACAACTACAACCAAATGCAAGATTCTCTTGCTGATGGTGCATCTGGTCATTCTCAAACCAACCTCAACTGAGGAGCATCACACCAGAAGATGTCAAGCAAACCATAAAAAAAAACCTTACAGAACCTAAAAACTACAAAGATAAAATCTGTCCATAAGACACGGAATACAGGTGTTATTATTGAAACGCAAACTAAAGAAGATGCTAACAAAATTCTGAACAATCCAAAGATTCAGGCACTCGGCCTGGAAGCTGCAGCCCCTAAAAGAAAGGGCTCCAGCATTGTAATCTTTAACACCAACAAAGACCTAACGCCAGAGGCACTGCAAGAGGAACTGTACACCAGAAACCTCTAGCATCAGCATCCAGAAATGGAACCAGCCACTTTGATAACTCCTAAGTATCAAACAAAGTCCAGGACAGGAGGTAACACAAACTGGGTAGTGGAACTCACCTGAGGCATGGAAAACCATCAACCAAACAGCCAAAATCTTCATACAGTTGGGCAGCCACCACATTAAGGAGCACATGTTTGTCCCCAAGTGTTACCAGTGCTGCCGTTTTGGGCACACCACACACACTTGTGGCCAGTGCACAGAGAGGGACCATGAGTTCGGCACATGCCCCAAAAAAGGTGGAACCACCAATCTGTCAATTGCAAATCACAGAAGCTGCCAGCGGAGCACTCACTTAAGGACAACAAGTGCCCTGTCTACTGCAAAGCTAAGGGTGCGTATCAAATGAGAATTAATTATGGCCATACGCCTTAAACCATACAATCTCAACAGGGTCAATTTTGTACAACAATGCACAGCGATCAAAAGTAGTAGCTGGACAACTTACCAAAAAAGCAAATGAAGAAAATTTTGACATTCTCCTTATCGAAGAGCCATACGTACACAGCAATGAAGTAAGAGGATATTCCCTGGCTTACAAAATTGTACAGGACAACAGAGACCCCCCCCCCCGGCATGCATAATAGTCAGAAACCTAGACATCACAGTCACTAAAATCCCCAGCTATTGTACATCATGGGCTGCTTACCCCCACATTATCACTCGAATTGGTGAGTTATATGCAGTCTCGCTGTACTGCCATCCAGGGGGGAAATCCTCCCAGCTAACAGGTACCTGCAGAATATTCTCACTGAATTCCAGAACAAACCTACCACCTTTTCCAGTTGATGTGGGAATCCACGATCGACATTACATTGGCCTCATGATCTCTGGCCAGCCACCTCTCTACGTGGATGGTCAGGGAATGCTGGACCACGTCGGACCATAGGATCATAACTTTCAAACTCCACCTCATCATAGCCAGACAAAAATCTGTTTCACAAACCCAACAGAGATATACCATACAAAAAGTGGGCGGATTAGCCATTATTCCAGACGACACTAAGCGAACCAACCCAAGCTCTTCAGAGGAATTAAACCCTAACTAACATCAAGCGGCTGTAGTGAGCCTCATCACCATGGCGGCAAACCACTGCATTAAAAGAAAAAAATCCTACTCCCGAGGCTGTCTCCTGGTGGTGCGTGCATCTACAGCTGCTTAGACATGAAGCTAATAGAAGGAAAAAGCTATTCCCGCAAGCACGACGTTCCTGCCCTGCAGCAGAAGTAGGCCAGCTCTGAGAGCAATATCACAAAGCAAGAAACCAGTATACTGCCCTGATCCGTCGGCGGAAGCAGCACTGTTGGGAGTAACTAGTCTCTACAATGGGTAACGACAACCCCTGGGGGGTCGTATACAAAGTTACAACAAATAAACTCCCGAGGGGAGAAGTCATTCCCACAACCAGGATGCCACAAGGGACTTACACCAAGGCGTCACAGAAGACCATAAACAATGTTTTGGACAGCATGTTCCGAGGACACCTCACCCAATCTACTCCAGAACAAATATCATTATGCCAGGATAATGATACCTATTCCACAACCAACATGAAAGAGCCACTCACTAGAACAACTTGATATCGCCGCTAGGAAGCTACGAAACAAGAAATCACCTGGTGCCCACCTCTTGGGGCCCAATATTGTTAAGAAGGCCATCGAGACCATTCCCGAGGTGATACTTAACCTATTTAACCACTGCCTCAAGGAGGGATACTTTCTGGAGGGCTGCCAGGCTGTGCCTTATCCTCAAAAATCCAAACAAGAAACAGGACCTCCCGGAGTCATACCGACCAATAGAGCTTCTTTCTCTGTGTTAAGTAACCTCTTTGGACACCTGAGACAGAATTGAAACACTACTCGGCTTCAGGTCTTCAGTCACAAAATCAGTTCGGTTTCGGGCAGGGCTGCTCCACCCAGGACGCCCTGGAAAACATTACTAGAACTGCAGAGACAACTAACCAAAAATACCTTCTGGTAATAGATTTTTCTGGGGCATTTGACACCTTGTGGTGGCCAAGCGTCCTCCGTTGACTCCGGAAGGCCAACATCCCCGCAGTCCCCTTCCAATGCATAAGGACGTACCTCACTAACAGATCGGTCGCCGTTGAGACCCCATACTGTTCCATTACTAGACAGATTTTCAGAGGCTGCTCTCAGGACTCAGTCTTGGGACCGCTCCTCTGGATTATGGTCCTCGAGGGCTTTCTGGACCTTGGCCGCGTCACATCCCAGGCGTATGCAGATGACTTGGTCCTGGTACTGAGGGAGGATTCAAGAGCCATGCTGAAAGCTTCAGCCATCCATGCCAATAGTGTCCTACAGGAGTGGGCCAACAATAATAACCTCCGCATATCCTCTACCAAAACCATTTCAATACTACTGAAAGGAAACCTCAAATCCGCATTCATGGAACCACCATAAAGCTCACAAAGGAACTAAAACACCTCGGTGTCATATTGGACAAGACCCTTTCATTAACGCCCTACCTGATCCTACATTCAAAGAATAATTAGAGGATACTCTTCCCTACTTGAGAGGGTTGTCCGCAGGGCCTGCGAAGGAGAACCCTCAAATTATTCTACAAAACTCTTCCTGCCTGCCATTATGTATGCTGACAGCGTGTGGTTCTGGAAAGCTAACACCGCCGTTAACAGAAGAAAATTGGAAACCACGCAGCAGTACATTCTACTCACAATCGCAAGAGCTTGCAACACCATAAGCACATATGTGCTCCAGTCTCTAACGGGGACTCCTCAACCTTGAGATTACGTACCGTGGTCTAGTATACCAACTCTCCAAAGGACGAGAAACTACCCACTTGGACTTCATTGTGGACTTTGCAAACAACTCCCAATCAGAACAGAAACGTCTCTCCATATACCTTCAGCAGGTTTGGCAAAACTGCTGGCAAGCATCAAGCGAGGTTGAAATTACAAGAAAATTTATAGCCAATATACAACTAGTACTCCCAAATTATCCACCTTGGCTCTCTCCCGGACTACGTTTTACCTATCTGCTAACTGGACACAGCGCTATAAGAGACAAACTCCAAGGATTCGGACAGCGACACCCCTTATGCCATTGTGGCCAACAGGAAACATGGAGACATAATGTATGACTGCCAACTGTACGAAGACCTGCACTGCCGACTCATAACTGAAGAAGACACGTACAATGCTTTCACCCAGTTCGCACAAGATCTCTTTACAAGAAAAAGGATGTTCCCACAACCACAACTGCAGCCGTAAAGAGTCTACCATGCATAAACTATGGCAAACCACGGCACGGACCTGATACCAACATAACCCCGAACGGCATAAACTGCCCGCAAACAGACTACACTACCGACAGCTTCAACTGTAGTGAGTACAAGAAGCAAGATACTGTCCCATGAGTGACCTTCCACCGACTGATGACACGAGCCATGTTGGCGGTCTGAGCCAGCGCCCTTGCCTAGCCTACCTTTCCTTCCCTTTCCCCAGCAGGGGGGGAAGTAGACGGTCCTTGTGTTTCCTACCCTCCTCGCCACCCCCATTTTCCCTTCTGGTGGGACCTGGGCATACCCGATCGAAATCTGGAGTCGTCTTGCCTGTTGACTCCAATATTTCTGTCTATCTCCCCATTCTATATGATGCAAGCGAATGCCTCACACTTTCCAAACCAAATTACATTCATCTAAATTACATTCACCCATTAATATTTCTGGCCTTTCAAATCCTAACGCTGTCCCCACTACGCGATTATTCCCTTTCTTTTCTTTTTTTTTAAGGTCCTAGCCACCGAAATCTCAGGAAATTAAGCAGCAGGACCTCCCAGAGTAAATCTTAGTCTACTGGTGTTTCCTGGTCTGCCTCCACGGGGGAAAAGTAGGGGGCGATGTTGGGCCTCAGCAGGGGTCCTGCTGCTAAACGACAAGAAAAACAACGGTACATGACACTACACAAATACAATATCTGCACACTTTTAAATCTGGTATTTCCAGTGAACTAGTACACTCACAATGAACACAACGCGGTGATCATGGGGGAAACCCCTGGTGCTGTTTGACCCTAAACACACTTTACATTTAACCCACATAAACCTGGCCTTTAATACGTTTTGTATTCATTACATTGCCTAATACAGAGTTGGGGGATACCCTGGTGCTGCATTACAATTAACACTATACAGCTGACCATGCATGGGCTGCTGTCATTGTTAGAAGCCCAGAGATCACTGCGATCAAGATCACACCACTGTACAGCTTTAGTGCCTGTGCACAAATCCTAACTCCGCTTGGATCCCTCTACCTTCTCTTGCTCTACAGCAGTCCCGATGATGACATTGCCATTGCGATTTCACTCATAGAGGCTGCTCTGGAACAGTACACCAGACAACTGTGATGAGAGAGTCCATGACCCGAGGAATACGTTCTGCCTAAGAGTATTGAATCGGCCAGATCAATTGTCTACCTTTAGCAGCTCCCACTGGGAAAGCACATAGACGTTATAGCTACAGTGGATATTGCAAACAATTTAACCAGTTGGACAGTGCAGGAACCTTGGATTACATTAGACAGCAGAGCGGTCACATTCTCTCTCTGGTTCACTCTGTGGAACACTTCCCCTCCTATCCCACATGACATAGTACGATAATGCACCGACACAGCAAACTGGCAACATTTCCACAGTGAATTAACTAGGGGCCTCCCAGATGAACATCTTCCTGATACCTACTGTCCTGGGGATTGTTTAAGTAAGATAACAAAGATCATAATAAGAGACTGTCACGGATCTATTCCCCAAATAAAACTATATATGAACACTGTTCTGTGGTGGAATGCCAGCCTTCGTGACTTGAGGAACTGAGTTCACCATGCCTGGAAAATGTTCCAATAGGCCCGAGTTGACCTCTCTCCTCGAAGAGTTGATGCTGTGCGTAAGGCCTACCGTGTGATGCACAATAACTATAATCAGAAAATATGCAGATGCAAGAATCATCATAGCTGACCTTGGCGGCCACCTCTAGAAACAATGACCCTTGAGGAATTGTCTTCCAAATTGTTACTAACAGATTATCCAGAGGAAAATCATGGAAGAAACCTTCAAACCTGAATAGACCTCTGCTTACTGCTGGACAGACTCACTGAACAACGTTTTGGACTCCATAAACCTGACTGTAGACCGGCAAATATCCCCAGAACAACAACAGATCGGTGCCAGCAATGCAGCTTACAGATCAGGAACCAGCAAGCAACCATTCACAGTCTTAGAATTGAACATGACCGTGGCCAAAACAAAGGAAGGGAAAACACCTGGATGTAACTTCCTGGGTGTAGATGTCATTAAGAAATTTGCTGAACAAACCCCACCACCCTGCTTACCTTTTCTACAGATATCTGGCCAATGGAACCTTCCTCGCTTCTTGGAAAATAGCTACGCTCAAATTGATCCTCAAAAATCCCGAAAAACCACCACAGCTTCATACAGAATAATTGCAGTTTTATCCGTCTTAGCAAAACTCCAGTAATGGCTCCTACTCTACCGACTCAACAACTGATAAGTCAATAAACAACTTGCGCCCCAACACCAATTTGGCTTCACGATGCCATCCACAAATTCATTGCTCAGGCCATGCAGACAGAAAAAAATATATTCCTCGGCTATTATGATTGACTTCTCTGGTGCCTTCAATTGGCTGTGGTGGCCCAGCTTCCTTCGAAGACTCTAACAGGCTGAAATATCCAGCAACCTCTAGAACAGTATTAGATCATACGTCTCGCCGGTGGTTTTCCCTACGGCTCTGGCCTAGGACCTTTTTTTATGGTCAATTGTCCTGAACCAGTTCCTGGAGATGGACTTTGGGGGCTCAGCTTTTGCCGACGACCTTGATCTTGTCGTACATTCACACTATAGAGCTGCCCTGGAGGATAAGGCCAATGAAACATTGGGACTTCTCCAGAGCCGGCCCACTATTCAACTTACTATTTCTGGTGAAATGGCAAAATAAATCCTTCTGAAAGGGGAACTTCCGTTACACAGACCTCCGGTCATGAAGATAAACAATATCTCAATATGCCTCTTTGAGGAAATTAAGTACTTAGGCCTCTACATTGATGCCAAGCTAACATTTCATCCTCACCTGAAATACCTTGCAACTAAAATACAGAAATATGCAGCCATCATTAGAAGAATCAGCAGAGCAGATTGGGGCATAAAGCTAAAGTCTTCTCCCTAATCTACAAAGCAGTCTATAATCCGATTATTTATTGTGCTTCAATCTGGTGTGTTTCAACCAAAGCTGCACTGGAGTGAAACAAACGCAAGTGTCACTCATACAACGATTTATGTCTACTGTTGGTAACCAGGACATGCCACACTGTCAGCACCCATGCACTCCAAATCATTGCGGGGTATAAGCCCTTATGCCTTAAAGTTGCCAAAAGAGGCCTCTTCCATCGGCTGAAAAAAAGGCATACCAACCCAGCTACTAAACCACCAACTGGATCTAACAAACAACCAGAAACAGGAAAGAATACGAATCTCAGAACATCTACATCGCTTCTGGCAGGAATCCTAGAATACAACCCTCAAAGGAGAAATAACCAAGAAATTCATTCCTTCAGTCAGTTTCACCTTTCCCATTTCTCCTACTTGATACTCATTTGGATTACAAACAACCTTTTACTAACAGGACACAGTTCATTCTAGCAATTACTCAATTCTATGGGTAACGAAATGCAGGCTGAAAGTATGAGCAGGTAACGAAATGCCGGCTGAAAGTATGAGCAGGTAACGAAATGCAGGCTGAAAGTATGTATGAGCAGGGTCGGTGCTATCATTAGGCAAACTAGGGAGTCGCCTAGGGCCCAGTACTGCCCTCAGCCTATATTTCCCTTGGAGTTTTGGGGGCACTGACTTCATGATTTGCCTATGGCGCCAGTCGTTGGCGACTAATCTAGTGCCGTCCCAGTGTATGAGTACCCATTCTATGGAAACCACCGGTTACAACTGTTCACAGAAATCAGCATTAGAATTAGCATTAGTAGAGGCATACGAGGCAAGAAAGC
Source organism: Mastigoproctus giganteus (assembly GCF_048544385.1). Lineage (NCBI taxonomy): Eukaryota > Metazoa > Arthropoda > Arachnida > Uropygi > Thelyphonidae > Mastigoproctus > Mastigoproctus giganteus. Next base: position 52,272,023 of record NC_143581.1, on the reverse strand, counting down.
AAGCTTATGCATCATCAGCCAAAAAAACAAAAAACAAAACCGCTCCCATTTCACCCCTCCTTTCGTTCCAAATGCCTTTCCAGCTCCAAGGAATTCACTGTAACCAGGAGCAAGATCTACTAAAGGACAATGCCTCATGTTGCCTTTACTCGCTTTTCCCATGCTTGCCTTTACTCGCTTTTCCCATGCTTGCCTTTACTCGCTTTTCCCATGCTTGCCTTTACTTGCTTTTCCCAGGCTTTCACCACAAAGCTTGCCAAACTCACTACTGTGGAGCAAACCTGAATACCTCTCATCCCTTGCTGACATACTGGTGTAGGGTACTGACGTGCAGGACACTCTACGCAATGGACGCTACATTGCTAACCCTTCATGGGTAGAATACATGCTGGCCCCCTATTTAGAATGTGGTATCTTCGCACAGAGAGCTTGGCCATTGTCGCTCTCACAGGGGCACCTGCCCCTCTGACTCTCTAGCCCCTTCCCTAACCCCATTTTGCCTAATCCTCTTGGTGGGCCGTCGCCTCTATATTATCGCTTTTCGGCCTTTTGGCTCAGATCAAAGTGTAGTGTCTCCTCGATATTGGCTGTGGAAGGGGGAAGAGACCTGTCGTACGTTTTTGATGTGGAGAGTAGTGAGTGAGTGTGGAAGTGTTTCTGTGAGCTATAGAGTATATCTTCGATTTATTGAGATTAATTGGTTTGTGACTGTACAGTACTAATATAGAAAGAATTCTTTGAATCTATAAAATTTAGATGAAAATATAATAATTAGTTGGAGTGGTACAATTTAAAAATAAATGATGTTACCACTTGCCTGGTTTAATATAGCTGATATACAGTAACGGTTACGTTTGTGTTATAATTTTGGCGGATGAAGTGAACAAGGTAAATTAAGTACAGGAATTTGCCTTTAGCCAGCGGGTGGTTAATTGCTGGAACAAACTCCCATCTGTCGTGGAAGTTGATAGGTTGAATAAATTTAAGGAGGAACTGGACTGGCATTTGGAGGGAATGGTGTGATTTTTTTTTTTTTTTTTGGCTGATGCCGCATAAGCTCATACACTTGCTTTCTTGCATCACATGCCACTACTACTGCTACTGATATTTAAACAGTCTCATAATAAACAATTAGCTGTAAATAAATCGGAAATTTTGTTGAAGAAACTAAGAATTCAGTTACTAAAACGTAACTTTAGCTGATCATCATCATCATCATCATCATCAGCCATTTTCAATCTACTGCAGGATGAAGGCCTCTCCAGCAACTTTCCAGTTCCTTCTGTTTTGAGCACTGGCCATCCATTTACTACTCAAAAACTCATGAATTTCATCTATCCATCTCCGCCTTTCTCTTCCAGGTTTTCTTCTAGCTCCTCTTGGGTACCATTCTATTATTTTCTTAGTCCATCTGTCATCATGTCTTCGAGCTATGTGTCCTGCCCAAGACCATTTTAGTTCTTTAGTTTTGATAAGAATGTCCTTTACTTGAGTTTGCTGCCTAATCTATGTATTTCTCTTCTTATCTAACAGTCTGATTCCCAATATAATTCGTTCCATTCTTCGCTGTACAGTTCTTAGCTTCTCTTCCATTCTTTTGGTGATTGCCCAAGTTTCACTTCAATAAGTCATGGTGGGGAGTATACATTGATTCATTATTTTACGTTTCAGACAAACTGCGATATTGCTCTTCAGTGTGTGACTATATTTCCTGAATGCTATCCATTCAACATTTATTCTTCTCTTGACTTCCAGCCATTTATCATTATTACAGCTAATAACTTGTCCCAGATAAGTATATGACTCCACCTTTTCAATTACTGCTCCTTCAATCATTATTTCCCTTTCCGTTGCATACTTGTTCATCATTACTTTTGTTTTAGCCATATTCATCTTTAGTCCAAAATCCTTACTAACTGTGCATAACTGATTAAGATTTTCCTCTAATTCTTTGGGATCTTGGCTTATGACCATAATGTCATCTGCAAATCGTAAATGGTTTAGGTACTCTCTGTTCACATTGACTCCTTTCTGCGACCAGTCTAATCTTCTGAAAGCTTCCTCAAGGGCAGCAGTAAACAGCTTCGGAGATATTGTGTCTCCTTATCGAACTCCTTTCTCGATTTTAAATTTGCTACTGTCTTTGTGTAGTCTAATAAAGGATGTAGCACTCTCATATATTTTCTTCAAAATCATAATATATGGAGTATCTATGCCTTGTCTTTCCAGTGCCCGAAACATTGCCTTATGCTGTATGGAGTCAAATGCCTTTTCATAATCCACAAATGCCAGGCATAATGGTGTTTTATATTCATTTGCTTTCTCCATTAGCTGTGATATTACGTGAAGATGATCCATAGTTGAGAATCCTGTCCTAAAGCCAGCTTGCTCTTTCGGTTGATTCCCATCAAGTATTCTTTATAATCTGTTAGTAATGACCCTTGTGAACAACTTGTAGATATGGGATAACAAGCTAATTGGTCTATAATTTCCAATTTCTGATTTATCTCCTTTCTTATGCAGCAAAACTATGATTGCATTATTCCACTGCTTAGGCATCACACCTTTTCTAATGCACTTTGTGAAGAGCCTTGCCAGTTTTTGTGTTATGTCTCTTCCTCCCAATTTTAACAACTCTACAGTAACTTCATCTTCCCCCGGGGCTTTCCGATTCTTCATTTTCTTCAATGCATGTTCTACCTCATCAGGAAGAATATCGGGTATGTCGTATGTGTTGCTACTTTGCAATCCATGTTCCCCACTGCTGGTATCATTCCCTCGCTCCTTGTATAATTCTCTATAGTAGTCTTCTGCTATTTGAATTATGCCTTCTCTGCTGTTTATAAGTACACCATCGCTATTCTTCAGTTTCAGTATCATTTGTCTTTCTGTATTATGCTCATGGCTGCTGATTTAAATCCTTTGTTTTCCCTTAATGCTTGTTCTACTTTTCTTGTGTTAAATCTTCTTATGTCCTCTCTGAGTCTCTTTCTAATGGCTTTGCATAACTCAGTATACTCAATTTTCTCCCTGTCAGTGTTTTTCTTGCTCTTCATTTGTCGTCTTTGGTTCATCATGATAAGTGTTTCTTGGCTAATTTTTTCTTCTTTGGATTTCTGTTTCCCTGTAGGTTTCTTGGGCTTTATCACTTTCAAAAAGTTGTAATATTCCTCGTCGATATCTTGGTCCTGAGCAGTCTGCAGAAGTTCAAACTTGTTCTTAAGTTCCAGTACATACTGCTTTTTCTCCTCTTCTGTTATCTCAAAGACCTTTGTATTATTTACTCGAGTCAGTTTTTTCCTTTCCTTTCCTACATCTATATCAAGTGTACATCTTACCATTCTGTGATCACTTCCAACATTTACCTTATTCAGGACGGTAACATCATTCACAATATATCTTCTGTTAGTGAGGATGAAGTCGATTTCATTAGTTGTTAATCCATTTAGACTTTTCCATGTCCACTTTCTGTTCACCCTTTTCTTGAAAAAAGTGTTCATTAATGACAGTCCTTGAGATTCTGCAAATTCCACAAGTCTTTCACCTCTTTTATTTCTTTCACCAATTCCAAAACTTCCTATAGTTCCTCTTTCTGCGCTGTTTGGCCTTTTTCCAACCTTAACATTGAAGTCCCCCATAATAATAGTGTAGTGGGTTTTCTTCTCATCTAGAAGACTCTCAATTTCAGTGTACATTTCTTCAACCTCTTCATCATCGTGGCTCGATGTTGTTGCATAAATCATTATAATCTTTAGCTTGTACCTCTTAGAAATCTTGAATATTAGCCTTGACGCCCTTGGTGATGTACTTTTGAATTCCAAAATGTTGTTTTTAAAATCTTTATGCACCAGAAACCCAACTCCACCTTCACTCCTTTCACTGTTTCCATTGGTGTACAGCAGATTTCCACTTGATAAACTTATAAGTGATTCATTTCTTCTTCTTGTTTCAGCCAAACCGATGATATTCCAATTCACATTTTAATTCCTTTTCCAGCTCTAATATCCTGTCTTTACCGATGAGTGATCGTACGTTATAACAGGCCAAGTTCAATTTCCGTGCATGGCAGCCTGGTCGTACCCAGAGATTCTTAGCACCCTCTGCTTCCACTCTGATCCTCTCGCTGCCGTAAGAGGGAGAGTGAAAGCTGCTGGGGACTGAGGGCCATTTGTATTGTTGTGCTCTCATTGCTGGAGGGTTTGGTCTTTTCCTCTTCACGCTGACCAGGCGTCTTGAAGAGAACCACTCTACACGTTCGTTTCCACCTAAGTGACGTAACAGGGCTTACCATCGAGAAGGTGTGCATGAGTGGATTTTAGGGAGGCAGGCCAACCGGACTTCTCCTAAATCTTCTGTAATAGAGAGATATTGGATCCATCAGTATTTTAGGCTGAGTGTCTGATAACACACAGGATACCTGTTCCCCTCTAAGCCTCTAAGTAAGATATATGTGGAGTAAAACATTATGGAAAGTAAAAATCAAGGTAAAAAGGGTGTCTAATATATATAAAGGGAGGAGAGGTTCCGGGTTTCCCCGCTACCCCCAGTGCTATTGAGAAGCTCCAAATTAACCTAACAGACAGAGATCCCAAGAAAAATAGATAATAAAAACGTTAAGAGGAAGAGATTCAAAGATACCATCTATTACTAGAAATTAGCAAAATAGTCAATATACTCCTAAAAGCGTAGAGCAGACAGGAGAATTAAGTGGTCCAGGAGAAACTTTTGAACAGACAGTAGACTATAACCAGCCAGGTATTAAGCCTAAGACTTGATAGTACACTTTGATCATAAGGTAATAGATGCAGAAACGCAAATTAGTGATGTACATGAAACAGAATTAGATGAAGAAATAGGGTTGGAGGACTATATAGATTATGCATTTGAAGGTGATTCATAAAGAGAAATAGGTGTTGTCAGAGAAAGTGAAATAATTGCATGTAATAATAATTCTGAACAACAGAACGGATATGATAATGCCACTTCTATTTATGATCTAGTAATAAAGCTGAAAAAACAAGTGGTTGTCTATATGACTAATGAAAGCGACAAAGTGACTAAATCAACATTAAATTTTATGCTGGACAAATGGATAGATAGAAACAATTGCGACAGCTCTAATAGTAAATAACGAAAGATTAAAAGAAAAAATGCAAGAGTTGCAAGCGAAAGCTTCGTAAATTGACGACATAGTTAGGGGTCATCCTTTGACTAAGCAAACTGCGACATATACTGAGAAAGTTAAAACAAATAACACCGAGGAAGCACAGATTGGTCAAGTCATTTCAAAAAATGAGGAGTTTGTACAGGAAAAAGAAATTGGAACTCTTGCTAGCAGGAAACAGAATGTTATTATTATGAAAGTTCGCATAGGATTCTGAAATACAAAATAGTAAGGAGATAAAAGAAACTGCTGAGCGTACACTTAAAAGCGAATATAAGGATGTTCAGATTAGGAGTATGAGAGTGATAAGAAATAAAGGTGTGTTATTAGAAATGGAAAATCAAGAAGGTAAAGACAAACTTCCCATATCGGAAACTGTGTCCACTGCAAGGATAAATTGTGATAGATCGAAGTTAAACGATCCTACAATCTTGATATACAGGGTGTCCCAAAAAAGGTGTAACCAATTTTAAATGGTTGTAACGAATGTAATTTTAATGATAGAAACACAAAACCTGCGCTAAATGTGAAAAAAACAGTTGAAGTTTTTACTGACATTCAACATGTGCACCACTTGTAACACGAACAAAAAGGTGTAACCAATTTTAAATGAGCAATACAAACATTTGGAGAAAATGGAACCAGTTGTAAAGACACGGATTTGTTTCACGGACGAGTGCACATTTCATGTTTCGGGAAAGGTGAATAAACAAAATGTCAGAATTTGGGGGACTGAAAACTCACATTGCGCGCCGGAGTATCAGCGAGATAGCCCCAAGGATGAATGTGTGGTGTGGCATCATGGTTGATCGTGCTATTGGACCGTTTGTTTTTTTCAAGAAGCGACTGTGAGAGTGGATAATTACCAGGACATGCTTGAGCTTTATGTGTATCCTCAATTGGATGAACTGCCAAATAGAGTTATTTTCCAACAGGATGGATTGCCCCCACATTGGGCTTTGAGTGTGAGGAGGTCTCTTGATGACACGTTTCTTGGGCGTGATGATCCCATTGCGTGACCACCACGTTCATCCGATTTATCCCTTGTGATTTCTTCTTATGGGGATTCATCAAAGATGTAGTCTACAAGACCCCTGTTGCAGACATCGCAGACTTAATAGGATGTCACGCTTAATCATGGTAATTCCATTTGTAATACCCAGGATTAGAAATGGAATTACCATGATTAAGCGTGACATCCTTGAAAAAACATGGGAGGAACTTTATTACCGATTAGATATTGTTTGTATGACAAGTGGTGCACATGTTGAATGTCAGTAAAAACTTCAACTGTTTTTCTCAGATTTAGCCCAGGTTTTGTGTTTATCATAAAAATTACATTTGTTACAAACATTTAAAATTGGTTACACCTTTTTGGGACACTCTGTACTACATATTAAGGGCGATTTCTACAGAAGAAATAACTGAATATCGGTTTTATAAAAATTTCAAGGGGTATGGTTTTCAAAAAGTAGAAGTTTTTAAAAATGTCTTCATTTTGACTTTTCGTTTGCCTTTAAGGACTATCACTTCGCCTAGTTAGCTTATAATTTTTGTCGCTGCTGTACTTGTAGTGAGATATTCACTACGTGTAGAAGGCTGTTTCTTTTTTTAGCGTACGCCCATTGGCGCAGCACTAGGGAAAACAGCAGTTCAAACACTTCCATCTTTATGAGTCCAGCTGATTCAAAGCAAAAGATCGTTAATCGATCGGATCGGGCGAACATCGAGGATATAATATTAATAAAACGGTGAGAAAGTATATGGCTTTCGTCGGAGAAAAGAGAGTAATGACAATTAAGAAGCATACTTCAGGGTGAAATCTGAACCTTATAACTACGGGGTGATTGTTGTCTGGAAATTCCTTGTGTAGGAACGAACGGACTTTAGATCTAGTGACTACCGCTGGGCAGTCTGGAAATGCCGTCCCATGCAGATGTGAAGTTCCTCTTTCTCCTCATAAATTCCATTTTTACTGTGTCAGGTCTCCAAAATAGCAGTCCCTGGGATTTTCATTTCTCCACGAAATTAGCCTTTTGGAGACCTGACACAGTAAAAATGGAATTTATGAGGAGAAAGAGGAACTTATATAGAGGGTGATTCACTACCAGTGCGACAAACTTACAGGAGGTGTAGGGGGCACAAAGACGAATCGCAATCACATAGCATTGCAGGGTCCTAAATGCTTTCGTCATGCGGTAGAGGACGTTGAACGGGAGGTCGCGTGAACAGCGATCCCGCTGGAAGTCAGCATTTGCGAACCGTTTCTTTTGAAGAAACCAAGTAGCAGAAGTCCTGGGGAGTGAATAATCCGCAGGCTCCAATGATTGGACGCGTTGCAGATGGTATGAACTCATTTGGTTTGTTGACAGTATCCTCCATACAGTAGATTGGGAAATACCCAATCGTTGGCCTATCGCTCGAGTACTCGTACTCGCATTGCCTTCTGCAAGACGTAGGACATTCTCCTCATTGTCTGGCGTCCTCGTCGTTCGCTCTCGATTCATGGTACCTCTCGTGAAACAACCAGTCTCACGAAACCTTCTGTGCACACGGTCGAAAATCGTATGATGAGGAGCACTCCTGTGCGGGAAACGTTCCTGGTACAAGCTCAGAGCGGTGCGCCTGTTACAGTCCGCAGCTTCATACGCGAGGTGCATGTCGGCCAGTTCAACGTTTGAATACTCGTCCATCCTACTGCCTCGGGAACCGGTTCGCAAATGCTGACTTCCAGCGGGATCGCTGTTCACGCGACCTCCCGTTCAACGTCCTCTACCGCATGACGAAGGCATTTCGGACCTTGCAATGCTATGTGATTCCGATTCGTCTTTGTGCCCCCTACACCTCCTGCAAGTTTGTCGCACTGGTAGTGAATCACCCTGTATATGCAGATCGGAGTTTAAGACGGGGGAACATATATATATGCAGATCGGAGACAGAGAGGAGGCAAACAAAGGAAGACAGAGAGAGAGAGAAGGGAGAAAGATACAGGGAGAAAACCAGAGAGAGACAAAGAGACGAAGAGAGTCTTGTCCTGAGCGAAGCACTTCTTTTTCTTGAGGCTATCTCGTCAAAAACGTCTTGAGAATGTTTTGCTGCTGGCTCCTATTCCTCGACATCTATCCCTGAATATTGCAAAGTTTATTCTGTTAAGTTTCACCCTATATTTACAACACGATAGTTAATAGAATGAAAATGTCGGACGTTAATACATTACTCTTTATTTAATAGGGTCCACTGAGAAAAAACCCTCCTCGTAGGAACACTCACTAAGGTAGCGTCTATCTTATAACACTTAGAAATTAGTTTAAGATTAGCAAGATCCATTTGTATTAATGGAATACCATAAGTTATGTCTGTTAAACCTGTATAGTACACTTACACATACACCCAGGTACTCGAACTGGAGGATGATTGTTGGCTTCAGAGAGTACGGGCAGCAGTGCCAACTGAAGTCACATGAAGAACACAGACAAGTTTGTACACATGTATCATTTAGCCTTATAATATATCGTTTTATTCTTTTGATAAGAAATAGAGCTCTTATATAATCATATAAAAGTATATAACCATATCATTTTACACATATTTGTATGATAGAGTTAATAACCCATGTTTTGTTTAATCATCCTTGCCTCTTAGCCATTCTCTTGCTACATGTTACCCACAGCACGAGTTTTATAGTAAAAGAGCCATAGTTCTGAGGCATTCTGAGGAACAACTTATAGGATTTCAGAGTGAATAAACACAACGCCGATTTTGATGTTGCGAATCTGGGATCTGTCCAGTTATATTAAAGGAGGCAGCAAAGGAAGTAAGCAAACCCTTAGCCATAATTATGAGAGCGTCCTTGGACTCAGGGGAGGTACCCATAGACTGGAAATGTGCAAATGTGACCCCAATTCACAAAGGAGGATCAAAGGCTGATACAAGTAATTATAGACCTGTGAGCTTAACTTCTGTTCCAGGAAAATTAATGGAGGCACTGGTTAAAGAAGCACTGCAGGATCATTTAGACAAGACTTCAGTTATAGCTCAGACACAGCATGGTTTTGTTAAGGGGAAGTCTTGCCTGGCCAACTTGATTGGATACTATGATGCAGTCACAAAAGAACTGGATGCAGGGAATAACTTTGATATTATATACTTGGATCTTAGAAAGGCTTTTGATACTGTTGCACATGGAAGACTGCTACACAAATTGGAGCAGTGTGACATTGGAGGCAAATTGCTGCTATGGATAAAGGGGTGGTTGAGGGGGAGAAGACAGAGAGTGGTAATCAATGGACACTGCTCATCGTAGACTGATGTTATTAGTGGAGTCCCTCAGGGCTCAGTGTTGGGTCCATTATTGTTTTCTGTATTCATAAATGATATTGATGATGGTATATCGGGCTTAATGTCCAAGTTTGCAGACGATACAAAGGTTGGCAGGGTTGTCAAGGACACTACTGACACTATGCTGCTGCAACAGGATCTGGAAAGGTTGAGCAGATGGGCTGAGAGGTGGCAAATGAAGTTTAACATTGACAAATGTAAAGTACTACACATGGGAAACAGCAACCCTAGAGCAACGTATCAACTCTGTGGTACTACACTGACAGTGGTAGAGAATGAAAGGGACTTGGGGGTGGTTGTGCAGGCAGATATGAAGTTCTCTGAGCAGTGCAGACGGGCTGCAAGAGTAGCTCATGGAGTATTGTCAATGATATACAGGACTTTTTCCAGCAGGGATAAGGAGGTGATTATTCCATTGTATAAGGCAATGGTCAGGCCACACCTAGAGTACTGTATACAGGTCTGGAGGCCTCATTTCAAGAAGGATGTAGAACTGCTGGAACGAGTACAGAGAAGGGCAACAAGATTAGTGAATGGAACAAAGGGGTGCTCTTACGAAGAAAGGCTTAAGTTTTGCAAATTACAGTGTCTGGAGACTAGGCACCAGCGAGGTGATCTGATAGAGGTGTATAAAGCCTTGAATGGTTTAAGCATGCTCAATGCTGATGGGATTCTTCCTCTAGCTCAGAAAAATCACCTGAGAGGGCATAAATTCAAATTGAGGAAAGATAGATGTAGGATAGACGTGCGGAAATTTGCCTTTAGCCAGCGGGTGGTTGGTTGGTGGAACAGACTTCCATCCCTTGTGGTGGAGGTTGATAGCCTAAATAAGTTTAAGGCTCAGCTGGACAGGTATTTTGAACGAACAGAGGGGTGAAGTGGAAGTGGTTTTTTTTTTTTTTTTTTTTTGGCTGATGCTGCATAAGCTTGCTTTCTTGCATCAAATGCCTCTACTAATGCTAAAAATGCTAATCTATTCTCCACGTTTCAGAATAGATCATGAGAACACGAGATTGTTGTCCTAATATATAAACCACTAGTCGATCATAAAAAACACAGACGTTTTCAGGAACATCACTATTAATGAATAAACTTGCCCGGAAACCTTATTGTGCACATTGCATATTATATAATAATAGTAGGAGTTGATTGCCCTAATCTCCATTTGAAGAATGATGTCAGACGAACCCCTGTGGAACAAGTTACACAAGAAGTAACGTTTAGATTTAAGTCATTGAAATAAATAAAATCAAACTAATTAGGTGATAGGACTTTCCCCCAGGTTGTATAAATGTGTCATAAATCAAGATTTGGGTTTTTCAGCGCATAAATTTCGTGGGTTTGCTATTGTGTCAAAATGTTTTAAATGTTTGGGTTATGGGCACATAGCTCAAAACTGCCTTCATAAAACAGTGTCCTGCGGACACTGTGCTAAGAATGAGAATGTTTACACTGATTGAATAAAGATCAACTAACAAAATGTATAACTTGTAAAAGAAGGAAGAGATACTGTAATAATTTCATTATAGTTTCAAATTATCCGTGGTACTGCAAAACTGAAAAGTTGTAAAAATTGAACACCAATAATGGATAATAGATTTATGAATGCATGTGTCAAAACAGTAGAAATCAGATTAGGCATCTGGAAATTCACCTGTAAAATATTTTACAGGTGAATTTCCAGGTGCCTAGTCTCCAGACGCTGCAATTTGCAGAACTTAAGCCTTTCTTGGTAAGAGCACCCCTTTCTTCCCCTCACCAATCTTGCTGCCCAGCTTTGTACTCGTTCTAGCAACACTACATCCTAAAATGAGGCCTCCAGACCTATACACACTATTCAATCTGTTGCCACACCATTGCCTTGTACAACGGGATAATCACCTCCTTGTCCCTGCTAGCAAAATTCCAATATATCATTGACAAAACTCCATGACCTGCTATGACAGCCCAATTGCACTGCTCACTGAACTTCATATCTGACTGAATAAATACCTCCAGATCTTTTTCATTCTCCAATTCCCTGAGTATAGTACCACACAGTTGGTTCGATTCTCTTGGATTACTGCTACCCATATGCAGTACTTTGCATTTGTCAATGTTAAAATTCAGTTGCCACTTCTCAGCCCATTTGCCCAACTTATCTAGATCATGTTGCAGCCATTCTGTACTGTCGTTAACAACCCTGCCAACCTTTGTATCATCTGAACACTTGGACATTAAGCCCGATGTACTTTCATCAATGTCATTGATGTATGCACAAAACAACAATGGTTCCAGCACCGAACACCAGGAAACTCCACTAATAACATTACTCCACGAAGAGCAGTATCCATTGATTACCATTCTTTGTCGTCTCCCACTCAACATCCCTTTGTCCATTGTAGCAACCTGCTCTTAATGCCATACTGCTTCAATTTGTACAGCAGTCTTCCATGTACAACAGTATCAAAAGCTTTCCTAAAATCCAAGTATATAATATCAAAATAATTTTTTGCATCTAGTTCATTTGTGAGAACATCATAGTATCCAATCAAATTGGTCAGAGAAGACCTCACTTCAACGAAATCACGCTGTGTCTTAACTATTACTGCAGTCTTGTCTAGATGATTCTGCAATGCTTCTTTAACCAGTGACTCCGTTATTTTCTCTGGAACACAAGTGAAACTCACAGGTCTATAATTACTTGTGTCACCTTTTAAACCCATTTTGTGAATGGGGATACATTTGCACTTCTCCAGTTAATGGGGAGCTCCCTTCAGTCCAAGGAAGCTCTCATAATTATGGATAAGTGTTTACTTTCTTCTTTTGCTGCCTCCTGAGGTCACTACCACATTGGCCAAAATTTTTGTAGCTCTGGCGAAGGCGAAGTTTCCATATATATTTAGTCATTTTATTGACTTAATTGTTATATTAGTCTCATCTCTATAAGGTGTAGGTTATATGTTCAGATTATACACGATCCACACACTTTAAATCTCTGGCTTCACGGTACTGTCACTCGATACAGAGAACACCGCGGAGATTGGAGAAATCCCAGGAGCCACTAGACCCTCAACATACCAAATATCCAGCTGTGTTAAAATCGGTAAACCAGTTCCCGATTTAAAAACATCGTCAAGTGGGGGGAAAACACTCTAGGCATATCAACGTAGGAGGACACTGAAAGGGGAAAGCAGTGAATGACACTTGTCAATCACTGATCTGGGGTTTTACTTAATTAATATAATTATAATAATAACAAGAAAATGGAATCCGGGATTCGTTCGGACCACAATGGGAAGCTTATAGCTTGGGGACGGCAATTGAGGATTGGAGGGATTATCCCGCTTTGTGCAGACACTTTGAATCAGAAAGTTAAATATTCTGGATTATTAAACCGACTTTTCAATCTGGAATTTCTTAACGATTTAGCACTAATGATCGACATCCTGCACGAGCTCTCTTACTTTTCAGAAGCTTTAGAAAGTCGCAGAATCACTATAGTAAAAGCAGATGAATTAATTATCTTAACTATCAATGCTACGTTAATTTAAAAAATTCTGAAGGAAATTATGAAGCTAAAATTGAGAGCATGTTGAAGTTGAAAGAATTTGAAGGAATGAAAAATAAGAACACATTTAAAAAATTACCTCGTGACAGTTTATGAAGGATAAGTTTTAATGCAACAGAGTAATTTAAAATTAAATAAAGAAAATAATGACGATGAAGAACTGAAAGAAATTTTAAACATATGCTACCTGGAATCGTGGAATATGAAAGAACTTTCGTCTCCGTGGCAAGACGGTGAAAAACGAATAAGAAATTTAAGTTTTCTGATAAAATATGAAATTAAAATTTAATGGTTTTAGAGATTTTGTAGAAGACAGTTTATCTTTAAAATCGAGTGAAATTCCCTCTTCAATTAAGAAAGCCAGAAATATCTTTTAAACCATTGCTATTAATAGTGCTCAAGCTGAGCGAGATTTCAGCATAAATGAATAATATTGTGACAATTGAATACGTTGCAGATTATGATGACCATACATCTAAATGGAAAACCATTGCTTCAATTTGATCCGGATCGTTACGTCAAATCATCGCTCAGCTATTGAGCAAAGCAGAAGATGGGCAACAAATATAAAGTAAATTGCATATGGCAATTTTCAGAATAAATTTTTCTTGAATATTTGTATAATAATTTTTTTCATGTAATCTGTGATTTTTGTGTACCTTTTCTAGAAGAGTGTTTTTCATGTTAATATTTGTTTTTATATTTCGTGTTATTTTCGAAGTATTAAAATTTTATCATGAAAAAAAATGTATCCATTATATTTCCTTAGTTGTTAAAAAAAGAGAGAGACCAATAAAAAAGTGATAGATGGTTTTATGTGAATCCTTCGCGTTTCTTTTAGGTATTTTGATTTTTTTTTTTTTTTATGTGAACCCCAAACACGAGAGGTATTAGAACCTATAGTACTTAGTACTGTGCTTGGGTTGACCAGGCTGACTGGAGATATCATACCGGTCACGAAAAAGGCATCACGCGCTCTAATCTAGTGAGTGCTCCGCGCAGACTAGTAGTCTGAACATTGGAAGCGCCTCTGGCGGAAGCCTACAGCGGATGACGTCACGGAAGTGACGTCATCCGCTGTAGTCATCAAAAAGGAGGCAAAACTGCGAACCCATTGTTAAAATATTCACAGCCAGCTCACCACTAAGTATAACCTCAGGGGGTTCACATCTGGTGAGTATGGGCTTGACAGACCCAGAGTCCTGAGCTGGATATTATCATTCTTGGTGATTCTCCTCTCTCTCTCTCAGGGTAACTCATTAATTTTTTTTGGCTGGTGCAGCATAAGTCTCATATGGATGATGATGATGGTGATGATAATAATAATAATAATAATAAAGGGGCGCGATGGCCCAGTGGTTACGACACTTTACTACCAGCCGGATGGACCCGGGTTCGAGTACCGCCTTGGCGGAAGCGAACGCGGCTCCATCACTCTGGGATACCGGTAGAAAGTTTCTCCAAATGACCTACCTACCCCAAGGTCGGAGTATCGGCCGAGGCAGATTGTGGCGCAGTCTGGCGTCACTCTCGAGAACTACCACTGGACATAAGCCGAAGCTAAACTGGTTCACTCCAATAATGGATGGTGTCGCAGAGAAATATTAATCATACTGCATCAAGTGTGGCACAAGATAAAGTCACTCGCGTTCAGGCCTTATGTAGAGGGGTCGGTTCGAAAAATCAGAGAGGGTTCCTAGGAAGACAGTGGAGCGACTGGTGCTGTGTCCCATATGGCCAAGGCCGGCCCGAGGAGGGTGCGAACGGTGCGAGCGCCCAAGTCCCCGCGTTTCTGAAGGCCCCGCGCCGCTGTCTGATTTTGCAAAATAAAAATGGTTTCGTTTTTTTTTTTTTGTTTTAATACTGTCGCAAAATCTAGCGACATCGCCATAAAATGGCCATATTTTTAATATACATAAGAAATAAAATGTTAATAATCATGTTATTAACATTATCTGAAGGCCCGCCAAGAATTCTCCAAAGAACACGGAAAAATATATTTTCTTTCAAATATATTTAAAATATCTCTCCTTACAAGTCGCTCAGACATACGATTATATGTTGCCAGCGTTTGCATAGTTATCGTACTCTAAAGGCTCTATATACCACCGACTAGGCTATTCATTTTAAGCCTCTTTAGAAGGCCATTTACTCATTTCATTAGGCCATTTGATCCTAATCTAGACTACTGCAATATTATTGAGTCTCTTAGAGACCTTATAAACAATTAGGCTGATCGAAGCCTACAAATAAAAATAATAATTATATAATAATTATTATTTATTGGAGTTTCATTTGAAATTATTGAATAAATATTCCCCACAAATAAGTGGGGAATATCGTGCATCGTACGTTTTTATCGCTATTCGTGAGGTGTGAAAATAAATAACATATTCGTATCTATTTCGCAACATGACTAGTAGAGACAGAGATGCAGGAAGAAAGTATATGTGTGGCTCTGATAAATTGAAGAAGAGAAGAAATTACGGAAAAACAGAGGAACTCCCTTGCAAAATTTTTAAAAACCGAAAATGTGCAACAAACTGAAGAAACGCATAATTCACAGTTACTGGAAGATCAAACTCGCGGCAATGAAATTACGCCGCGCGACATCCACGAAAACGATCCTGATCATCATAAAGCCAGCTCTCGTCCTAATGAAGAGGAAAGCGATGATAAGAAAACTGTAGAACGAGAAGATAATCATGAAGCAGAGGGAAACGTACAGACGGAGGAGTTTTTGTCAGCGTCGACCAAAGAACAAGATGAATTATTCCGAGGACCGCAGCTTCAAGAGAATCAACAAAGCGACGAAGACGAAAATGTCCATATCAATGATCCTGGTACTTGGCCCGAAATTATAACTGATAAATTTAGAATGGTTGTCATACAAAATGGCGTGACACAAGTAAAAAACTACGATTTTCCGCAAGATAAAAATAACAGAAGTTTTTCTGAAAATTATTATTTAAAAAAATTAACGAATGGGGAACGTCAAGAACGGAGGTGGTTACTCTACTCAAAGTACAAAGATTCCACATTGTGTTATGCGTGTAAGTTATTCTCTTCAAATACCACTTCTCTGTGTTTAACTGGACTTAACGATTGGGTACATTTAAGTTCGCGATTACAAAGTCACGAAAGATCAGAATATCGTTTACAAGCTATGTACAAATTGTTACAACTTGAAAAGAATATGAAACTTGGAAACACTATTGACAAGGAACATGAAAAAATAATTAAAAACGAAACACAGCGTTTAAAATGTGTTTGTGAACGTATAGTGGTTGCAATTTTATATTTATTAGAGCATAATTTGGCGTTCAGGGGCAGTAGCGATACTTTATATAAACTGCACAACGGTAATTTCTTAGGTCTCAGAATTACTTGCAAGATTTGACCAAATCATGAAACAACATTTGGATTGATGTGTAGAATTAGCATCGCGTTCCTTTTTATCTCATAGAATACAATGAACTGATTTCTGCTTTGGCTAAAAAAGCTAAAAGGAAATAATAAATACAGTTAAGAAAGCTAACTATTTCACAGTTTTATTAGATTGCACTCCAGACGTAAGCCATCAAGAACAATTATCTGTTATTTTAAGATATGTTAATGTAGATAACTCTGAAAGTGATGCGGGTATACAAGAACGATTTATTTGTTTTGAAACAGTAAAAGACTCGACAGGAAAAGGGTTATCAGCCAAAATTGAAAGCACATTAGAAAAGGTGGAATTAGATTTAGGGAACTGTCGAGGACAGGAGTACGATAACGGAGCTAATATTAGAGGTTTATATAAAGGCGTGCAAGCACTTATCCTGCAAAAGAATTCCAAAGCCCAGTATATGCCCTGCGGAAGTCATAATTTGAATTTAGTTCTTGGCGACATTTCAAAATCATCTTCTCTTGCAAATTCATTTTTGGGACTTTACAAAGCATATATAATATTTTTGTGCAAGTTCTGTGATACGTTGGGATATATTAAAAGAGCATGTCAAACATCTTACTACAAAACCACTGTCGGAAACGAGGTGGGAATGTCGCCTCGAAAGTGTGAAATCTGTGAGATACCAAGTACCACAATTTTCTCTAGCTTTGAAATACCTTTATGAACATGCCAGTGACATGAAAACGAAATCCGAAATCCAATCAATCGAAAATAAACTTACTTCATTTGAATTTTTATTAAGTTTGGTCATTTGGTATGACATACTGAATGAAGTAAATATTGTGAGCAAGATATTTCAAAATTCAAATATAGATATCGGTACTGCAAATGCACATTTAAAAGGCCTTTTAAATTTTTTTGAACGGTATCGTGAATCGGGATTCAAATCTTCTTTATAAACTGCAAAGGAAATAGCTAAAGAATTACAAGTGACATCTGAATTTAAGAATCAAAGAACTGGACGAAAAACAAAGCAATTTTGTTATGAAGGACCGATCAGCCTATTTCATCAGGCGAAGAATATTTCAGAATTCAATATTTTCTAGTCATAATCGATAGTGCTATTATTTCTTTTAAGAAAAGATTCGAAATTTATCACGAACATGAGACATCATATCGTTTTTTATATAATTCGGATAATATTCAAAAACTGACTGAAAACGATCTTCTTAAATGTTGCAAAGACTTAAATGCGACCTTGCAAGACGATATTGATTGCATTGATTTATTTAATGAAATCAAAATTTGTCGTCGAGTTTTGCCTTCCAGGATCATAATATTTACTGAAAAATAATTTATTTGAATTGTATCCAAATTTTGTTACTGTTCTGAAAATTATATTAACCTTACCAATTACTGTCGCATCTGCAGAAAGATCTTTCTCAAGATTGAAAATAATAAAAAATTACTTGAGATCTAGCATTAGTCAAGGATTTACCTCCTTAGCCATTTTATCTATCGAATCCGAAATAGCCAAAAAACTAAATTATGATGATATCATCAACGAATTTGCTATAACAAAACATGTAAGAAAATGAAACAAAAATCACATATTGTGACCTTATTCGATTAAGTCGCATACCAAATTGTATTTTATAGGTATATGAAGCAATTATTTTTCGTATTTGATTTATTAAAGATTTTTTTGTGATTGAAATGTTAATTTTATTAAAATAATTTAATTATTTATCATTTTCATGTAATCCTTACTAAACCAATTTGTGCATGTAATATATATCAAAATGCAATAAATTATTTTGTTGTATTAAATTTGTATCAAGGCCCCGCAAGTCAACTTTGCAACGAGCCCGCTTTTGTTCGGGCTGGCCCTCCATATGGCTACCACAAGAGAAGGGCAAGACCATCCAGCCCCACCAACTGGAAGTGCTTCCTGCGCAACTGCACTAGTTACCACCCAGGAAGGGAGAAAACGCTAACGCATGAAGTGGAGCATCGAAATGAATATGTACATCATGCAAGCATACTACGAAATAACGAAGCTGGAGGCCGATATTATAACTTACAGGGCGAGACTACATTCCAAGAGGCTGGAATGATTCCCGGATATTCAGGTCACCGAGCAGCAAAAGCCGAGCGGACCAGAGAAGGACCTAATAGCTCCTGCAATCTTGGAAAAAATTAAGCAGGACGTGAGCGATCAACTACAAACGATAAAGAATATGCAACCAGAGGAGGAAGAACATACCACCACCGAACCAGAGGAGGAAGAGCAAGAGGAAATACAACCCGCGGCAGCTGAAGTGGAAACAGACGAGGTCATGATATCCAGAATAGAGGACGAGGTCATGATATTCAGAATAGTGGAAGAAGGCCCTAACAGAATTCGAAGGAATGGACCCCACAAAGACTCACGTGCTAGCCAAGCAGAGGCCGAACAGAACTTGTGGAGAGTCACAGACCACCTGAATCGGCACATAATACCGCTTTACCTCGACAGCAATGGTGCAACACTGGAGGCCATCCACACAGCTGTGTATTGTGTTGCAGTAGCAGCCACGAGGATTAATGGAAGAGAAGCGAGAGACCAACAGAAGAAGAACCGAAAACAGAAGGAACCGCCAACGTGGGAAAGAAGACTTCTGAAGAAGATAGAAAAATTAAGAGTCAAGCCTAGCAGCAATAGGTTTCCCAGCGAACACCTACAAGGAACTCTAGAAAGTCGCAATCCTGAACACCTGTAGGATAGTCAGAGAGTTCCTAAACCAACAGTAACATTAGCGACATAACAACAACCACCCCTGTGTACTTGGTAGCAATACCCGTCACGAGGTGGAAGACCCAATCACGGCGAAATAATATAAGAGCAATAATAATAATAATACAATACAATTTTTTATTTTTTACAATACAATACAATTTATTTTTATCAAGAGAATTTGTTTACAATAAATGAACTTGTTAAGAAAAGTAAATTTCTTGACAACAAGTTGTAATTCTTCATTTACAACAGTTTTTGCATACAAATTTGTTATCTAACAGAAAAGATAATGAAATCAACACATAGTACATTCCGCACTGCAAACAGAGATAGCAATTATAATCTACTGTATCATTGAGTGTCAAAAATGTTCTTATTAAGAATTTTAATTTGAAGCTAGAATAATTTCTCCTGAGCCTGAAATCTACACTAGCCAACAAGTTGTTTATTATATTCATTGTATGCCTATCTCTAAATCTATTTAGCACCCTAGGTGAGGCAAATTGTTTTTGGGTTCCTTAAATTATGAGAGACATTTCTTTGCAGATTCGAGTCTTCAAAAATAGTGTTAAGATTTATCAAGATTAAATTTAACTTCAGTTTTTGAACTGGATAAAGTATTTTATATTTCAACAAAAATTGCCTTCTCTTATTCAGGTCATTCCAGAAGTTTGTCCGAATTAAAAGTCTCAAAATCCTGTTAATTAAGTTGTTTATTACCCTTATTTCAGTTATATTTGCTCGTGCCCATACATTTACTAAATAATTGAGTTGGGAGTCCACTAATGCATGATATAAGGTAACTTTTGTTCTAAGATTTAACTTATTCTTAATGTAGTAAAAAATGTACACATAAAATCTCATTTTTTTTGTACAAATTTGTTATATGCTGTCAGGGCTCTCTCTTTCTTCCTGTCTTGCTCTCTTTTTGTGTTTATTCCCCTCGACTTACGGCCGTATTACTTTTCCTATGATAATTGTTCTAAATGAGATGATCGTCGGGCTAGGACAAAATCTGTGCTCTTGGCTATTAAATGCTTTTCTAGCACCCAATCGCTGCAGCATTGAATTCGCGTTGTGTTTAAAAGATCGAGTGAACACAGGATGTCAAACTCGATCCCCCGCCATGACCCCTCCTGAGTTCGAACTGGTTTGAACTGGTGTATTTGATTACCGGCAGAGAGAATGAGACATTGTGTAACACATAAAAATATTTATTATCACAAAAGAAAACATGCATACAGATTTACATTCCATCTAGTGGGTTTGTGTAGAAGTTAAAATTATGTGTGTATATAAGCTTCTAGGTTTCTGTTCAGAACAAGGATCTGGTATTTGCTTACAACATACTGGATTCTGGTATCACTGGAACTATTCCTTCAATAGACTTATTATTTGGTTCTAGATTTACAAGCTACAACAATTCAATTCACAAACACTTCAACATAGAACAAGAACGGTTGGAACAGGAGAACCTTGGGCAAAGTACTTTTGATGTGCTCATCACCTTTAGGCCGTCTTACTTCCTGAACCAAGAGGGGATGAACCTGTTCTAACGTGAACAGGTTCATCCCCTCTTGGTTCTTATCTCCCCAGCACTTTGCTGTACGATTCTGTGTACCAACTACTCTAGGAGAAATTCCCATTTTATTATCAAATTCACAAAGGTTAAATATTTAGGAAGGAAGCATTGAAATGGTATCTGTTTGTGTCATATTCTAAGCTTACATTCGCACAAATGAGATAAGGGCTTACCAGTTAAATCTCTTGCTTCAGGACAGCCGGTGGGACCTCCTCTCCTCCGGTAGAAACTAGGGTGTGGTCTCCTGAGCCATGCTTCCTTTTTGTCTTCATTTCTCCTCGGCCGTTCTTTAGGCTGGAGCGAAACACGACTGCAGAATCTTCCCTTCACATCGTTTGGACCCTGGACTTTCGACGGCGAGACGTTCCACTCTCCTGCCAGTCTCTCTGTTGGAAAAGCTAAAAAGTGTCTCCTTCTCCCCTTTCTTGGTGCCTCTCATCTCTTATATACTAACATTATCTTGTTCTACGTCACAGTGATAGAATCATCGTGGAATGTCCATTTTGCAGGGACAACTGAACGTCCCCCCCACGCTGTAGCAATAAATCCCCTTCTAGTACCATCGTGGGCGTGAAAGAGGAGATGTTCTGGTTTGTTGAACTAGGGCGATGGGGAAAAGCAATATTGGTCTGTAGACTCACTCTCCTTTGAAAATAAGTTTCTGCTCTCTTATTGTATTACAACATAGGTTTCGAATGAATATAGTTTTATGATCTTATCCCACAGATTCCCGAGATATAATTTGCAACAATTGAATGATTTATTTTGGGTAGACCGAAGAGTTTTAAAGAGGCGTTGTTTTTAATAAAGTTTAAAATATCCCAAGACACTGCATTAGCTATTTATCAGAGAATAGATTCTGCCTGATTATTGAGAGATCCTGAAACTCTCGGTCTAACAATGCATTGCCCAACTAAAACTGTAGTCAATCCATAACCCAAGGTAACAATGATTTGAAACTTCTTCCACAGTTAGACATTTGCAATTCTGGAAATTCTGATCATGTAGGCATTCATGTTTATGTAATTTAATAGAGGGATGAATGTCCAAGGAGGTCTTTCATAAGGAGGTCTAATTACCAAAAAGTTTGGTTTTTCAAAGTTGAGTGCTAATTTATTATCATGCAACCAAGTTTGTAATAATAATAATAATAATAATAATAATAATAATAATAATAATAATAATAATAATAATATTTCGGATGCTATAGAAAGGTCCGTTCGAGCTTTCGATCCTCCACTCAGGAATTATTATTATTATTATTTCTCTTATATTATTTCTCCCTGATTGGGGTATTGCACTCCGTGATGGGTACTGCTACCAAGTACACAGAGTGGTTGTAATATCTAGTGTTACTGTTGGTCGAGGAACTCTATGACTATCCTACAGGTGTTCAGGATTGCGACTTTTTGGAGTTCCTTGTAGGTGTTCTCTGGGAGACCCATTGCTGCTATGTAGGGTCTTTGGCACTGTACCGGTGGTTGACACGATGATCGGGATTGTCGTTACTTGTTGCATATGCCACATCTCCTTGACTTCATGTCTCAAGTTCGTGTACTTCCTAAATTTTTCCTCTTGGGTTTTCTGCAGGTTGCCAGTGTTGGGTTCCGCTTTGTAAATCAGGTAGTAGCCTTTTCTATATTATGCGGGATGGTCTTATCCGTTATTATGGTGCGGTCCCAGTACAGCTTGTGGGTTGGGGTCCCTAGTACTGCCTGGGGTTTGTACTTCTAGTATCGTACACTTTCTTTGGTCAACTGGTATTTCCTCCCGGCTTCTGATGTATTATCCTGGCTACCTGGACGTGTATATTTTGTTATTATTATTATTATTATTAGCCATATGGTTGAAGGGAGCCTGAGGCTTATGCTGCATGGGCCAAAAAAAAAATTCCCTATTACCCTGAGAGAGAGAGAGAGAGAGAGAGAGAGAGAGAGAGAGAGAGAGAGAGAGAGAGAGAGAGAGAGGGGGGGGGGGAATCACCATGAAAGAGAAGAACGATGATATCCAGCTCAGGACCCTGGGTGTACCAAGCCCATTCTCATCAGATGTGAGTCCCTGGGTCTATGAGTGTACTCAGTCTTGGTGATCACCTTGCACCCCGCGATGATGTGTTAGATCGTTTTTGAGACCAGGCGGCATCATCGACATGGTTCAACTGACATTCCTGGCTCCTTTGCGATGTACTAGTTTCTGGTGTTGATTACCTGGTCTTGGATGGCCAGCATGAATCCTTCAGGCTCGGGGAAGAGCGTCCCGCTTGTGAGCCATGTATTGGAAGCAATGTTATCGATGTGATATTGATGGAGGTTATTGTAGTGTCTGCCCTTGGAGTGCCTTCTTTGTCCATCTTTCTAGCTTCGTTTCTTGTGCCATCTGGACGGGAGGGGACTCCTCGCTTAGTTTGAATCTATCTTCCTTATGGCCTGGTGGAATGGTGCTGTTTTGTTCTCGAAGTAATCCTTCAGGTGAACGTTTGCTGTTTTCTGTTGCTCTATCTTGGTGTATCAGGCCCCTTCCTTCCTATTTCCGAGCTATTGTTAGTCTCTCCACTGTTGACTTCGGGTGGTGTTGGCGGCTCTTGGTCGTTATTGTTCTTGTCTTTCGTATGATGTCTTCTAGCTCAGTGTAAGTCCAGTCTATGACCCCAAAGGAGTATGTTAGCACTCGAGCTGCATAGATTTTTATGTCTTTATCTGTGTTCCCTAAGTTCAATTTTGCTTTCAGCAGCTGGCTTCACAGTCTCTGACGATATTTTTCGATCAGGCACTTCTTGATCTCCTTGTGCTCTACCTGCTAAGCCTGCATCATCCCTAGGTATTTGTAGGTCTCTCCTTCTGTGATAGCTTCGATCTCTTTATCAGTCAGCAGCTTGTAATTTCAGCTGACTTATTTGCCTTGTGCAGTGTGGGTCTTGCATTCGTCTAGACCAAATTAATCCTGATGTCTTTGCTGAATATCCTTCCCTCGGTGATCGGGAGTAGTTGCTGGAGTTGCTTCTCGGTTGCCGCGTAGAGCTTGATTTCATCCATGTACACCAGGTGGGTGAGGGTGTATAAGTTCTTTCTGCCTTCTTTGAGGTTATATCCATACTTGCTGACGTTAAGCATTGTGGATTAAGTGCTAGCGGTTGAGTGCTAGACAGAACCAAAGTGCGCTCTGAGCATCTCCCTGAAAGATTCCTCTTCTGATGGGGATTGGTCTGGTTGTGATGTTTTCGGCCTTAATGGTGGTACTCCCATTTCGCCATTATTACTCCTAGGAAGTTTGTCACTATCGACCTTGTAGATCTTCAAGGTTTCTATTAGCCAGCTATGAGGTACGGAGTCGAAGCCCTTGCGGTACTCGATGTAGGCCATGTACAGGTTGCGGTGCTTCTTGTAGGCTTGCTCCATAACTGTGGCATCTATAGTTAATTGCTCCTTGCAGCCTTTGCTCCTCCGCTTGCATTCTTTCTTCTGTTCGGCCATTATGTTCTGATTCTCTAAGTGGTCTGACTTCTCTTGGTTATGCAGCTGGCCAAGATCTTGTACATTGTTGGGAGGCAGGTGATTGGCCTATGTTTCGCCGGGTTGTTTGTATCTTCGTCTTTAGGCTTCAGATATGTGACTCCTTCAGTGAAAAACTACGGGACTGTCTCCGGGGGGCCTTATCATTCTGGGAACTGCTCTGCTAAGTGCTTATTGTGCAAGTGAGCTTCTTGTACCAGTAGTTGTGGATGTTATCAATTCCTAGAGTTCGCCATTTGTGGGTATTCCTGATTAACTACTCCTTCACAAATCTCGCGCTCTCTCATCTCTTGTACGTCCTTGATTTTCTTGCGTTCTACTTCTATTCAGGGGGCTCGGCTGTTATGTCTTACTTCACTGCTCCAGATATGTCTCCAGAACTCCTTGATTTTTCTTCTCAGGTGGTCCGTTTCCTGTTTTCTCAATCTTTTCCCAGTTTTCTTTAGAAGGATCTTTGGTCCTGACGGAAGATTCGATTGTTTATTTTCCTCTGGAAGTTCTCTTTGTATCAGCATAGTCTCTTGCTGATTGCGAGGAGGTTCTGCTTCAGTGTGTCCAAGTGTTCTCCTATTCTCTGATTTTGGTCTCATGTTTGCTGTGTTTAGTCGGTCTCAGGCGTAGATAGCAAGGTATTTTTCCCAGAAACTGGGGTTTTTCGTCCAAATAGACCAATCCACCACAGTACACATGCAATTAACAGACATAACACACACACACACACACACAAAAAAACTATTATATTATATTCATCTGCCGTGCTGTGTCTTATGTCTGTTAATTGCGTATGTTCTCTGGTTGATTTGTCTGTTTGCTGGACGAAAAACCCCAGCTTCTGGGGAAAGAACCTTGCTATCCATGCCTGAGACCGACTAACTCAGCCACGGAGTGAAAAAAGCCCATTAAAGTTTCTCGTGTCATCGATGGGATTCGAACCCGGGCCTTTTCCACCCGGTGTGGGGGAGGACGGTGACGATACCACTGCTCTACCCGCGCGCAGACATAAGACACAGCACGGCAGATGAATTTAATTATTTGGGCGGCCTATATATAATAGTTTGGTTTTAGTCAAGCAAATATGGTAATAGTTTGTGGACACTGTCTTGCAGACTAAGAACTCACATAAATACTCCTCTGAGAGTGGGACTGGCATTTGGCTTATCAAATGCAGGGTCATACCATTAGGCGACCTGCCTTTGTGGGTTACCTGACATCACAATCTTTTCTCCTGTTCCTGAGGTCTGGTGGGCTACCTCCTTTGGAGGGAAGCCCACCCGACCTCGCTTCCTTTCTTTTGCTTACTTTCTTTCTTCTCCTCAGTCTCTCACCCCTTCTCCTATTTAAAATTTTTTGGCCCCCTCCCTGGGAGGCTCAGGCGTACCCCGGGGTTGGCCAGCCCGAGTTCTCTTCCTACGTACCTGGTCCGGATCCCAGTGCCAGTGACGGTAACTAGCGGTCTGTGGTGCTTCATGGATTCTAGGCTAATCGGCCAGACGAACAACATAAGACACACTAAGCAAACACGAACACACACTAACATATGCTGTCTGGCCTTGACAAGAGATCCAAATGAGGAGTTGTGCTGCTTATCAAAAAACACTATGTCACTACACTGTGCTGCCACTTTATTAGGTGCACCTACCTATTAGCATGTTGAGCTTCCTTGAACCTTCAAAACAGTCTGAATTCGTCTCGGCATGGATTGAACAAGATGCTGAAAACGTTGTGTAGGAATGGAATAACATGGAGAAATGGGTGTGTCGCGCAGTTCCTTGAGATTTGATGGAGGTGTAGGCCTGCAGCAAACAGCCCTTTCCAGCTCATCCTAAAAATGTCAATAGGATTGAGATCCACGGACTGATCAGGCCAATGCAGCAAAGAAAATTCATTGTCATGTTTCTAGAACCATTCCATAGTGATTCGGGCTTTATGCACCGGCGCATTATCCTGCTGGAAGACACAATCTGACTGAGGATTAACTGTCAACGTGAACTAATGCACTTGGTCAGGATTGATGTTTAGATACGACGTGGCATTCAGACGTGAATCTATGGGTAACAGTGGACCCGACGAGTGCCAAAAGAACATTCTCCACACCATAACACTGCCCCAACCACCTTGCGTAGTATTCGTCAGACATGACAGTCCATGGATTCATGTTGTTTTCGCTAAATTCTGAGCCTTCCATCAACATGATGCACCAGGAACTTCAAATAGTCAGCCCAAGCAACTGTTTTCCAATCCTCGATAGTCCAGTGCTGTGTTGCTGTGCCTACAGGAGGCGTGCTCTCTTGTTCTTCATTGATAACAAAGGTACACGATGTGGCAGTTGGCTGTTGTAGCGCAATCACGACAAAGTGATTTGAATTTGAAAGTGTCTGCAATTCTACCCAGACACGATAGGAGGGAGTATATGATGAGAGCCTTGTTGGCCCTGGAAAGATTGTGCAGGGCTCAAGGGGTACAATTTTTTTCAGCTTGGTCTGTACTTGTTAACAGGAGAGACTGCTTCTAAAGGGATGGGATACACTTAAATAGAAAGTGTGCAAGAATGTTTGCTGATGCTATCGAGGCAGTGTTAGGTGGGTCGGAAAACTGCTATATTGGGGGGATACGAGGACTAATAGATTAACAGTAGCCATTGGCAGAGGAAAAAGTGATTCTTGCACTGCTTCTATTGGAATGAGCAGCAGCCTGGAAAATAAGATGCATATTATTTCAGAGACTGCTGGAAATCATGGGGGTACAAGTGAACACATGGGTTGTGTTAGGGTGGCTAAGAGGAAGAGCAGGTGCATGTATACTTGCGTGTACACCAATGCTAGGAGTTTAGTAAATAAATTTGATGAATTTGAGGTATTGCTCAAAACATCAAAGGCAGATATTGTTGGGATATCAGACACGTGGTGTCACACAGAAATAAGGAATGCAGAACTGGAATTTGGGGAGTACAATGTCTACAGAAAGGATAGACAGGATAGGAAGGGAGGAGGGGTTATGCCATTAGTTAAGAAACACATAAAATCCAAGGAAGTGAAGCCAGTCGACATCGCTGGACAGTGCAGTGTCGAGTCAGTTTGGTGTGACATAAGCATTGGGAGATCAAAATTGAGAGTAGGAGTGTGCTATAGGCCTAATGACTCTGATGAGTATAATAAGAAACTGTACAGAGAAATAGAGTGGGGCAGTAAATCAGAGAGTCTTATAATGGGGATTTTAATTTCCCAGCTATTGACTGGAATTTGGGGCTGGTCACTCACACACTAGCAAGGCTTTTGTGAATTTATTGGATGATTGTTTTCTACATCAGCATGTTCGGGAGGCAACTAGAGGGAGTAATACTCTTGATTTGATTATCAGTAGTGATTCTTCATGCATTAAGAATCTGCAGATAAATGAACCACTAGGTGGCAGTGATCACAGTGTTCTGAAGTGGGATTTACTCAAAGAGGTAACTACCATTAGGGGTAAAGGGAAGGGTATTGCTTTCGTAAAGGCGACTACGATGGACTGAGACAGTATTTAAATTCTATACAGTGGGATCAACTGATGATGTTACCAACAGCAAATTCAAAATGGGAAGCATTCAAAGAACTTATCTTGGAAGCTACTAGGCTTTACATACCAACTAAGAAATATTGTTCAAGGTTTAGGCCAAAATGGATGTCAGATGAACTAATGAGGCATATAGCAGAGAAGAAAAATTCATGGGATACATACAAATTAACACGTGACACAGAAGCCTATGATAGATACAAGTTGACCTGTAACCAAGTTACAAAGGAGGCTAGGCAGGCGAAGGCAGATTACGAGAAATCCTTGGCAAGGGATGCGAAGAAAAACAGCAAAGAGTTCTTTACTTATGTAAACTCTAGAAGGAAGGGGGATGAATCAGATTGGTCCACTTGATATCGATGGGTCAACTGTTGATGATCCTACTCAGGTAGCTAACAAACTAAATGAATATTTTGCATCGACATTCACACATGAGGAGTTATTCAGCGAGGGGAATGCCAGAGGTGTATTCAACTCTGGCAGTAAGCTGGAGAATCTTGTAATAACTGAGAGTAAAATGGAGGAGAAATTGTTGAAGATAAACACAAGAAAGGCACCCGGGGTGGATGGGATCTATCCAGTTATATTAAAGGAAGTAGCAAAGGAAGTAAGCAAACACTTAGCTATAATTATGAGAGCTTCCTTGGACTCTCAGGGGAGGTACCCATGGACTGGAGATGTGCAAATGTGACCCCAATTCACAAAGGAGGATCAAAGGCTGACACAAGTAATTATAGACCTGTGTGTTTAACTTCTGTTCCCGGAAAATTAATGGAGGCACTGGTTAAAGAAGCATTGCAGGATCATCTAGACGAGACTTCAATTATAGCTCGGACATATCATGGTTTTGTTAAGGGGAAGTCTTACCTGACCAATTTGATTGGATACTATGATGCAGTCACAAAAGAACTGGATGCAGGGAATAACTTTGGTATTATATACTTGGATCTTAGAAATGCTTTTGATACTGTTGCACATGGAAGACTGCTACACAAATTGGAGTAGTGTTGCATTGGAGGCAAATTGCTGCTATGGATAAAGGGGTGTTTGAGGGGGAGAAGACAGAGAGTGGTAATCAATGGACACTGCTCATCGTGGACTAATGTTATTAGTGGAGTCCCTCAGGGTTCAGTATTGGGTCCTTTATTGTTTTCTGTATTTATAAATGATATTGATGATGGTATATCAAGCTTAATGTCGAAGTTTGCAGACGATACGAAGGTTGGCAGGTTTGTCAAGGGCACTACTGACACTATGCTGCTGCAACAGGATCTGGAAAGGTTGAGCAGATGGGCTGAGAGGTGGCAAATGAAGTTTAACATTGACAAATGTAAAGTACTACATATGGGAAACAGCAACCCCAGAGCAAAGTATCAACTCTGTGGTACTACACTGACAGTGGTAGAGAATGAAAGGGACTAGGGGTGGTTGTGCAGGCAGATATGAAGTTTTCTGAGCAGTGCAGACGGGCTGCAAGAGTAGCTCATGGTGTATTGTCAATGATATATAGGAAATTTTCTAGCAGGGATAAGGAGGTGATTATTCCCTTGTAGAAGGCAATAGTCAGACCACACCTAGAGTACTGTATACAGGCCTTGAGGTCTCATTTCAAGAAGGATGCAGAGCTGCTGGAAAGAGTTCAGAGAAGGGCAACAAGATTAGTGAATGGAACAAAGGGGTGCACTTACGAAGAAAGGCTTAAGGTTTGCGAATTACATTGTCTGGAGATTAGGCACCAGCGAGGTGATCTGATAGAGGTGTACAAAGCCTTGAATGGTTTGAGCATGCTCAATGCTGATGGGATTTTTCCTCTTGATCAGAATAATCACCTGAGAGGGCATAAATTCAAATTGAGGAAAAACAGATGTAGGATAGATGTGCGGAAATTTGCCTTTAGCCAGCGGGTGGTTGGTAGGTGGAACAGACTTCCATCCCTTGTCGTGGAAGTTGAGAGCCTAAATAAGTTTAAGGCTCAGCTGGACAGGTATTTCGAACGAACAGAGGGGTGAAGTGGAAGTGGTTATTTTTTATTTATTTATTTTACTTTATTTTTTTTGGCTGATGCTGCATAAGCTTGCTTTCTTGCATCAAATGCCTCTACTAATGCTAATGCTAAGTGCGGCTAGTGGTCTGTTGCGATATTTTGTTCTGCGCACCAAGGTTGTATTCTGATGTGATGTGCGACATTTTGTCCGGTCTGTTTGCTTGCACAATTTTAGCCATCATCCTCTGACTTCTCTCATCAACAAGCGATTTTCTTACACAGGAGGGCCGTTGTGAGGATGTTTTTTGTTCGTCGCATCATTCTCGATATACTCTTGAAATTGTGGTGTGTGAAAATGTCAAGAGAACTGCCGTTTCAGAGATTCTTTGTCCAGTACGTCTTGCACCTTCTACCATGCCACGTCCGAAGTCCGTTAGATCATTCCTTTTCACCATTCTTGCTACGGTTTGTACACCTAACTGATACTATAAAGATTGTTCTGCTGCATTTATATCCAAAACTGTGGTCATGTGACTTGCAATGTTGTGGGACAAATCATTTGTGTGCACAGCAGGGGTGTACCTAATAAAGTGGCAGCACAATGTATGTTACTATGTGGACGCTGTCTCTCCTGAGGATGCTCTTCACCTTTCCAATCAATTTCTTACTTCTGTTGGTAGTGGATCAACTGACCTAGCTTGACACTTAATTCTTCTGTCTTCTTTCCGAAGCTGGCGGTTCCTTTTGTTATTCGTTCTTCTGCTGCTGGTTGCTCGTTTCTTTTCCATTAATCCTAGTGTATACGGCTGTATGGATAGCCGCAAACATTGCACAATTATTGTCAAGGTAATGTGGTATTATTTGACGATTATGGTGGTCTGTTACTCCCCACAGGATTTTATTTGGACTCTGCTTAGGTATCACGTGGGATCTTTTGGGGTCTATTCGTTCGAATTTTGTTAGAGCCTTATTTCACTTGCTTTCTATTCTTGATATTATGACTTCTTCTCTTTCCACTTCAGCTACTCTGTTTGTTTATTTCACTCACTTTATTTCTTCTTGCTCTCCCTGCTCTGGTTCCGTAGTATGCTGTTCCTCCTCTGGTTCCATATTGACAATGACCATATTCTTTGTTTGTAGTTGATTGCTCACATTCTGTTTGATTTTTTCCAAGATAGCAGGAGCTATTACGTTCTTCGTGACGATGGTCTTTCTTTGGTCCGCTAATCGCTGTTCGGTGATCTGTGATCTGAATATCTGGGAATCCTTCCAACCACTTGATATCTATTCGCAACCTGCACATTGCCATATCAGTCTCTAGCCTAGTTATTTCACAGTATGTTCGGATGATATATGTATTCATTTCGATGCTCCACTTCATGCGTTGGTGTCTTCCTCCTTCCTGGGTGGTCACTTGCGCAGGAAGCACTTCCAGTTGGTGGGGCTGGATGGTCTTGCCCTTCTCTTGTGGTAGCCATATGGGGGACAGCGCCACTTGCTTCACTGTCTTGCTCGGAAGACCGTCTCCAACTTTTCGAACTGATCCCTCTGTCTAAGGGCTGAACGCGAGTGACTTTATCCTGCGCCACACTCGATGCAGTATGATTAATATTCCTCTGCTACATGATCCATTTATGGAGGTGGACTTGTTTAGCTTCGGCTTATGTCCAGTGTGTTTTTTAGTTCTCGCGAGTGACACCAGATGGCGCTACAACCCACCTCAGCCGTCAATTCGACCTTGGGGAAGGTAATTTCAATGGAGCAACTTTCGCGAAATTTCTTTATTATTATTATTATATCGGTCTCCTAGCGTAATGAAGCCGCGTTCGCTTCCACCAAGGCAGGATTCGAACCCAGGCCGTTTCCACCTGGTGTGGGGAGGAGGGTGACGAAAACACTGTGATGCCGCCCAGCCTCCACCCAGGAATGCGACCGAATTATATACAGTGGTGCAGGAAGCATGGATGGAAATACCTGTGGAATCCTTTCTTGAACTAGTGGACTGAATGCCCTGCCGTATGACTGCCCTTATTCCGTGAAAGGTGGGTATCCCATGATTTCTGTCCACATGGTGTATATGCAAGCGTATTTTGACATTACCGGGTGAAAATATTACTGCAAATCCTTCACGATTCACTTTTAGAATTTTAGCATTAGCATTAGTAGAGGCATTTGATGCAAGAAAGCAAGCTTATGCTGCAACAGCCAAAAAAACAAAAAAAAAAACCCACTTCCACTTCACCCCTCTCTTCGTTCAAAATACCTGTCCAGCTGAGCCTTAAACTTATTTAGGCTATCAACCTCCACGACAAGGGATGGAAGTCTGTTCCACCAACCATCCACCCGCTGGCTAAAGGCAAATTTCCGCACGTCTATCCTACACATGTCTTTCTTCAATTTGAATTTATGCCCTCTCAGGTGATTATTCTGAGCTAGAGGAAGAATCCCATCAGCATTGAGCATGCTAAAACCATTCATGGCTTTATACACCTCTATCAGATCACCTCGCTGGTGCCTAGTCTCCAGACACTGTAATTTGCAAAACTTAAGCCTTTCTTCGTAAGAGTACCCCTTTGTTCCATTCACTAATCTTGTTGCCCTTCTCTGTACTCGTTCCAGCAGCTCTACATCCTTCTTGAAATGAGGCTTCCAGACCTGTATACAGTATTCTAGGTGTGGCCTGACCATCGCCTTATACAATGGAATAATCACCTCCTTATCCCTGCTGGAAAAGTTCCTGTATATCATTGACAATACTCCATGAGCTACTCTTGCAGCCCGTCTGCACTGCTCACAGAACTTCATATCTGCCTGCACAACCACCCCCAAGTCCCTTTCATTCTCTACCACTGTCAGTGTAGTACCACAGAGTTGATACGTTGCTCTGGGGTTGCTGTTTCCCATGTGTAGTACTTTATATTTGTCAATGTTAAACTTCATTTGCCACCTCTCAGCCCATCTGCTCAACCTTTCCAGATCCTGTTGCAGCAGCATAGTGTTAGTATTGTCCTTGACAACCCTGCCAACCTTTGTATTTTCTGCAAACTTGGACATTAAGCTTGATATACCATCATCAATATCATTTATAAATACAGAAAACAATAATGGACCCAACACTGAGCCCTGAGGGACTCCACTAATAACATTAGTCCACGATGAGCAGTGTCCATTGATTACCACTCTCTGTCTTCTCCCCCTGAACCACCCCTTTATCCATAGCAGCAATTTGCCTCCAATGCCACACTGCTCCAATTTGTGTAGCAGTCTTCCATGTGCAACAGTATCAAAAGCCTTTCTAAGATCCAAGTATATAATATCAAAGCTATTCCCTGCATCCAGTTCTTTTGTAACTGCGTCATAGTATCCAATCAAATTGGTCAGGCAAGACTTCCCCTTAACAAAACCATGCTGTGTCCGAGCTATAACTGAAGTCTTGTCTAAATGATCCTGCAGTGCTTCTTTAACCAGTGCCTCCATTAATTTTTCTGGAACAGAAGTTAAGTTCACAGGTCTATAATTACTTGTGTCAGCCTTTGATCATCCTTTGTGAATTGGGGTCACATTTGCACATCTCCAGTCCATGGGTACCTTCCCTGAGTCCAAGGAAGCTCTCATAATTATGTTCAAGCGTTTGCTTACTTACTTTGCTGCCTCCTTTAATATAACTGGATAGTTCCCATCCACCCCGGTTCCTTTCTTGTGTTTATCCTCAACAATTTCTCCCCCACTTTACTCCCAGTTATTTCAAGATTCTGTAGCTTACTGCTAGAGTTGAATACACCTCTGGCATTCCCCTCGCTGAATAACTCCTCATGCGTGAATGTCGATGCAAAATATTCATTTAGTTTGTTAGCTACCTGAGCAGGATCATCAACAGTTGACCCATCAATATCAAGTGGACCAATCTGATTCATCCCCTTCCTTCTAGAGTTTACATAAGTAAAGAACTCTTTGCTGTTTTTCTTTGCGTCCCTTGCCAAGGATTTCTCGTAATCTGCCTTCGCCTGCCTAACCTCCTTTGTAACTTGGTTGCATATCAACTTGTATCTATCATAGGCTTCTGTGTCATGTGTTAATTCGTATGTTATCCCATGCATGTTTCTTCTCTGCCATATGTCTCATTAGTTCATCTGACATCCATTTTGGCCTAAACCTTGAACAATATTTCTTAGTTGGTATGTAAAGCCTAGTAGCTTCCAAGATAAGTTCTTTGAATGCTTCCCATTTTGAATTTGCTGTTGGTAACATCATCAGTTGGTCCCACTGTATAGAATTTAAATACTGTCTCAGTCCATCGCAGTCGCCTTTACGGAAGCAATAACCCTTCCCTTTACCCCTAATGGTAGTTACCTCTTTGAGTAAATCCCACTTGAGCACACTGTGATCACTGCCACCTAGTGGTTCATTTATCTGCAGATTCTTAATGCATGAAGAATCACTGCTGATAATCAAATCAAGAGTATTACTCCCTCTAGTTGCCTCCCGAACATGCTGATGTAGAAAACAATCATCCAATAAATCCACAAAAGCTGTGTATATACACTTGTGTATATTTTTTATTTATTTATTTTTTTGTTTTGGTGTTGGAAGTATTGAATTTTCATGTTCCCCAATACGGGCCCATTTTCAAGTGGAAATTTTCAAAATAAGAATAATTTTTAAAACCAAATCTCCGGGATATTTGTGAACTCTTTAGTTTTCTACAAGTGTGAACTCCTGGCACTTTCTTGTAAATTCAACAGAACTGAACTAATTGATATCCAGTGATGATTAACGGCCGATTCTTTACACTATTATCATCGTTTCGAAATGTGTGCTTTGTTTTATCAACACAAGATGGCATTGCTGCCCACTTCCGTTGACTTTAGAGAGGACAATACGTAAAGAAAGGGTGCTTTCATGCCTCCTTGAGCAGAAGTAAACAAAAGCTACACGTATACAACTGTTATCGTTGTTTAAGAGTCGTCAATGGCTGTTTATAATGAAGAGTACATGAAATAAATACAATCATGGAAGAAGAGTTCCTAGATATTGACAGTAGGAACGCTTGGGTACTGGTTTATCAGGTGGGTGCTGGACCTGTCCTTGTCATAATTTAGCCATTTTTTCATTTGATAGGAAATGCAAAATCTCAGTATAAGAAGGTATAAAAAATGATTAATAAAGTTACTAAAACATATATACCCTTATCTTCTTATTACATTTATACACTGTTTTAGGTATATTTTGTTTGGCATTGTGATTTTATTCACACATAATTCAGTTATTTCATTTAGTACTTTTAAGCGAGGCGCGCTATAACAGCAAATTGCTTTTCACTCCATGCCTATTTTATATATTAGTATCAATTCTGTATTAACAACGCTTAGCTTGAATTTACTCAGGTACTAAAAGGAAAATTGTAAATGTTCTTATTAGAGCCGAATTTATGACGACAAATGGCATTTCCTTGGGTATGTAATTTTACGGTGCTTGTGTTAAACCGGCCAAGTTTTGTTGCATTAATTAATTGTTTTATGTAATTTGGCTTGGTTACTTTAGACGCGGTACAATCTGCAGTTTTGTCATTTTTTACTAACATATTTTACTTTAAAAATGACATTTCTTAGAATAAAAACTAGCATCAAATTAGTGTTTAAATCATTATTTGAAAAATGTCTCAACCCCGCCTGCAGTGTCAGGGGACTGACAAGTGACTTTTATTGTTTTCATTTTGTGCGAAAAAACATGGACTCAAATTCACGCATAGAGTTACTCTCTCTTTTTTTTCGAATGATGATATCTTTTTCTTTTACTGGAGCTTGGGTCATTCTGACCTATATCCTATGTGTCAGCTTACTCTGAACTGTCTAATTGGCTTGTAATGCCGTGCAACACTAAACTTGCTACACACTTAATGAACTGTCCCTCAGTCTGTACACGAGGCTCAGGATCTCTCCCCCCCCCCTAAAAATTGACTGCTCTCTGACTATGAGACACATGTCACTTATCGTGACATTTTGTCACGATAAGTGACTGCAAGCCCATCCATCACATTATTGTTCCCAACCTCACCACACCACTGGTGACAGTACTTTTGGAGTAAGTGAATGTGAACATAAATCAAAAGTACAGTAAGGTCTATAATTAAAGAAATTGAAGCACTTTAAGTTAAATCTTGTCTTTATTTCTCAAACAGAATAACGGAAAAATATTGTTCATTCAGATGCTTTTTGATACATTCCCATTCAGCTTTATCAGTAACTGTTTACTGCATTTCGTGGTCACAGAACTTAATTTTTGCAAAATTTTTCACTTAGAATCGAACTTCAAATTATAGACATGTGTAGATGTTTCTAAAGTAAACAAAATAAAAATAATTTCTGGTACATGATTAAAATATATCAGTTAGTATCAAACATTGTTTTTGTATAGTTAAATATTTTTAAGTGCATGTTGATTGCGTAGAGAACGAAGTCACTGTACAGAATTACTATGTATTGGGGACTATAAGTTATTGGTGCTTTTCTTTTTTTTATTTTTTTTACCGAATTGTGTAATTTTTTATTATTGAGTGTAGGGTGGAGTTTATTTTTATGCCACAATTGATGTAATTCTGCTTGCCTACATTTGTATTTGAATTTCACTTGTCTACACTTGTATATGAACATTGTTCATGTGAAATTCTCATCCAGACTTTTTTTTTTTTTAGTGCCCTTTATGAATCTGCTAATTGCATAACAATGCTTGTTTCTAAAACATGTTTTTGAAACTAGCAACTAGCAGTAATGGTGGAATATTGTTTCAGGTAAAAAAAATGCTTAAGTTTTGTGATTCACCTGATGTGAAAATAGGCTCTGGCCTATACTCAGTAGACAGAACTCTGGGTTTTATAGTTTAATTTTTATTCTGTTTTTTGTTGTTATATTTTATCTTTTATTTTAGAAAAGTTATAATTTATAGTAGAATATTAGCTGCAATTAAATAAAATAATGCAATTCATATTGTATTACAATTAATAAAAATATAATTTAATTCAACATATTATAATTAGCTACAGTACAATTTTAAACATCAAATTATACAATAGAGAAAATACAGTTTAATACAAAGAAATGGAATTAATATTTTTCTAGCAGGGATAAGGAGGTGATTATTCCCTTGTATAAGGCAATTGTCAGGCCACACCTTGAGTACTGTATACAGGTCTGGAGGCCTCATTTCAAGAAGGATGTAGAGCTGCTGGAACGAGTACGGAGAAGGGCAACAAGATTAGTGAATGGAACAAAGGGGTACTCTTACGAAGAAAGGCTTAAGTTTTGTAAATTACAGTGTCTGGAGACTAGGCACCAGCGAGGTGATCTGATATAGGTGTATAAAGTCTCGAATGGTTTGAGCATGCTCAATGCTGATGGGATTTTTCCTGTTGCTCAGAATAATCACCTGAGAGGGCATAAATTCAAATTGAGGAAAGACAGATGTAGGATAGACGTGCAGAAATTTGCCTTTAGCCAGCGGGTAGTTGGGTGGTGGAACAGGCTTCCATCCCTGGTCGTGGAAGTTGATAGCCTAAATAAATTTAAGGCTCAGCTGGACAGGTATTTCGAACGAACGGAGGGGTGAAGTGGAAGTGGATTTTTTTTTTGGCTGATGCTGTATAAGCTTGCTTCCTTTGCATCATATGCCTCTGCTAATGCTAATGAATATCATCAGTTGCTTTCACCATGCATGTTCTGTGAGCATTAGCATTAGTAGAGGCATATGATGCAAGAAAGCAAGCTTAAAGTAAAAGTAAATTGCAGCCATTATCAACCCACTGCAGGATGGAAGCCTCCTCAACAATTCATGCAAGCTTATACAGCATCAACCAAAAAAAAAAAAAAAAACAAAAAAAAACCCCCTCCCATTTCACCTCTCCGTTTTGTTCCAAATACCTGTCCAGCTCAGCCTTAAATTTATTTAGGCTATCAACTTCCACAACAAAAGATGGAAGTCTCTTTCACCTATCAACTACCCGCTGGCTAAAGGCAAACTTCCGCACATCTATCCTACAACTGTCTTTCCTCAATTTGAATTTTACCCCTCTCAGGCGATTATTCTGAGCAAGAGGAAGAATCCAATCAGCATTGAGCATGCCATTCAATGCTTTTTACACCTCAATCAGATCACCTTGTAGGTGCCTAGTCTCCAGACACTGTAATCTGCAAAACTTAAGCTTTTCTTTGTAAGAGCAACCCTTCGTTCCATTCACTAATCTTGTTGCCCATCTCTGTACTTGGTCCAACAGCTCTATATCTTTCTTAAAATTCGGCCTCCAGACCTGTATACAGTACTCAAGGTTACCTTCCATGTGCTTTGTTGCTGTGTTAAAGCAAGAACTAAAGTACCTTGAGCAAATTTGAAAGTCTTATGTATTTTGACTTGCACCAAACTGAAAATGTATAAATGAAAAGGATGCATGCTGAGAATGCCCATACATATCTTGTTGAGCACAGTTGTTTTAAGTGAATAAATTTCACTTTCCTTACCTCGCCCTTTCCATTTTCGACATTCTGGGCAAACAGCGTGCTTTTGTTTATTATTATTTTTTTTTCAGTAAAACTATGAAGAAAATGTAAATAATACAGCTATATGCTTTGCTGTCATTACTTATTCTAATGTGTTGGCATGATATGTCATGTTATTTGAATGAATTTACAGGTATAGATTTGATCATATACTGTACTATTGAAGAATTACCATTTTCATAGGACTAATCCCAAGGAATTTTCCTTTTTTGTAACTTAGTAGGAATAATCTCAGAGAGGTTACTATTTTTATAAAAATTACCATATGTGATTTATCAAATATGTAAGTTTTTTTTAGAAACTTTTTGTATTATAGAGATTACCTGAGTTAGCACACATTGCTGCTAGCTCAGATTATATAGCAGATTTGAACATTGTGCCTGTCTTTGTAGGTCTCTCCAATGAAGTCATATGTTTTTCTGATGCTACAAAGGGTACTAGGAAAGTTTTGCAATATGACGCAACAATGAATCACAGGAAGCTGCATGTTGAGACATGTTCATACGTGCATAGTAGCCGCCGCGCCAAGTCGATGGGCTCAGTTATTCATTAGTAGTGAGAGTGTAAAGTGCTTGCGATGGCATCGTGCTCACGAAATGAGATAAGGACAGTTTTGCGGTATAATTTTGTGCGTGGTTTAACCATAGACCAGTGCTTAGAAGAAATGACTCATGCACTAGATGATGATTGTCCACATCGTACAACGATATTCAGGTGGTATAGAGAATTCCAAAGGGGAAATTTCACTCTGGAGGATTCTGAGAGGCCGGGAAGGCCACGAACGTCAGTTACGGAGGAAAACGTTACTGCTGTGAGGAAAATGCTTGACGAAAACAGGCGAGTGACCTACCAACAGATAGAGGATACTTTGGGCCTAAATGCACCAGCAATTCGTTCGATTCTGCAAGATCATTTGCATGTGAAGAAACTTTGTTCTCTCCGGGTGCCGCATCAACTGACTGAAGAGCAGATGACACGACGTGTGACTTGGTGCCGGGAGATGTTAAAAAAGTTTGATAAGGGACAATCTCGGTATGTGAACAACATCGTGACAGGTGACGAGACTTGGCTGTACTATTACGATCTGCCGACCAAGGCTCAAAACAAAGTTTGGGGCTTTGATGATGACGACACACCCGTAATTGTCAGAAAATCCCGATCTGTAAAGAAGAAAATGATAGCTGTATTTTTCAAATCGAGTGGAATTGTGGAATGTGTCGTTTTGGACACGCAGAAGACAGTCATAGCTAAGTGGTATACTGAACAATGCCTGCCTAAAGTCATTGGATCTATGGAGAACCTGCGACCAAAGTCAAGAATGGACACCTGGTACCTCCATCACGAAAATGCTCCAGCTCACCGCGCCAAAGACTGCACCGAATATTTGACCACGACAGGACTGAAACTTCTCGAGCACCCTCCCTACAGTCGAGACCTTGCTCCCTGCGACTTTGCACTGTTCCCGCATGTGAAAATGAAGCTAAAAGGGAGGCGGTTTTCCAGTGATGAGGACCTTCTACGGGCTTGGGACAACGAGTGTGCTTTACTCCCTAGTGAAACTTGGCAGAACTGGTTTAAAGATTGGTTTCGGAGGATGGAGAGGTGTATTGAATGTAGAGGAAATTACTTTGAAAAAATTAAATAAACAAAGCTGTATTGCAACACTTTCCTAGTACCCTTTGTACATGAAAATTTATGACCTCGTTTTTTTTCAATGCCAAGAAAGCATGCGGAAAAATTGTAGGGGAGGAGCACACTAGCCTTCTGCCCCTTGCCATTTTCGATCATTTTATTCATAACTGTAACTTACCTCCATGGCACTGGTTTACAGAGCAGTCATTTATGTAGAAGTGTCGAAAGCTTTACTGGAATCTAAGTATAGACTTAAATTATTTTTGTATACAGTTTTTTTTTTTTTTTTATGAAAACCCCAAACACGAGAGATATTAGAACCTATAGTACTTAGTACCGTGCTTGGGGTCGAGAAGACGAAAGAAGATATTTGCTGACAGTAGACTTGAACTTCTGTAGATTGTAATTTTCAGGAAATACGTATGAAGGAAGGTTGTTCCAGAAAACAGCAGTTGAATGAATAAACAAGGAGGAAAATGAAAAGTTGTTCTGTGAGTTCGAAGTTGGACAGTAAATGGATGTTGGCTGGTGACGGCACTTGTTCGGACTGTTTTGAAAGAGAGAGCACGGGAATTATAGTAGCCAATTCGGAAGAACAGTGCCCGTGGAAGTATCTGTAGAAAAGTCATGCAGCAGAAATAGTATGTCTATGAGATAGCAAGTGGAGAGACTGTTAGAGATGTTATTAATTAACCTAACTGCCCTCTACTGAATGGAATTCAGAAGCCTGAGAGAGGTTTTGGGGGCACTGCCCCAGATGTGGGAACAATATTCTATTAGTGAATTTACAAGCAGAAGGAAACACCTTTGGAATAGGAAAGTGAAAAAAGGCAGCAAAGAACAAGAGTAAGTTCAGGAGTGCGGATTTTAAGAACAAGTGGAGAAATACCATCAGGACCTGGAGTTTTCTTAGCATCAAAATTTGTCAAAATCCTTCTGACATCCTTTTGATGGAAGACCACAGGAGGCATTGAATGGAGCATGTTGGGAATGGTGGGAGGTGTTTTACCAACATCATTAATACATGAGTTGGAAGAAAAATGGGATACTAGCAGGTCAGCTTTATCCTTGGCTGAAGTGACAATAGAACCATCTGGTTTTTGACAGAGGTGGGAGCAGAGATGGGCAAAAGTTGCCGCTAATAGCTCTGGCAAGAGACCAGAATGCTTGGCTACCATTAGGCCAAGAAGCAAGTTTTCTACTCTTAACCTGTTCAAAATCTAGTTTGGACTGATTAATAACTGCTTTACAATTGTTGTAAGCTTTGGTGTAGGCAGAAAATGAAACTGAAGAATTGGAAACAAGCCAATTACAATATGCAACATTCATCTCATGAACAGCCTTAGCACATTTATTGGAAAACCAAGGTTTAGATATTGGACGAGATTTTAAAGTGGAGTGTGGAATAAAGGATTCCATTCCTACAAGAATAATTTCAATGACACGATATGAGCAAACGTTGACATCAGAAGTTTTGAAACAGTAATCCGACTAAGAAAAAGAAGAAAAGAAATCTTGCTGGTCATCCAATTTTGCATTCTTGTAATGCCAAACAACACGAGGTTGGGAATAGCCACGAGATAAAGGCTCCATTGGAGAAGAGACAATCACCAAGTTATGATCTGATGTGCCTAAAGAATTACTCACTTCGACCGTGTACTTAGAAGGGTTGCTTGTGAGAAAAAGATCAAGTGTGTTGGCTGTATGATTAGGATTGTCCGGTATTCTTGTAGGTAAATGAACAATCTGTGCTAGGTCATTAGTAATTGCCAAAGCCTCAGCACCTCGACCTGCTGGGTCGGTGTGACTAGAAAACGGAAGCCAGCTGGAGTTGTGAACATTAAAATCACCAAGGAAAATTACCTCACTGTTAGGAAAGTTGGACTGGAGAAAGTCAAGTTGCAAAGAGAGGAAGTCAAAGAGTTCCAAGTGATTTGTGTAGTTGGGAGAAAGGTAGAGACAACAGATGAATTTGATAGAATGAGGTAGAGAGATTTTAAGCCAGAGAAGGTCAAAAAGAGGAGATTCCCAATTACCAAGTCTCTGAAAGGTAATATCGGAATGGACATGTGCACAATTACCACCTTTGATATGAAAGGAATCATACAGCAAATAATTTGGGCAATTGAGATGAACAGTGGTTGAATCAACCGATAACTGAGATTCTGTCAGAAAAAGTACATGGGGTTTGGCAGACTGCAAGCGGAAATGGACATCGTTGAGATTAGAATTGAGACCATGTATATTTGTGAAATGAATTAGGAAGTGCTTGGGAGGTTTAGATCTTTTTGCAGATAAGCTTGCTCTATTAGTTTGCTAATTCATGGTGTATTTGATAGTAAGAAAAGTGGGAGGGACATGCTGTATGAAGTAATGAAATTTTTGGATATGGCATACACATGGTAAGCATATACCCAGATCCTTGACATAATGTGGCCTCGACAATGCCCCCTGCATACACACTACTCAGACTCCTTCCAGTCACTATCTGGCAAAGTAGAGGTAGCAAGATTATACACTAGCTGATCCAGAAGCCTTCTAAAGAGTTGCCGACCGGGCTAGCCGAGTGGGTAAAAGTACCTGCCCGGCAACCCAAAGGTCGCGGGTTCGATTCCCACCTCGGGCTTGGATCAAAGTACTGCAAAAACCTTGGGAGGTGCAATATGGCCACAGAAGCCGATGCGCCAACAACTACCAAATCAAAAAAAAAAATCAAATCTAAAGAGTTACCAATAGGTTCAGTCCGCTGTACTAACTAGCCGCCGCCCTGCGAACACCGTTTTAGAGCTCTACCCTCGAAATGTAAGGAAGTTTGGATCTCGCCATGATGTCCATCATAACCTCAAAAGACATCAGTCATATTGCATGGTGGAAGAAATGGGGAAGGTTTGACTGGAACTCATAGTAGCTAATCAGATAGAATGTGGCTACCTCATAGTAGCTAATCAGATAGGATCTTCCCTTATCTTATCCATGCTGTGATTGTCACTGAGTTGAAGATGATTGTGCATTACTTCTTTAACAGTAGACTAATTTTTTCTTAAATACAGGTCTGTAATTACTCATTTCACCCTCTGATCCACTTTGCGAGTAGGATAGGCATTTGCACATCCTCAGGCTGTAGAGACATCCCCAAATTCAATTATGTTCTTATAATTATGGATTTGCTTATCTCCTCTGCTGCTGCTGCTTTTAATATAATTGTATAGATTCTTTCAGCCCCCTTTTTTTTTTTTTTTGTAGTTGTTGGCACATAGGCTTCTGTGGCCATAATGTACCTCCCAAGGTTTTTGCAGTACTTTGATCCAAGCCCGAGGTGGGAATCAAACCCACGACCTTTGGGTTGCCAGTCAGGCACTTTACCCACCCCGGCTAGCCTGGTCGGCTCTTTCAACCCCAGGTGCCTTGTTTGCTTTTAGTAGTAATGGTTTTTCCTCCACCTTCATTTCAGTTATCGTAAATCATTTAACTCCCAGTTAGAATTAGGTATACTTCTGGTATCCCTACTATGTAAAACTAGTCTGCAATCAGGCTAGTATAAACTAGCCTGATTGTAGATATTTTTACATATTGCAGGCTTTTGTGTCCTCTGGTAATTTTTTCATCATCTCATGCATTTTACTTTGCTGCCACTAGTTTCATCAGTTCTAAACCTTGAACACTATCCTTTAGTTTTTATAAAAAGCTTAGTAGCTTGTATGATTACCTCCTTGAGCACTTCTCCATTTGCAGTTGTTAACAGTATCATTTTTGTCCTACTGAAAAGATGTTAAAAACTGTCTAAAACCATTGTAATCCCTTTTGAAAAAAACAAAATCCTTCCATTTACCTTAACAGTAGTTATATTTTTAAATGAATCCTGCATCAATACGCTATGATTATTGTGGTGATGATCAGTGTGTGAAGTGTAATTTTTTAAAAGTGGAGTACAGCTATTAGAAAAAACAGTCAATTATTGTATTATTTTCCAAATCATAAGGATATACCCATGTTTTAGAATACATATTTTGAGGAAAAAAATGCTTTATTATGTATATTTGAAACAAATTTCCAAGTGCTAAATAAAAAAAAATGTCAGTTGTAGAATGAAACTTTTATTTGTCTTAGTAAACAAAAATTCGCGCTACTGCCACACACTCATTATAGATTGAATGTTCACATTTTTCAGAGTGTAAGATTTCAGTGACAACTGGGTTTTATTGACTCCAAATTTCTTGAAAAATGGCAGCTGTCTCTTGTTTAATTTACTCTCATGTTTTCACCATTTGCACGTTTCTGAAATTGATCACTTCAGTCATCCTGTTTTTGTAAAAATCATGATTTGGTGCTTCCATCAAGTTAATCCATCCCTCTCATGCATGAATGATTTAAAGGGTTTCTTAATTGAGATGGCCAGTAGCTGTTGGTTAAGACCTATGGAGATACAGCTAATCCAACA
Source organism: Mastigoproctus giganteus (assembly GCF_048544385.1). Lineage (NCBI taxonomy): Eukaryota > Metazoa > Arthropoda > Arachnida > Uropygi > Thelyphonidae > Mastigoproctus > Mastigoproctus giganteus. Next base: position 52,227,558 of record NC_143581.1, on the reverse strand, counting down.
TTTAATTTGGCAACCATTCTTTTTGTTACCTCTGATACATGTGAACTGAAATGGGCACACTCAAAAGAAGGCAGGTTTTTCAGAAAGCCATCTTCATGTTTTGTCCATATTTTCTCTAGGCGCCACTATAGTTAAAATCGCTGCATGCACATAATATACCTTTGGACCAAAAGACACAGGTGGCGATGTTTTACAAGAAAAAAGTGTGCATTATGGTCTAGAAAATAGTGTTGAAAAAAAAAAAAAAAACTGGATGCAAAAAATAATTTTAATAACATATACTGTACTTGGATTTCAGGAAAGCTTTTGATACTGTTGCGCACAGATGCGAATATGTGCACATGGGCATGTGCATATTTCTGCTTATTATGTATATAAGTATTGTTAAGAAATTAAAAACAACAACTAAATTTTCAGATTTATTTCAAATTTGATCTGCCTCACAGTGAGTTAAATTTGAAACTACGTATCTTGCTTCCTGCAGTATAGCAGTTATTAGAAAAGAATATTGAGTTTGATATAATTGTCTTTATGCTTTGAAAACTATAATAAATCTTTCAAAAACAACCTAGGATAAGAATGTAAATGTTATTGAACGAGTGAGAGAAGAAAAAAAAAAAGTAACCCAAAACTTTAAACAAACACAGCTTCAGTGTTTGTCTGGTATCATGCTACCCTTCAAGCAAAAAACTGAATAGTATTAGCAATAGTAATGCCAAATGATGCAAGAAAGCAAGCTTATAAAGCACCAGCCAAAAAAAAAAAAATAAAATAAAATAAATAACTTCACATCACTTGTCCATCCTCTCCAATAGTTTCTCTAGTTCTTCCTTGAATTTATTCAAACTACCCACTTTCACAACAACAGTGTGAAGTTGTATATTTATGCATCCTCATGTGTGTATTCTTGAGCTTGCTCAGTCCATTCAAAACTTTAAACACCCCCCAACCAGATATTCTTGCATATGCCTAGTCTCCAGATGCACAATTTTCAGAAATAACAGTTTCCATTGGTTACTGAAGCCTTTCTTGGTAAGACTCCCCCCCCCCCCCCAGTAATCTTGTTGCCCTTCTTTGCACCCATTCCAGCAGACCTACATCTTCCATTAAATGAAGCCTCCAGAACTGTATATAGTACTCAAGATACAGCCTAACATTGCCGTATATAATGGAATAATCATTTCCTTATCCCTGTGATATCAGAATTTCTCTATATCATTGACAAAACCCCATGAGCTGCCCTGGCAGCCTGTCTGCACTGCATAGAAAACTTCATATCTGATTGCACAGTTACCCTTAGGTATTTTTCATTTTCTACTACCCTGAGAATAGTACCACATAGTTATATAGTACATTAATCTGGTATTACTGCTACCCATATTCAGTATCTTGCATTTGCCAATGTTAAACTTCTAATGCCATTTCTCAGCCCATCTGCCTAATTTTATTTTTAGATCTTGTTGCAGTAGCTTACTTTGATTACTGTCATTAACCACCCTGCCAACCTTTGTGTCATTTGCAAACAGATGTCCTGTTTGCAAATGACACAAAGAGCTCCTTAGAGCCTGTTTGTGGCTCTAAGGAGCATTCCCAAGGAGCCTGTACAGCTTCCACTCCTACTTGCCCTAACTGTAAAGGAAGTCATCCTGCATTTTCTAAAGCATGTGACATTTGGAAAACAGGCAAACAAATCCAGAAATATAAGGTGGAGCATAAAGTCACATACTCTGAAGCAAGGAAGCAAATACTGTTAACCATGCCTAGCTGATCATATGCATCGGTCACTAAAAACAGCCAGTCAATTGCAACTCAAACAGATGTCTCCATAGAATCAAACATTTCATTTGCCACCTGGGCCAAAACTATGCTAACGTGCAATAAAAAATCTACAGTTAATGAAACCAGCAACACTCCAATCAGTATCCCAACTGATGCCATCTCAAACTTGCCTGAAAGAACAAAATCTGTTAGTATTGAAAATCAAAAGACAATGAAACCATGCTATAGCAACATGGAAATGGAGGTTCGGTCAGAGGACGAAGACACAGTACTAGAATTACATGCCAATGATACCATGGACACAGGACGCCCAGCCTTTCCCAGAAATGAAAAAATCAAAACAAAACAGACAGAAACCCCAGAAAAAACAGTCAGATCAATCTTCCTCAAATAAACCCAATGGATGAACAAATTCCTACAATGGAACTGCAGAGGATTATGCAGTAATATAGATGACCTGAATGATTTACTCATACAAACTAACGCATTAGGAGTATGCTTACAGGAAACATTTTTATCACCAAAAGTTTCACTCAAATTCAAAAACTATACTATGTTTTTTATTTTTTATTTTTTTTATTTTTTTTATTTGGTAGTTGGCGCATCAGCTTCTGTGGCCATAATGCACCTCCCAAGGTTTTTGCAGTACTTTGATTCAAGCCCGAGGCGGGTTTCGAACCCACGACCTTTGGGTTGCTAGGCAGGCACTTTACCCACCCGGCTAGCCCGGTCGGCATACTATGTTTAGGCAAGACAGGGATTCTGACTCTTCTTTTCATGGAGGGGTAGGTATTCTTGTCAAAACTACCATACCATCAAGACATCTCCAACTAGAAACCTCCCTAGAAGTTATAGCAGTTCGGATGGCAATGGGAATGTCATTAACTCTTGCATCTGTGTATATACCACCTAATTATCCTTGTTCCCAGACTGAACTTGACAACCTTTTAACACAACTGCCACCTCCTGTCTGTTTACTCGGTGATTTCAACGGTCACCATCCATTGTGAGGATCCTCCACTATGGATAAGAGAGGCCAATTAATTGAAACATTCCTAGATAACCATAATCTGACTGTATTAAACACTGGCTCTCCAACTCATGTTCAATTACCTACAGGTACAACATCTGCTATAGACTTATCCATCTGTTCAGCATTTCTTTTTCCAAGTATGGAATGGTTGGTGTTGAATGATGCATTCCACAGTGACCATTTTCCCATCATCAGCTGAATTCAAACACAGGTCGTATCATGCCCTAAAGCCCATACATCTTGGAATTTCCACAAAGCAGACTGGAAAAACTACTCTACTTGTGTCCTACTCAACAAACAGTATGTACAGCAACAGCATACTGATGATGTAACCAAACACATTACCAGCCATATATTATCGGCAGCCGAAATTTCCATTCCAAAATCTAACCAGAGCAAGCGGGTACACCAAAACCAGTGGTGGAATCAAGATTGTTCCATAGCGAAAGTAGAAAAAAAACCATGCTTGGAACCAATTTAGCAAACTCCCCACTACCATCAACCTTATAGTTTTCAAAAAACTTAGAGCCAAAGCAAGACAAATTAGGAAAAAAGCTGGATTAACTTCGCCTCAACTATTAACAAAAATACTGACACTCGGATTATCTGGAAAAAAATACAAGCTCTCAATGGAAAATTTCTACTGTTACAGTCTCCAATAATACAGTGGAATGGGCAGGACCTATCCTCTCCTACTGACATCGCAAATGCTTTAGCAGAATCTTTCTATAATACTTCCGCCTCTACCACTTATGTGACTGCTTTTCAGAGAATTAAAACTAATGAAAAATGTAAAAAATTGAATTTTTCAACTAATCTCCCACTTCCATATAACCAACCCTTTACTATAGCTGAACTCAAAGAATCCTTGAGTTAATCTACAAATAGTGCACCAGGACCAGATGGCATTCACTATAGAATGCTTAAACATCTGTGTGAAGCTGATCTGTACACACTATTGCTATTTTATAACAGGATCTTCTCAGAAAACCAATAATGGATAAAAAGGCCAAAATATATAACAATGCACGAGTCAAGACAGTAGAAGTCAATAATATAAAAATTCTGAAGTAGAATTCTGAACAATTAAGAGCAGTTATGGACGGAAAGTCGCAGTAGTTGAACAAAATTACAACATATTATGTAGACAAGGACCACATTATGTTAAACAGAGATGTCATTCAGTGTTGCCCTTGTGGGTAGCACAGTTGATTGAACCCCATATCCTCTCTCATGGCATCATTCCTATATTTGTACAATACCAAAACCGGGAAAAGATACCTCTCTAGTTCAGAATTACAGACCAGAATTACAGACCAATGATATTGGTCTGTAATTCTGAATTCTGTTTGGACAAGATCTTCGAAAGGATGATGCATAAAAGGCTCGCCTGGATTCTAGACTCCCAAAATCTGCTTTCTGATCACCAATATGGCTTCTGCAAAAACAGGTCCACCCTAGATTTACTTGTCAAAATTGAATCCAATATACGTAACGCCTTCATCAGGAGACATTTAGTTATGGTCAACCTCCTGGATATTCAGAAAGCATTTGACACCACATGGTGTCATTGTATTATCAAAGATATGCATCAGTTAGGGTTGAGAGGCTATCTCCCTCAAATTATTCAGAACTTTTTAAAGTTAACATACCTTTCAAGTCAGATATTAAAACTTCCTATCAACATCTCACATTCAAGAAGTGGGTGTCCCACAGGATTCCATACTGAGTCCAACCCTATTTGCAATTAGGGTCAACAATATACTGGAAGATCTTTCAAAAACTATTGAAGTATATATGTATGCAGATGACCTCACTATATCGTGCCAATCACAAAATATGAATACTATCGAAAGACAGTTACAAATTACTCTAAACAGAATAGAATTGTGGACTTTACGCAGTGGATACCATCTTGCCGAACAGAAATCCACTACCACTCATTTCTGCAAACTCTGGTCATTTCATCCTGATCCTGAGTTAAAGATAAAAAATGTGTCGGTTCCTCTTGTTAACACCATCCGTTTTCTTGGCCTGATACTAGATAGAAAACTGAACTTTCAAGCACATGTGGCCTATCTTCGAACCATCTGCTCGAAGAAATTGAATATCCTTCGGTGTGTGTCATCCATGTTATGGAGTGCTGATCAGCATATGCTTATCCATATTTATAGATCTCTCATCAGGTCTCGTTTGGACTACGGTTCTCCAGCGTAGGACTCTGTGAGGGAGAGTACTTTAGAGTGATTAAATACAATCCAGCACAGTGCCCTTCGAGTTTCTTTAGAGGCTTTCAGAATCTCCCCAGTCCAGAGCCTTTACATTGAAGCCCAAGAACCTCCCTTACATCTTCGGAGGAAAACATTGCTTTTGATATATGCTGCAAAAATCTGCAGTCTTCCCTCTCACCCTAATTGGAGATGTCTGTACAATACTGAATGGGACTCATTTTACAACAGTAAACCAAATGAAAACAGACCTGCTGCACTTAGACTTAAAGAACTAACTGAAACGTGGAATATTGAAATTGGCAATATATATCAGGACATAACACCGCCTGATCCACCGTGGACAAATATCCCTGCAATTTACGATGACTATTTCCAACAGTGGGGAAAGAACACCTTGTCTCCCTTCAATATCGCACAGTTACATGAAACAGAGGCCTGTAAGATCTATACAGAGGGATCAAAAACTGAGACCCAAGTAGGCGCTGCGGCAATCTTTCCATCATTCACCACTCCTGTCTCATTACCTGTAGAATGCAGTATCTTCACTGCTGAGCTTTATTCTATTAACTTGGCTCTAGATCACATTACTCAACTTCTAATTTCATCTGCCTTAATATACACTTACTCACTCAGTGTTGTCTCTGCCATAAATAGTAATACCAACTCCTCTCACCCTGTAATAAAACAAATCCATTCTAAATTACTTGTGTGTAATGAGTCAAACCAAACTGTGACATTCTGCTCATAGTTTGGTTTTCCTTCCTGCTATCCCAGGTCATCTGGGATAGAATTTATCAGCGCATAAATCGGAAAGTTTACTGTTGTGTCAAAATGTTTCAAATGTTTGGAAATGGGCACACAGCTCAAAGCTTTCTTCATAAAACTGTATCCTGCGGTAACTGCACTAAGAATGGGCATATTTACACTGACTGCCTGAATAAAGATCAACCAGCAAAATGAATAAAACTGCAAAAGAAGAAAAAGGGATAGTAATCATTCTATTAGAGATCCAATGTGTCCGGAGTACTGTACTGCAAAGCTGTGAGTTGTCAAAAGTGAATACCAATAATGGATAAAAAGGCCAAAATATATAACAATGCACGAGTCAAGACAGTAGAAGTCAATAATATAAAAATTCTGAAGTAGAATTCTGAGCAATTAAGAGCAGTTATGGACGGAAAGTCGCAGTAGTTGAACAAAATTACAACATATTATGTAGACAAGGACCACATTATGTTAAACAGAGATGTCATTCAGTGTTGCCCTTGTGGGTAGCACAGTTGATTGAACCCCAGGGGCTTGCCACACCCAGGGTCCTCAGCTGGATGTCGTCGTTCTTCTCTTTCTTGGTGATTCCTCTCTCTCTCTTTCTCTCTCTCGGGATAATTCAGAATTTTTTTTTTTGGTTGGTGCAGTATCGGCCTCGGGCTTCCTTGCACTGTATGGCTAATAATAATAATTGCCGCCCTCTCCACACTGGGTGGAAAAGACCTGAGTTTGAGTCCCGTCGATGACGTGAGGAATTTTTATGGAGTTTTTTCACAATGTGGCTGAGTTAGTTGGTCTCAGGGGAGTGTTGGGTATTTTTTTCTCTCGGATTCTCGGGTGTTTCGTCCAGCAACAGAAAATCGACCACAGACAGTATACACACAGCAATATGGTCTTAGTTGCCGATGCTCCTAAAACTGTATTTCTACTACTACACTGATTGTCTGAGGTATTAGACTGATTGTCTAAGGTAACGGGTATTCCATTAAGGGCAAGGATTATTCAGTCTTCAGAAAACAGCCCTAAATCTGCTATTCTAATATTTAACAATGACATGAATGTAACGGTAAAGAACAACTTTACCGTTACATTTATGAACAAGTGGATCCTTCCACTTGTTCAGATTATGAACCTAAAGGGGCATAAATTCAAATTAAGAAAGGACAGATGTGGAATAGATGTGCGGAAATTTGCCTTTAGCCAGCAGATGGTTAATTGCTGGAACAAACTTCCATCTGTCGTTGTGGAAGTTGATAGGTTGAATAAATTTAAGGAGGAACTGGACAGGCATTTGGAGGGAATGGTGTGTGTGTTTTTTTTTTTTTTGGCTGATGCTGCATAAGCTCATACACTTGCTTTCTTGCATCACATGCCACTACTACTACTACTACTACTACTAGAAGAAAGGAAATGAAAGAGCAGATCTTGCAGCCAAACAACCAGATACTACTCTTTTGCAGACTTTTCAAACTCCATATACTGATTATAAACATATTATCTGTAAAGCATGTTACAATAGCTGGTCACTAATCTGGAGATGTTATCCAGGAAACAAAACCAAACAAACTATACCAAATAAAACCAGAACCAAAGCTGTGGCTCTCCAGCTTCCAGAAAAGCAGACGAGAAGAAACAATTTTAGGAACGCTCAGGATTGGGTATACTCATCTCACTCACCTGTATCTATTAACTAATGACAGTGCTCTCCAATGTACATCATGTCAAGTACAACTGACCATTCGCCATTTGTTAGTGGACTGTCCCCACTTTCAAAACATCCGCTTAGACACTTTTAAATCAATTGCTAATATGCAGACATCAATAAATTTAATGCAGATTCTGGGAGATGATCCTAATAAAAAAGAACTATTTACTTTCCTAAACCGTATAGGAATATATCATAAAATATAGTTATTATTTCATATTTACATTAGAAAGACACAATATGGCCCTAGCAGCCTATGTGTCGTTAAACCCAACAACAACATTACTTCTTTAACCAGTGACTGTTATTTTTCCTGGAACAGAAGTTAAGCTAAGAGGTCTATAATTACTCATATTACCTTTTGATTTCCTTTTGTGAATTGGGATACATTCTCATATCAGTTTGGAGGGACCTCCTCTGAATCCAAAGATGCTCTCAAAATTATGTGGTTTACTTAATTTCTTTGCTGCCTCCCTTAATATAATTGGATATTCCTCCCCAGGTGCTTTTTTTTTGTTTAACTTCAATTTCGCTTTCACTTTCTTCTTAGTTATCACAAAATCATTTAGTTCCCTGTTAGTTTGATAAACTTCTTGATGGGTGAATGTAGTAGAAAATACCTTTTCAGCCTGTCAATAACCTGAGCAGGATTATCAACAGTTAAACCATCGATATGAAGTGGACCAACACAATTCAACCCTTTCCTTCTACTGTTTGGGGGTGCCTCTGTAGCCAGGTGGGAAGGAGCAGCAGTGCATAGCACATGCTTCTTGATCAGACCAAGGTTCGAGCCCGTCACCACCAAATACGGAGGATGCGGAAAGGTCAGGGAATGACCACCGCATATTCCCAGAGCAATATGGCCATAGTTGCTAATGCTCCTAAAAAAACTAAATAACAAAATAAAAATCTACTGTTTGGCATTCTGTGCTAGAGACTAATTGTAATCTGCATTGGGTTGCCTAACCTCCTCTGTGACTTGATTGCAGACTAGTTTATATCTACCATAGGCTTCTGTATCACCTGATGATTTTTATCCATCCATGCATTTTTCTTTTGTGCTGCAAGTCTCATTATCTGATATTCATTTGGTTTTAAGCCTTGAAAAGTATTTCTTAGTCAGTATGAATACCTAATAACTTCTATGATTACTTTCCTGAATGTTTACATTTAGAATTTTCTGTTGGTAACATCATCAGTACATGCCACTGTATAGAATTTAGAAACTGTCTAAGACCTGATTCTTAATGCATGAAGAATTGCTGCTGATAATCAGATTAAGAGTATTGTTTCCTCTTGTTGCTTCACTAACATGCTGTTATAGGAAACAGTGATCCAATAAATCCACAGAAACCTTTCTAGTGTGCAGATGACAAACCTACAAGTTCAATCAATATGTGGAAAGTTAAAATTACCAGTTATGTGACATTGATTTACTGTACCACTCTAACCTTTTGTATAGTTGTTTGTTATAACAGTCATTATGCTTATAACACAAAAATGCAGAGTGCTGCATATGGGTAGCAGTAACTCCAGAGTGACATACCAACTGTGAGGTACAACACTTGGGTAGTGGAGAATGAAAAATACCTGGGGGTAATTGTGCAGTCAGATATAAGGTTTTCTGAGCAGTGTAGACAGGCTGCCAGAGCAGCTCATGGGGTTTTGTCAATGATATACAGGAATTTATAAGGTGATTATTCGTTTATATAAGGCAATGGTCGGGCCACACCTTGAATACTGCATACAGGTCTGGAGGCCTCATTTTAGGAAGGATGTAGAACTGCTGGAACGAGTACAAAGAAGGGCAACGAGATTGGTGAGGGAAACAAAGGGTTGCTCTTACCAAGAAAGCCTAAGTTCTGCAAATTATTATTATTGGCTATATGGTTCAAGGAAGCCTAAGGCTTATGCTGCACTATCCAAAAAAAAAAAAAAAATTCCCGAGAGAGAGAAAGAGAGAGAGAATCACTAAGAAAGAGAAGAATGACGATATCCAGAAGAATATGTGCCTAGCCCACATTCACAAACGTCTTGAGTGAATGGATGGGTGAAATGGGATTTTTTTTGGCTGTTGCTGTATAAGCTTGCTTTCTTGCATCATATGCCTCTACTAATGCTAATCACACTCTTACTCTCATTTTTATTTTACCAGATTTTTTTACACCAAACTGACTCAACTGACACTATCCATCCATGTTGACTGGATGTACTGCCACTAAGCATAACTACCGTCCTGCAGTGTTTGTTTTCTGTATACATTTATTATTCCCTAATTCTAATTCTATATTCCTTATATGTGCGTGACACAATGTCTCAGGTAATTCTTCAGTGTCTGCATTTGATGACTTAATCAGTACTTCATCATAATCATCAAATTTTTTTACCATACTTCAGCATTAGTGTACATGCAAGTATATCTGAGTTTTTTCACTCTTAGTCACCTTAATACAGCCCATACATTTACTTGTTCCATGTGAGGACCCAGGGAGGATTTTAAATCCTTGACACCTTACTTTTCAGGCTTCTGCATGTCCCAGTAGAAGCAGTGGAAGAATCACGTTCATGCCTGCTGCTGTAGTTAATCTATTTGTCTGTTTATCTTGTATCACCCTCCCACCAAAGCTATAAGTTTTCTAACTCGCCTAACAATGTCTTTATATCATCAGGAAATATTCTTGTACTCCTTCTATTTAAGTGTATCTCATCCCTGTAAAAACAGTCTCTCCTGTTAAAAAGTATAGACCAGGCTGAGAAAATTCTTACATCATGATCCTTGCACAGCGAGGCCTGGGCTGAATTGATTGACAAAGCTCTCAACATATACTCCCTCCTATCATGTTTTTGGGCAGAATTTCAAACTTTCAAATTTACTTCTGACTTCCTGACTTGCAACTTTTTCCTAACACACCCTGTACTTGTTAAGTGTGTCCTTAGGTCTCTTTCAATAAACATAATTAGTACTAATGTATACAACAATATCACTTTTTGTGGCGCCGGATGCCAAGCGATTTCTGTGCATTACAAAAAGTGTTATATCCAAAGAGCCTTTGAATAGATTATATTTCGTTCCAACTACTGTTCTCTTTATTTATAAATTACTGTAGCATTTTCGCACTACAAGAAGTAGGCCAAGTCCCAGAAAGGAAGGCCACCTTTCTGTTTCTATTTCTAACAGTACTAACCAAATAATTCAGCCATTTGGTCACCTAGTGGCACTGCTCCGGCCTCCCCATGGCAGGGCCGGAAACCTGGGTGGTAAAGCAAACCCCAGGGCCAAAAGGAGCAAAACCCGGAATATGACAATTTCCCCCTGATTAAGATTGCAAATCCGAATCATACTGATTTGCATCAACCTGATATTGACTCTACCAATCCAAAGAGACTGAAGATGGATGCTCCTTAAATTGAATACCCAAGTTTTCTGATTCTTCATTCACTGACAAACCAACCCTTAGGCAATCTATCACCATTTCTCATTCAGAAATGTCTTGAGAACGTAGCTAGTTCCCCGAAAATGGTGAGATGACTAAAATCTGGCGACCTGCTTGTAGAGACCACCAGCTCTAAACATTCTGAGTCTCTACTTAGACTCAACTCATTTGGTGGAATTCTAGTCAAGGTGTCCCCACATGCCACACTAAATACATCCAAAGGAGTAATTTCAGAATGGGATTTAATGAATGTTTCAGAGGAAGAAATTGTTCAGGAACTGCAGGATCAGGTGCCTCCGTAGTCAGGTGGGAAGGAGCAGCAGCAGTGGGTAGCACACTCTTCTTGATTAGACCGGGGTTCAAGCCCGTCACCACCAAATACGGAGGATGCGGAAAGGTCAGGGAATGACCACCGCATATCCTGGAGCAATATGGCCTTAGTTGCTAATGCTCCTAAAAACCAAATAAACAAACAAACTGCAGGATCAAAAAGTCACACAAGCCAAAAGAATCATGATGAAAAAAGATGGCGAGCTAATTCCGACTCGGAGCGTCATACTAACATTCAGCTCACCCAACCTACCTTCGTCAGTGAAATCAGGGTATTTGCATTGCTGCATTCGCCCATATATTCCAAACCCAATAAGATGTTGTGTGTGTCAGAAATTTGGACACTCACAAACAGTCTGTTGAGGTGACTCAATATGCCCAAACTGTGGATCGAAAGAGCATACCCAAGCTGACTGTAATGCCCAGCCTTCGCTTTGTCCCAACTGTAAAGGCAACCATCCAGCCTTCTCCAAAAATTGTGAACAGTGGAAATACAAAAAAAAATACCGAAATACAAAATAGAAAAGAAAGTCTCGTTCCCAGAAGCATGAAAGCAATTGCATCTACAGATGCCTAGACATACATATATGCTGAAGCCTCTAAAAATTTCATTCAGTATCAATCCAAACTGATACATCAATTCCATCAAACATCTCCATTTCTGAATGGGCTCGATCCTTGCTTTCTTCTGTACCACAATTATCAAAGCAACATATTTCAAGCAGGACTAACAACACACCAGTCACCATATCACCTGCTGCCCATGCAGCCCCTGTAAGACCCATTCAAACAGAGAAGCCAGATTCCATTAGCAAACAGCCAGTTGACTTCATCCTTATGGATACCAATGAAATCCCCAGTCAAGATGAAACAGAAACCATTCTGGAGATCCATCCAGAGGATGAAATAGACATGAGACCAATTTTCTCAAAAAGAGATAAAATTAAAAGTGACTGCCTCAAACAGACTTTTAAAAAAACAGACAGACTCAGCTCCTTCATCTAAATCTAAGCAATGAACAACGTAGTCCAATGGAATTGCAGAGGCTTGCATAGCAATATTGATGACATCCAGGAAAAAATTAAACGTCATAATCCAGTTGTCATCTGTTTACAGGAGACATATTTAACTCCTAAGGTCTCTTGATCAAAAATTATTCTCTTTTCAGAGAAGATAGACCGGTTACAAATAAAGCTCACAGTGGGGTTGCTATTCTCATAGATTCATGAGTCCTTTGAAGACGTATTCCTTTGCAAACCTCTATTGACGCTGTTGCTATGCGAATAGCAATTGGAGTCACTATAACACTTGTTTCTGTCTATCTGCCGCCCAGTCAGCCTTTCACTATTCATGAACTAGAAGATTTAATTTTGCAGTTGCCAACCCCTTTCTGTTTATTGGGTGACTTCAATGGACACCATCCAATGTGGGGGCTCTCCCAGTGCAGATGGACGGGGACAACTTATTGAAATGCTCATTGACAGGCAGAATTTAACCATCCTAAATACTGGTTCACCAACTCATCCATCTCCCAACAGGAACTGTGTCCTCAGTAGATCTATCTGCTCTCCGATCCTCTTTTCTTGTGTTGAGTGGACAGCTCTGGATGATCCACTCAACAGTGACCACTATGTACTAATCTGTAAATATCAAACTTCACACTCTGTGACTTCAGAAAACTGCATGAAATGGAAATTTTCCAAGGCTGATTGGGCAGAATATACTTATCATGTATCCTTTGATAATCAGATCATTGAATCTTGTCCAATTGACATAGTCGCCAACCATATCACTAAACAAATCCTAGCAGCTGCGTCTATTGCCATCCCACAGTCATAGACAAGCTTCCATAGATCCATAAATTATTGGTGGAATGAGGATTGTAAGAGTGCCAGAAAAGAAGAAAAAACCGAGCCTGGAATGTATTTCGCAAGAATCCTACTACCAATAATCTTATAAATTATAAAAAACTTAGAGCCAAGGCTCGCCATATCAGGAAGAAAAACAAAAGACTCCTGGGTCCGATTTGCAAATTCAGTTAATAAAAATACAGATTCTATAATAATATGGAGAAAAATAAAACAACTAAATGGCAAATTTCCTCCTCTGTCCTCCCCAATTTTCAACTAAAACATTTGTAGAAATTGCAAATGCTTTAGGCTCTGTATTCTCACATTTGACTGCATACGACCAGTAATTTCAGAAGATTAAAGCTTCAGCTGAAAAATCTCGATTGAACTTCAAAACCAAATCGTGCCTATCATACAATCAGCCTCTTACTATGATTGAACTTCAAGAAGCTATATATACCTTAAAAGAACAGTGCTGCCGGTCCAGACGGAGTGTATTATATAATACTTAAACACTTAGATAAAGCATTATCCTTGCTGCTGACTTTCTGCAATCTTATTTTCGCTGAACATTCATTCCCCGCATGCTGGCATCACTCCTATGTACTGGCAATTCCCAAACCAGGGAAAGATCACTATCTCTCACAACTATAGACCTATTTCTCTTACCAGCTGCTTGAGTAAAACCCTGGAAAAAATGATACACCGCTGACTGACCTGGTATCTTGACTCCAAATATCTAATCTCTGATAGCCAATTTGGTTTCAGGAAAAATCGATCATCCCTGGATTTCATGGTCAAAGCTGAACCAAACATTAGGAATGCGTTTATCCGAAATGAGCATCTCGTTATGGTATGCCTTGACATAGAGAAGGCCTTTGGCACCACTTGTCATTTTGGCATCTTGAGAGATCTTCATTCCTTTGACCTGAGAGGCCATTTACCATATTCCAAATTAGACCGGGGTTCAAGCCCATTACCACCAAATATGGAGGATGTGGAAAGGTCAGGGAATGACCACTGCATATCCTGGAGCAATATGGCCTTAGTTGCTAATGCTCCTAAAAAACAACCAAACCAACCAAAACCATATTTCATACAAAACTTCTTTCAGCATAGAACTTTTCAAGTCTGCTATTGGCAAGTCCTCTCGCAAATCTATATACAAGGAGTCCCACAAGGCTCAGCTCTGAGTTCTACCTTATTTGCAATAAGAATAAATAACATAACCAAATGCATACCCGACCTTGTAAACACCTATCTCTATGCCAATGACCTGACTGATTTCTGCAGTTCACAGAATATGAACTTCATCGAAAGGCAACTACAAATCTCTCTTAACAATATTGAACTGTGGATGACACAGAATGGATACCGACCATCACATCAGAAATCTAGTGTCATTCATTTTTGTAACAAACGAAAGATGCATCCTGACCCAGAGCTACACTTAACGAATCATCCTATAACAGTCATGAAAAGTATTCGCCTCCTCGGCCTAATTTTTGATAGTAAGCTTAATTTCTTAGAACATGTCAAATATCTGCAGACTACTTGCCAGAAAAAAACGAATATACTCAGTTCTTTCTTCGACAACATGGGGTGCAGACCACTATATCCTGCTTCAATTGTATAGAACTCGAATTAGCTCTGATCTTGATTATTGTGCCCCAGTCTATGACTGCCAGGGAAAGCATGCTAACATGCCTTGCACCTATTCAACATTCTGCCCTCAGGATTGCTACAAGAGCATATAGGACATCGCCAGTACAAAGCTTTATATTGAAGCCCATGAAGTTCCACTCTGTCTCAGAAGAAAGGTGTTACTTCTGAATTATGCAGCTAAAATTTGAAGCATGCCTACCCACCCAATTTGGCCTATACTTAGTGATCCACAGTTTAAAATTTTCTGTAGAAATAAACCCAGTGCAGTTCAACCTACTGGTATCAGATTACAGGCACTATCAGAAACTTGGAATGTACATCTCGAAAAAGTCCTCCAAGATCCAACCTGTTCAGTCGCCTCATGGGCCTATATTAAACCATCCTACAACAATTGCTTCCTAAACTGGGGAAAACATTCCCTTGCAAATATCAATATACAACAACTCCATACTGCTCACACAGAATTATCCTCTTTTTACAAAAATATATACCGATGGATCAAAGTGTGATAGTGGTGTAGGTGCTGCAGCAGTTTTCCCTTTTAACACCATCTCTGTATCACTTCCCACCTAATGCAGCAGTTATACAGCTGAGTTATTCGCCTTCAAGCTTGCCCTAAAAAATATTCTCCATCTGTCTATCAAAAAGAGTATAATGTATATGGACTCGCAGAGTACACTTATAGCCTTACAAAACACCTCCTCACCAAAGAATTCTCTAATAAAAACTATACGATGTATGTTGATACATACTCAGGAATGCCAGCTAGTAGTTATCTTTTGCTGGATCCCAGGCCACACTTGGATATCTGGAAATGAATGTGCAGACTATACTGCCAAACATCCTTCTAATTCAGATTCATCATGTTCTCTCGTTCCATATGCTGACTACAAATCTAATATACAAAGAATATGTAAGGAACAATGGACACAATATACAAAGAATATGTAAGGAACAATGGACAAACTAAAACAGATAACAAGCTCTTTCAAATAAAACCAGATCCGCAGTTATGGGCTTCTAGCTTCCGGGAAAACAGAAAGGAAGAAGTAATCCTAGCCAGAGCAAGAATTGGTCGTAGTCAAATTACCCATCTATTTCTCCTCCCAGGCAATGATCCTCCTCAGTGTACATACTGCAATTCTCAATTCACAATGAAGCACATTCTTGTTGAATGCACCTTATACTTTTTTATTTTATTTTATTTTGTTAGTTGTTGGCGCATCGGCGTCTGTGGCCATATTGCACCTCCCAAGGTTTTGCATTTTCTACTTTGATCCAAACCTGAGGCGGGATTCGAACCCGTGACCTTTGGGTTGCCAGGCAGGCACTTTACCCACCCGGCTAGCCCAGTCGGCACACCTTATACTCGCATGCCCGGTAACTCTCTTTCAGTTTTCTTCTTAATCTTAAAGAATCTTTGAAGCTCTGTCATATCATAGGTAATGATGCCAACCCCACAGAATTTTTCTCATTTATTAAATGGATAAACTTATATGATTGTTTCTGACTGAACAGTCATCATGAGTATCTTCCACATCACCAATAGGCGCAATATGGCCTGAGCAGCCCTTGCGCCAAAAATAACAATAACATCACTTTTTGTGCCCTTGATATCTACTGTACAGTGTCATATACTTTTGCCCATGGCATACTTGCCCTGGTCCTATTCCACCTATCCTTTTTTGCACAACATATTTCTCATTTTCCAGACAATAGTCACAATAACTACCTTTTTTTTTTTTTTTTTCCATTTCATTTATTGAGTAAAGGGGCCCTAGCCAAGAAAAACCTGACAGATCTGCCATACATATAGAAATGGTATAGTACAGTATACAGTTATTAACAATACAAATTTCACATTCACATTACAAATTAACTATACTGTGTTTTTATGGTCATCTCCTCAGCTACAGCACAACCTCGAAAAGTAGGCTACAGCAGAAACCGATGAAGAGTCACTGTCCACAGATGAGCACAAGCATCACATCCTAGAGACTGATCATCACTGGTAATCTCTAAAAGATAGAGTTCAACGAACAGCCAATCTACCAGCACTGAGAGAGCTCAACAGAAGTTACTCATATTAACCAGCAAAACCAACTGGAAGAATTTGTTATTGCGGGATCAAATCCAAGAAAAACAACTATGGCTTCTTGCCAACTGTGTTGCCAGTAGCAGGAGTGGACACTCACCCATTAAGGAAACAGAGTACCAACATCCTGTCCACCTCTGCAAAGAATTTTCTCTGTTCCTGTATAAAAAATAACATACTGTTCCATGTAAAGAAGAGGATACAGTCTACCAATTCATCCATTATTTAACCTTAACTCTTCCAATTGCAAAAGTATATTCCTTCTCACGAAAACTGAATTTGCAAAATTTTGAAAGGCAATAAAATTTTTCCTTGTTTTAATAAGTACTGGCTCAGTCCCATCCGCCAGACGAGTTACAATTATGAACATTATTCAGTAAATCCAAACACAA
Organism: Mastigoproctus giganteus; assembly: GCF_048544385.1. Taxonomy (NCBI): domain Eukaryota; kingdom Metazoa; phylum Arthropoda; class Arachnida; order Uropygi; family Thelyphonidae; genus Mastigoproctus; species Mastigoproctus giganteus. The sequence goes on along the minus strand of NC_143581.1, from coordinate 52,210,276 downwards.
ATCGGCGTATTCCAAACAATTAAACACAAAATTCCCACATTTCCAGATCACCACACGTAGTAGTAGTGGCATGTGATGCAAGAAAGCAAGTGTATGATCCAGCATCAGCCAAAAAAAAAAAGAAAAAATTTACAAAACAATTCCCTCTAAATGTTTGTCCAGTTCCTCCTTAAATTTATTTAACCTATCAACTTCCACAACGACAGATGGAAGTTTGTTTCAGCAATTAACCACCCGCTGGCTAAAGGCAAATTTCCGCACGTCTATTCTACATCTGTCTTTCCTCAATTGGAATTTATGCCCCCTTAGGTTCGTAATCTGAACAAGTGGAAGAATCCCATCAGAATACAGCGTGCTCAATCCATTCAAGGTCTTATGCACCTCAATCAGGCGCCTCCGTAGCCAGGTGGGAAGGAGCAGCAGTGCGTAGCACACACTTCTTGATTAGACCGGGGTTTGAGCCCGTCACCACTAAATACGGAGGATGCGGAAAGGTCAGCAAATGACCACCGCATATCCCCGGAGCAATATGGCTTTGTTGCTAATGCTCCTAAAAACCAAATAACAACAACACCTTATAGGTGCCTAGCTTAAGTTTTGCAAATTTCAGCCGCTGCAATTTGCAAAACTTAAGCCTCTCTTGGTAAGAAGATCCCTTCATTCCCCTCACCAATCTTGTTGCCCTTCTCTGTACATGCTCAAGCAAATCTACATCCTTCCTAAAATGAGGCCTCCAGATCTGTATGTACAGTTGCATCTTGCTGTGATTCCAAGACTATTCAGTTTAGCAAAAAAAGATTCATGACCTGTTAGTAAGAATGTACAACGTAGATTTTGGTACTAACCAGATCGGTTTAATATAATTCACACCATTAACATAAGGGAAAAATTTGAATGTTATTCTACCTTTTTTTTGAACAATTCTATCTCTTTTGCCATTTTTGTAAAAGGAGCCATCAAATCCTCTTCTTTTCGTTTTTCAAGTCATTTAAAGTGTTAATTTCGATGTCCAGCAACTCAGATTTTATACCTGTTCTCAAGTAAAAGGATAGGCTTCTAAACACTAACTAGAAATCCAGTGCATTTTGCCAGTTAACACTTGCAAAGCTTCTATGGAAATCGTTCTGCAGGCTATAACCATTTTGAGTAACATAACTCGATGTATAGAATAGAGCTTTATGGCGTTGCTTACTTTGATTGCATGGCCAACCCAGATTAATGCACCATACATAACAATCGGCAGAAAAATACAATCATAAATCAAATGGAGTGCTTTTTCCTTTATCCCCCATTCCACCTGCATTATTCTTGAGATCATTGCAATAAATTTCTTCACCTTCTCTGATATATATGTGAGTTAATATGCAAGATAAAGTTCGAGCCACTAGCAGTACATATTCCCAAGTATTTAATCATTAATACCTGTTGTAAGGAAATATCATTCAACTTTATGAGCGGAGGTCTACTGAGAGCCAATTTACCCTTCAATATCGTGATTTTAGTTTTGGATGTAGCGATTGTCAACCTATGTAACTTACACCATTTGCATAATTCTTTCAATATGCAATCAGACCTCATTTCAAGCTCCTTTTGTGGAATTCCCGTGCACAAGTTTTTTTTTTTTTTTTTTATGTGAACCCCAAACACGAGAGGTATTAAAACCTATAGTACTTAGTACCGTGCTTGGGTTGGAGGTTGAGAAGACGAAAGAAGATATTTGTTGACATTGGACTTGAACTTCTGTAGATTGTAATTTTCAGGAAATACGTATGAAGGAAGGTTGTTCCAGAAAACGGCAGTTGAGTGAATAAATGAGGAAGATGAACAGTTGGTTCTGTGGGTTTGAAGTTGGACAGTAAATGGATGTTGGCTGGTGGCGGTACGTGTTCGGACTTTTGAAAGAGAGAGCGGGAATTATAGAAGCCAATTCAGAAGAACAGTGCCCATGGAAGTATCTGTAGAAGAGGCATGCAGCAGAAACAGTACATCTATGAGAAAGTGAGTGGAGAGACTGTTAGAGATGAATCATTAATTAACCTAACTGCCCTCTTCTGAATGGAATCAAGAAGCCTGAGAGAGGTTTTGGGGGCACCACTCCAGATGTGGGAACAATATTCCATGGTAGGGCGGATTTGCGATTTATACAGAGTGAGCAGCTGTTTGGAAGAAAAGTAACGCCGAGATCGAAAGAGAAAGCCAAGTTTTTTAGATGCAGAGGAAGCAATATTTGTAATGTGCTTGTGCCAAGAGAGATTAGAAGTCAGGGTAATCCCCAAAAGAGATATATCATTTTGCCTAGAAATCGGAGTGTCACTAAAGATGAGCATAGGAGCAGAAGAATCCTTTTTGCGAGATATAAGACAAGATTGAGTTTTAGAAGGGTTGAAATCAACTAAGTTGTCTTTGTCCCACTGGAGAATTACCCGAAGATCGGCATTTAAGGAATTGGTAGTAGATTTTCGAAAAGTTGAAGTCGATTGAGCAGGACAAGGTTTCTCAAAACGGAAAGGGGAATGCAATGTGCTATCATTGGCAAAACTATGGATAGGATTTCCAGTCAATGGAAGAGGGTCATTAATATACAAGAGGAAAAGAGTGAGGGAAAGAACGGAACCTTGAGGGACACCGGCATTAGTGGAGAAGTTAGAAGACAGAGAGCCATCTACTATCACCCTCAGTGAGCAAACAGAGAGAAAACTGGATAACCAATTACTAAAAACAGTTGGCAAACCATAAGATGGAAGCTTGTTTAGAAGACCTTTATGCCAAACACGATCAAAAGCCTTTGAGATGTCAAGAGCAACTACTTGTGTTTCACCGAACCTTTCCATTGAATTAGTCCATAAATGGGTAACATAAGCCAGAATATCACCAGTGGATCGACACTGACGGAATCCATACTGGCGATCGTTGATCAGACAGAAGGTTTCTAGGTAGTTTAAGAGTTGGCAGTTAATTGATTTCTCCATTACTTTAGAAAGAGTAGAAGTAATTGCAATTGGACGATAATTGGATGAGACGGATCTTAGGAACACCCTTTTTAGGAACTGCTGGATAGGAGAAAATTTCCAAGCAGAAAGAAAAACACCTTTGGAATAAGATAGTAAAAAAAGGTGGCAAAGAATAGGAGTAAGTTCAGGAGCACAGGTTTTGAGAACAAGTGGAGAAATACCATCAGGACCTGGAGTTTTCTTAGCATCAAGATTCGTCAAAATCCTTCTGACATCCTTTTGACAGAAGACCACAGGAGGCATTGAATGGAACGTGTTGGGAATGGCGGGAGGTGTTTTACCAAGATCATTAATACATGAGCTGGAAGTAAAATGGGATGCTAGCAGATCAGCTTTATCCTTGGCTAAAGTGGCAACAGAACCATCTGGTTTGGACAGAGGTGGGAGCAGAAATGGGCAAAAGTTGCGGCCAATAGCTTTGGCAAGAGACCAGAATGCTCGACTACCATTAGGGAAGAAGCAAGTTTTCTACTCTTAGCCTGTTCAAACTCTAGTTTGGACTGATTAATAACTGCTTTACAATTGTTGCAAGCTTTGGTGTAGGCAGAAAATGAAACTGAAGAATTAGAAACAAGCCAATTACGATATGCAACATTCTTCTCTTGAACAACCTTAGCACATTTATTGGAAAACCAAGGTTTAGATAAAGGACGAGATTTTAAAGTGGAGTGTGGGATAAAAGATTCCATTCATGCAAGAATAATTTCACTGACACGATCTGAGCAAACGTTGACATCAGAAGTTTTGAAACAGTAATCCGACCAAGGAAAAGAAGAAAAGAAGTCTCGCAGGTCATCCCATTTTGCATTCTTGTAATGCCAAACAACACGAGGTTGGGAATAGCCTCGAGATAAAGGTTTCATTGGAGAAGAGACAATCACCAAGTTGTGATCTGAAGTGCCTAAAGGACGTCTCACTTCGACCGTGTACTTAGAAGGGTTGTTTGTGAGAAAAAGATCAAGCTGTATGATTAGGATTGTCCGGTATTCTTGTAGGTAAATGAACAATCTGTGCTAGGTCATTAGTAATTGCAAAAGCCTCAGCATCTCGAACTGCTGGGTTGGTGTGACTAGAAAACGGATGCCAGCTGGAGTTGTGAACATTAAAATCATCAAGGAAAATTATCTCACTGTTAGGAAAGTTGGACTGGAGAAAGTCAAGTTGCAAAGAGAGGAAGTCAAAGAGCTCCAAGTGATTAGTGGAGTTGGGAGAATGGTAGAGACAACAGATGAATTTGACACAATGAGGTAGAGAGATTTTAAGCCAGAGAAGATCAGAGGAGATTCCAAATTGCCAAGTCTCTGACAGGGAATATCAGAACGGACATATGCACAAGTACCACCTTTGAGGCGAAAGGAATCATACAGCGAATAATTTGGGCATCTGTGATGAGCAGTAGTTGAATCAACCGATAACTGAGATTCTGTCAGAAAAAGTACATGGGGTTTGGCAGACTGCAAGCGGAAATGGACATCGTTGAGATTAGAATTGAGACCACGTATATTTGTGAAATGAATTAGGAAGTGCTTGGGAGGTTTAGATCTTTTCGCAGATAAGCTTGCTGTATTAGTTTGACAATTCATGGTGTATTCAATAGTAAGAAAAAGTGGATGGGACATGCTGTATGAAGTAATGAAATTTTTGAATATGGCTTACGCGTGGTAAGAATATACCCAGATCATTGACATAACGTGGCCTCGACAATGCTCCCCACATACACACTCCTTCCAGTCGCTATCTGGCAGAGTAGAGGTAGCAAGATTGTACACTAGCTGATCCAGAAGTCTCCTAGAGAGTTACCAATAGGTTCGGTCCAGTCCGGTCTGGTGTACTAACTAGCGGCCAGCCTGCGAACACCGTTTTAGAGCTGTACCCTCGAAATGTAAGAAATATTGGATCTCGCCACGACGTTCATCATAACCTCAAAAGTCATCAATCATACTGCATGATGGAAGTGATAGGGAAGGGTTGACCAGAACTTAACTCTAGAGACTAAACATGGGTTTCACCACTTCAAACCTCCAATAAGCAAAGTGGTGGTATTTCACCGGTTGATGAGAGTCATCTACCACCTAGTACTGCCTGGTAACATAGAGGGGCAGCGTTCCTCCATGTGGTGTGGGCGCCACACCTCGACCCCTATTTACGTTGGTTCACACCTGGGTGGTCACCCACCATGTACTTGTGCATGGAGGTTATACCCAGGATTACTAACAGTCCCACAATCGTGAAGGTGCAAGCAGAGGATTTGGCTGTCACAGACCGTCTGGACTTCGCCGAAATTGGGTCCACTTGACTTGAGTGTCACCCGAATATCAGTTCCATCAGCGTTTTAGACTCCCAGGCAAGTACAGCTTGTCTGGCATATCTGAGAGAATGTCTGTGACAACCTCAAGTACCTAGTATTACCATATCATCTGCATAAGCTATTGTGTGTGAGTGATCAAATTCTCTCTTGAGCCAATCTTCCAAAACCAAGTTCCACATTAAAGGACCAAAGACAGATCCCTGCGGACAGTCTCAAGTGACATGACGCGTAATTGATCCCTAAAGTAATCTTAATTATAGAGAAAATATTAAAAGAACATTTAGTCATACGCAACATCATCGGTACACTGTCCCAACTAATGGAATCAAAGGTGCCAGCAAAGTCTACAAAAATTCCTAGGGTATATTTATAATTTGATTCCCGAACATTGCGAACTAAAGAGTGAAGCTCATCTTTAGTATCTATACCAGGAGTGAAACCATATTGTTTGTTATAAATGCCAATATTACTTGTTTGGTAGATAGCAATCCACATGGCTAAAAGCTTCTCATAAAGTTTACCAAGACCAGGAAGCAATGCAATAGGTCTATATGAAGTAGGTGAACTGTTTGGCTTGGTTGGAGATTTTAGGATAGTGTTGAGCAGTGCATCCTTCCAGGGAGATGGAAATACACCATCTCTTAGACAGTTATTAAAAACTTATAACAATTTGTTCAAATAAAGATTTGAGAACTTTTTGATTATCTCCCCCTCCAGGAGGTCCATACCTGGACATTTGTTAATAATTACCTCTTGTGGACTAGTACATTCTGCCTTGCAATTTGGGCATACTTGACTGATGCATGAGTGTAAACTTTGACATTAGGGCAGCTGAGATCTTGATGGACTACCATTTCAATTCCTTTGAAGTTATTCACCCTATTCTTCACTTTCTCATAAATGCCCATCAGAATGCTGAATTTGTTCCTAATTTCTTCACAATTTTTGCACCAAACATACAGATCCCCTTGACTCGTATCATGTCCCTTTCTAGATAGAACTGCAAACATTAAGCAAGTAGCACATTTTGTAAGTCTGTGATTCTTAGGCTAACTGCTTCCTGCAGTTTTTTTCTGTACACAGCACTCCTGCCACTTTGAGCCTGTCGCTTTGCCTTTCTGGTCTGAGGCATGATTTCCATTTAAATTCTGCAGTGATACCTATTAAATAAGCAAGTTTAAGTTATACCTATGTTATACAGCGTGTCTCAAAAATATTGGTACAAATGTTTAGGGGAGGTAGGTAACATCTAAAGGAATGTGAACCGCATAGGAACCCATAACCGGAAACGTCATGGGGGAAGTAGTAGCAGGGGCACAAGAAGCAGAAATGACATAGGACAGTAATTAGTGGCAAACATTTATTTGGCATAATATTAACAATGGAGTACGAGATGGATGCATTTCATGATGTTACAACAGATGCCTGGAGGTTCCACCATGAGACGCGATGTATGCATGACACCGACACAGCATGGATTGGCGGACATGGTCGAACACAGCTGGAATTTCTTTGACAGTAGCAGTAGTGCAGACGAGTCTTGCCACGAGATCCATTTCCGTCTCCACAGGCGATTCATACACAATAGATTTGATGGCCCCCACTGAAAGAAATCAAGGCTCAATAAAACAGGTGAGCGTGGGTGTGATGACCTTTTGTAATAATAAAAAAGTTGAAAAAATTGTAAAATTATTGTAAAATTGAAAGCAGCTTGATCCCAATGTCAGCATTGGAAGAGGACACTACAAGCTACAACATTCGGCAGTTTCTTCTGAATAACGGGAAAGCACATGGAACCTGTCTGGCCGTTAATGTTAATAATTACTCTGGTAGGCCTAAAAACTGGAGTAGCAAGGATATTAAAAGAGATGATTGAGCACTTGGTAGTAATAGGCTGCCCTTGTTATCGGTGCTTCCGTAGCCAGGTGGGCAGGAACAGCAGTGCGTAGCACACGCTTCTTGATTAGACAGGGATTTGAGCCCGTGACTACAAAATACGGAGGATGCAGAAAGGTCAGGGAATGACCACCGCATATCCCCAGAGCAATATGGCCTTAGTTGCTAATGCTCCTAAAAACCAAATAACAAACAGCCCTTGTTATCTTATTAATTTGTGTGCTGAAAAGAGTTGATGAGCAGAACTTGAGACACTGTTACTATTGGGAATGTTGAGTTCCTCATCACTGTGGGGTGGCTTAGGAAGAGTATCCATCATGCACAGTAATTTCCTCCACTGCTGGTAGGTGTGGGGAAGGTAGAATGTGGATGCATTTTAGTGTGCTTACTTGTTTGAGGGTGTGGGATGTACATCATAGTTTTCAGGGTAGACTAGCTCTATTTATTGCATCCGTGAGTTTGGTCTTCTCTGCTTCATAGTCACTATTTGTTGTGGTGAAGAATTTAGACCATTGAAGTCAGTCCAGATAATTGAGATTGCCCCAGCTTGGTTTGAAAGGACCACTCCGAACAAGCAGAGCGATGATAAGATGGTCTCTCTGTAGGTGGATTTGTCACTGAAAAGAAATTTGGTGAAGAGTTAGACTAAAAGTGGGTATTTTCAGAGGGGAGGGAGCAGTCTGGTTGAAAATTGGCCTTTATATCCCAGACCATTTCCAAGGAGAGAGGCATTTCAGGGTTGGCAAACACAGTGGTGACATTTATGTCTCTGTCCAATAATAAGTTGAGATTTGAAGCACCTGTCAAAATTATAGATCCAAACAACATGCACTAATTTCCCATAGAGTTATTTATGGGCAGGACTTCCTTCAGTTTTACTTTGTAAAATACTGCTGATTTTGCAAGTGTTGGGGGATGACAGGAAATAGATAGGATTTTTGTAAATTTTGAGGTCCTTTTCACAAAGTTATAAGTCCAGAGAGCTTATGCTATTTTCTCATAGAGTTACTATATATGGAGGAGAGAGGAAAACTTCTGGTGTTATTAACTCTGCAGCAACAAATTGGAACATGGTGAAAGTTTTGTCATGGGGTGAATTTAAGGGGCTCCTCAAGATGATAATCTTAGTTTTTAAAAGTTGCAATTACTTGGAAATTGTGATGGATGAAATCTTATGTTAAACTATGGAGAAATGGCTCTATGTAGCCACATCTGGAAAAATAATGGCAGAAGAAAGATGAAATAGGACAAGAGACTTCTTGTCAAGCCCCTTAATTTAATACCTCTCATAATTTAGAGTTCAGTAGATCCCAAGTAACCAAAAATTCGTAAAGGATTCAAGATGGCGGCACCACATTGTCACCTTCTTGTCTCTGCTGGCAAAATTTCTGTATATCAATCCCCATGAATTGCCCTAGTAGCTTGTGTGCACTGCTCAGACAAATTCATATCATGCTCTACAATAATCCACAGGCTTTTTCACCACCTTGAATATGGTACCATTCAGTTGGTATGTTGTTCTGAGTTTACTGTACCCATATGCAGTGCTTTGCATTTATCAGTTTTATACCTCAAATGTGACTTTTCAGCCAATCTGCTTAATTTTTTCTAAGTAGTGTGGCAGTAGTAAGCATTGATTCCTGTCATTAATTAATTATCCTGCCAACCTTTGTATCATCAACAAACAGACTGAAGCTAAATATGCCTTCATCAGTATCAAGTTTCTATACTGTTTTTACTGTTTTTACAATTTTTTCAACCTGAATATTGAAAACAGTATTGGATTCAACACTGAACACCAACCGAGAACTACACTAATAACATTAGTCCACGAAGAGCAGTGCCCATTAATATCCCCAACTTTCTGTCTTGAGCCACTCAACCATCCCTTTATCTGTAGCAGTCACTTGCTTCCTAATACCACACTGCTCCAGTTTGTATGGTAGTCTTTTCTGTGAGACAGCGAAGCATGAAAAGCTTTACTGAAATTAGCATTAGTAGAGGCACATGAGAAAGCAAGCTTATACAGCATCAACCAAAAAAAAAAAACCCCTTCCCATTTCATTGATCCAGTCAATCCAAATGTTTGTATAATTCTGCCTTGAATTTATTTAAGCTATCAACTTCCACAACAACAAATGGAATTTTATTCCAGCAATCAACTACCCACTGGCTAAAGGCAAACGTCCACACATCTATTCTACAGCTGTCTTTCCTCAGTTTGAATCTATGCCCCCCCCCCTCAGGTTTGTAATCTGAGCAAGAGGAAGAATACCATCAGCATTAAGCCTGCCCAACCCATTCAAGGCCTTATACACCTCAATCAGATCGCCTCGCAGTTGCCTAGTCTCCAGAAGCTGCAATTTGTACAACTTAAACCTTTCTTCATAAGAGCACCCCTTTGTTCCCTTCACCAGTCTTGTTGCCTTCTCTGTACTTGTTCTAGCAACTCTACATCCTTCCTAAAATGAGGCTTCCAGACCTGTATGCAGTACTCAAGATGTGGCCTAACCATTGCCTTATACAAGGGGATAATTACCTCCTTATCCCTGCTCTCAAAATTCCTGTATATCATTGACAAGACCCCATGACCTACACTGGCAGTCTGTCTGCACTGCTCAGAAAACTACATATCTGACTACACAATTACCCCAAGGTCTCTTTCTTTCTCCACTACCCGGAGTGTAACATCACCAAAAATTGGTACATTTCTCTAGGGTTACTGCTACCCACATGCATTACTTTGCATTTGTCAACGATAAACTTCAGTTGCCACTTTTCAGCCCATCTGCCCAACTTTTCCAGATCCTGTTGCAGCAGCAAACTGTCATTAATGTTATTAACAACCTTGCCAACCTTTATATTGTCTGTAAACTTTGACATTAAGCTTGATATACCATCATCAATATCATTGATAAATATACAAAACAATAATGGGCCCAACACTGAATCCTGAGGGACTCCACTAATAACATTAGTCCATGAAGAGCTGTGTCCATTGATAACCACTTTTTGTCTTCTCCCACTGAACCATCGTTTTATCCATTGTAGCAACTTGCCCTTAATGCCATACTGCTCCAATTTCTACAGTAGGATTCCATGTCCAACAGTATCAAAAGCTTTCCTGAAATCCAAGTATATGATAACATAATTATTTTTTGCATCAATTTCCTTTGTGATCACATTCAATCAAATTGGTCAGACAAGACTTCCCCTTGACAAATCCATGCTGTGTCTGGATTATTTCTGCAGTCTTGTCTAAATGATCCTGCAATGCTTCTTTAACCAGTGACTCCATTATTTTCCTTGGAACAGATGTCAAACTATCAGGTCTGTCATTACTTGTGTCACCTTTTGATCCCCTTTGCGAATTGGAGATACATTTGCACATCTCTAGTCCATGGGGACTTCCCCTGAGTCCAAGGATGCTCTCATAAATATGGCTAAGGGTTTGCTTACTTCCTTTGCTGTCTCCTTTAATATAACCAGATAGATCCCATCCACCCCATGTGCCTTTCTTATATTTAACTTCAACAGTTTCTCCTCCACTTTGCTCTCAGTTATTAAAATATCATTGATCCACCCTGTTAGAGTTCATCCTGTATATCAAACATCTGGCCTTATCCTCCTTGAATAACTCCTCACGTGTGAATGTAGATGCAAAATACTCATTTATTTTGGCAGCTATCTGAGAATGATCATCTACAGTCAAACCATTGATATTGAGTGGACCAATCTGATTCAACCCCTGCCTTTTAAAGTTCATAAAAGTAAAGAAGTCTTTGCTGTTTTTCTTTGCATCTTTTGCCAAAGATTTTTCATAATTTGCATTCGCTTGCCTAACCATCTTTTTGACTGGATTACAGACTTGCTTGCATCTACCATAGGCTTCTGTGTTGCCTGACAATTTATGTGCATCCCATGCATTTTTCTTTGCCACAAGTTTCATTAGTTCATCTGACATCGGCGCCTCCGTAGCCAGGTGGGAAGGAGCAGCAGTGCGTAGCACACGCTTCTTGATTAGACCGGGGTTCGAGCCCGTCACCACCAAATACGGAGGATGCGGAAAGGTTAAGGAATGACCACCGCATATCCTGGAGCAATATGGCCTTAGTTGCTAATGCTCCTAAAAACCAAACAACAACAAACAACATCATCTGACATCCATTTAGGCCTAAACCTTGAACAATATTTCTTAATCAGAATAAAAAGCCTAGTAGCTTCCACGATTACTTCCTTGAATGCTTCGCATTTAGAATTTGCTGCTGGTAACATCATCAATTGGTCCCACTGTATAGAATTTAAAAACTGTCTGAGACCACTGTAGTCACCTTTACGGAAGCAAAAAGCCTTGCCTTTACCCGTGATTATAGTAATATCTTTAAGTAAATCCTACATCAGTACACTGTGATCACTGCTACCTAGTGCTTTGATCCAGTTTATCTGTAAATTCTTAATACATGAATAATCACTGCTGATAATCAGATCAAGAGTGTTGCTCCCCTTGTTGCTTCTCTAACACGCTGCTTGTAGAAAACAATCATTCAATAAATCCACAAAAGCCTTGTTATTGTGCGTGTGACCAACTCACAAGTTCCAGTCTATTTCTGGGAAGTTAAAATTCCCCATTATAAGACTGATTTACTGGCCCACACTATTTCTCTGTATAATTGTTCATTGTACTCATCAGAGTCATTAGGCCTATAGCATTAGGAGAGGCATTTGATGCAAGAAAGCAAGCTTATGCAGCATCAGCCAAAAAAAAAAAAAAAAAAAAACCAACTTCCACTTCACCCCTCTGTTCGTTCAAAATATCTGGCCAGCTGAGCCTTAAACTTATTTAGGCTATCAACTTCCACGACAAGGGATGGAAGTCTGTTCCACCAACCAACCACCCTCTGGCTAAAGGCAAATTTCCGCACGTCTATCCTGCATCTGTCTTTCCTCAATTTGAATTTATGCCCTCTCAGGTGATTATTCTGAGCGAGAGGAAGAATCCCATCAGCATTGAGCATGCTCAAACCATTCAAGGCTTTATACACCTCTATCAGATCACCTCGCTGGTGCCTAGTCTCCAGACACTGTAATTCGCAAACCTTAAGCCTTTCTTCATAAGAGCACCCCTTTGTTCCATTCACTAATCTTGTTGCCCTTCTCTGTACTCGTTCCAGCAGCTCTACATCCTTCTTGAAATGAGGCCTCCAAACCTGTATACATCATCTAGGTGTGGCCTGACCATTGCCTTATACAAGGGAATAATCACCTCCTTATCCCTGCTAGAAAAATTCCTATATATCATTGACAATACACCATGAGCTACTCTTGCAGCCCATCTGCACTGCTCAGAGAAGTTCATATTTGCCTGCACAACCACCCCCAGGTCCCTTTCATTCTCTACCACTGTCAGTGTAGTACCACAGAGTTGATACGTTGCTCTGGGGTTGCTGTTTCCCATGTGTAGTACTTTACATTTGTCAATGTTAAACTTCATTTGCCACCTCTCAGCCCATCTGCTCAACCTTTCCAGATCCTGTTGCAGCAGCATAGTGTCAGTGGTGTCCTTGACAACCCTGCCTACCTTTGTATCGTCTGCAAACTTCGACATTAAGCTTGATATACCCTCATCAATATCATTTATGAATACAGAAAACAATAATAGACCCAACACTGAGCCCTGAGGGACTCCACTAATAACATTAGTCCACAACGAGCAGTGTCCATTGATTACCACTCTCTGTCTTCTCCCCCTCAGCCACTCCTTTATCCACAGCAGCAATTTGCCTCCAATGCCACACTGCTCCAATTTGTGCAGCAGTCTTCCATGTGCAACAGTATCAAAAGCCTTTCTAAGATCCAAGTATATAATATCAAAGTTATTCCCTGCATCCAGTTCCTTTGTGACTGCATCATAGTATCCAATCAAATTGGTCAGGTAAGACTTCCCCTTTACAAAACCATGATGTGTCCGAGCTATAGCTGAAGTCTTGTCTAGATGATCCTGAAGTGCTTCTTTAACTAGTGCGTCCATTAATTTTCCTGGAACAGAAGTTAAACTCACAGGTCTATAATTACTTGTGTCAGCCTTTGATCCTCCTTTGTGAATTGGGGTGACATTTGCACATCTCCAGTCTGTGGGTACCTCCCCTGAGTCCAAGGAAGCTCTCATAATTATGGCTAAGGGTTTGCTTACTTCCTTTGCTGCTTTCTTTAATATAACTGGATAGATCCCATCCACCCCGGGTGCCTTTCTTGTGTTTATCTTCAACAATTTATCCTCCACTTTACTCTCAGTTATTACAAGATTCTCTAGCTTACTGCTAGAGTTGAATACACCTCTGGCTTTCCCCCCGCTAAATAACTCCTCATGTGTGAATGTCAATGCAAAATATTCATTTAGTTTGTTAGCTACCTGAGCAGGATCATCAACAGTTGACCCATCGATATCAAGTGGACCAATCTGATTCATCCCCTTCCTTCTAGAGTTTACATAAGTAAAGAACTCTTTGCTGTTTTTCTTTGCATCCCTTGCCAAAGATTTCTTGTAAACTGCCTTCGCCTGCTTAACCTCCTTTGTAACTTGGTTACAGATCAACCTGTATCTATCATAGGCTTCTGTGTCATGTGTTAATTCGTATGTTATCCCATGCATGTTTCTTCTCTGCCATATGCCTCATCATTTCATCTGACATCCATTTAGGCCTAAACCTTGAACAATATTTCTTAGTTGGTATGTATAGCCTAGTAGCTTCCAAGATAAGTTCTTTGAATGCTTCCCATTTTGCATTTGCTGTTGGTAACATCATCAGTTGGTCCCACTGTATAGAATTTAAATACTGTCTCAGTCCATCGTAGTCGCCTTTACGAAAGCAATAACCCTTCCCTTTACCCCTAATGTTAGTTACCTCTTTGAGTAAATCCCACTTCAGCACACTGTGATCACTGCCACCTAGTGGTTCATTTATCTGCAGATTCTTAATGCATGAAGAATCACTGCTGATAATCAAATCAAGAGTATTCTTCCCTCTAGTTGCCTCCTCAACATGCTGATGTAGAAAACAATCATCCAATAAATCCACAAAAGCCTTGCTAGTGTGTGAGTGACCAGCCCCCAAATTCCAGTCAATATCTGGGAAATTAAAATCTCCCATTATAAGACTCTCTGATTTACTGGCCCACTCTATTTCCCTGTACAGTATCTTATTATACTCATCAGAGTCATTAGGCCTATAGCATACTCCTACTCTCAATTTTGATCTCCCAATGCTTAAGTCACACCAAACTGACTCGACACTGCACTGTCCAGCGATGTCCACTGGTTTCACTTCCTTGGATTTTATGTATTTCTTAACTAATAGCATAACCCCTCCTCCCTTCCTATCCAGTCTATCCTTTCTGTAGACATTGTACTCCCCAAATTCCAGTTCTGCATTCCTTATATCTGTGTGACACCATGTCTCTGATATCCCAACAATATCTGCCTTTGATGTTTTGAGCAATACCTCAAATTCATCAAATTTATTTACTAAACTCCTAGCATTGGTGTACACGCAAGTATACATGCACCTATTTCTATTCTTAGCTACCCTAACACAACCCATGTGTTTACTTGTACCGCAATGGCTCCCGGCAGTCTCTGAAATATTCTGCATCCTGTTTTTCAGGCTTCTGCTCATTCCAATAGAAGCACTGCAAGAATCTCTTTCACCTCTGCCAGTGGCTACTGTTAATCTATTCGTCTTTGTCTCCCCCCAAGCTAGCAGTTTTCCGACCCACCTAACACTGCCTCGATAGCATCAGCAAATATTCTTGCACCCTTTCTATTTAAGTGTATCCCATCCCTGTAGAAGCAATCTCTCCTGTTAACAAGTACAGTCCAGGCTGAAAAAAATTCTACCCCTTGAGCCTTGCAGAGTCTTTCCAGGGCCGAATTGATCGACAAGGCTCTCATCATATACTCCCTCCTATCGTGTCTGGGCAGAATTGCAGACACTTTCAAATTCAACCCTATTTCACGGCTTTTTTTCAACAGTGACCTGTACTTGTTAAGCAATTCTGCCCGTCTCCTACTCTTGATATCATTAGTGCCAACGTGTACAACTATATCACCTTTTGTGCCCTTAAAAGATGATATCTGCTCTACAACGTCACCAACCTTTGCCCCTGGCAGACATACCCTGGTCCTGTTCCACCTATCCTTTTTACAAAGCATGTTCCCCGTTTCCCTGACAATAGAGTCACCAACAACTACTAGTTCCTTTGGGACCAGCGCATTCTGCCTTGGGGGTTGCCGCTGTGTTGTGCGACGACCAAGTGCAAGCTTTGGCGTTGATGTGGGCAGCTGAGAGCTTGATGGGCCCCTCAATTTAGTTCCTTCGAGGGCATCCACCCTGTCCTTCAAGCTCTCATATAGGCCCATAAGACAAGACTGCCTGATTTCGATACACTCCTTGCATCGCGCACACACAAAGACATCCCCCATGGCAATATCATGTCCCATACCTGAATGCTCCACAAACATCATGCAAGCTGTGCATTTTAGAAGGCTGTGATTCAGAAGGCAACTGCCCCCTTCAGTTCTCCTCTGAGCCACAGCACTTCCATTAGCTTGAGCCTTTTGTTTTGCTGCTCTGGTCTGAGTCATGTTTCTTTTAATTTAAATAAAATTTCAATTTCAGTTTATAACCCTAAATTATCTCCCAACACAGTTATAACGGGATATATATTTTTTAGTGTCAAGTATTAATTATCTCCGAGTTCCCTTTATATAACTTCCGTATCAGTTATGTATTAATTAATTATGTTAAGTTTGTAATCTAAGTCGGTATATGTATTTAGTTAAAAGTACAATTTAAATGCCAACGAAGTTCAAGAAGTTTAATAGATTTTACCGATCACTGAAAATATTATAACCTATACTATACTAACGCTATCTAGGTTCGATATATGACAATCGTAAGACAAAGGCGGAAGTTACGAACGGTAATCTATGGACACTTAAGTATTAATTAACTTTCAAATCTCGCTGTCTCAATTCAGAATAAACTAACGATCTTTACTAGGTCTATAAGCTACTTACAAAAAATAATTTGATGTAAAAAATATTCAATAAGCGGCTGAATATGGCTAAAAAAAAAACTTCTCTTTCAGCGGAGTTGCGACTTGTAACACGTGTATACTCTTACCGATACTTTTATGCAATTGCAAGGCCGAGTAAAGAATAAATACACCAAATTAATCAGAAAATCCCAAAATAATGCTATACTGCTAAATTTAAATCAAAAGTTTTAGAAAAACAATAATTTCAAATCAATAAATAAGAAAAATCCACTTAGCGGCTTTGAACACGTCTGTCCCCTCCAAACTCCTAATACCCTCATTTTTGCTTTCCCAGTGCTTATGTCACACCAAACAAACTCAACACTGCATTGTCCACCAACATCAGTTGGATGCACTTCCTTAGATTTTGTGTTTCTTAACTAACAGCATAACCCCTCCTCCCTTCCTATTCTGTCTATCCTTTCTGTATACATTGTACTCCCCAAATTCCAATTCATCAACTCTTATATCTGAGTGGTACCAAGTCTCTGATATCCCAACAATATCTGCCTTGGATGTCTTAACCAGCACTTCAGATATATCAAATTTGCTTATTATACTCCTAGCATTGGTGTAAATGCAAGTATACATGCACTTGCTCTCTAACACAGCCCATGTATTTACTTGTTTTGTAATCCCCAGCAGTTCCTGAAATCTCCAGCAACTGGCTTTCTGGGCTGCTGCTCATTCCAATAGAAACAGTGCAGGAATCATTTCCACCTCTGCCTGCGGCTACTGTAAACCTATTAGTCTGTGAATGGGGGGATTGACAGAGGGGGCAAGCTAGAAATTTTCCAACCCACCTAACAATGGCCCGATAGCATCAGCAAATATTCTTGCACCCTTTCTATTTAAGTGTATCTCATCTGTGTAGAAGCAATCTCTCCTGTTAACAAGCACAGACCACGCTGAGAAAAATTCTACCCCATGAGCCCTGCATATTCTCTCCAGTGATGAATTAATTGACAAAGCTCTCATCATATACTCCCTCTTATCATCATGTCAGGGCAGGATTACAGACACTTTTAAATTTAACCTTAACTAGCGACTTTTTTTCAGCATTGACCTGTACTTGCTTAGTAAATCCTTAAGATCTCCTTCACTTAATGTCATTAATGCGAACGTGTACAATGATATCATCTTTTGTGTCCTTAAAAGATATCTGCCCTACATCAACTTTTGCCCCTGACAGACATACCCTGGTCCTTTTTGAACAATATATTTCGTGTTTCCCTGACAATTAAACCCAGGTGCTCACATCTGGTGAGTATGGGCTTGGCACACTCAGGGTCCTGAGCTGGATATCATCATTCTTCTCTTTCTTGGTGATTCCCTTCTACTTTTCTCTCTCAGGGTAACTTGGAAATTTTTTTTTTGGCTGGTGCAGCAAAGGCCTCTGGCTTCCTTGCACCATATGGCTAGTAATAATAATAATAATTGAATCACCAACAATAACTAGCCTCTGTGGGACCAGTGCATTCTGCCCTGAAGGTTGCTGCTCTGTTGCCTAGTGCATGAGTGTGCTCTGGCGTTGAGTTGGGCAGCTGAGAACATGATGGGCCCCACATTTTAATTCCATTGAGGGCATCCACCTTCCTCTTCAAGCTCTCATAGACACCCATCAGAATGCTGAGTTGGCACCTAATGTCTTCACATTCTCTGCACCTAGCACACCCAAAGACATCCTCCATGTCATGTTCGAGAGAGAGAGATCTGCAAACATGTCACATTTTGCACGTTTTTTAAGACTGTGATGCATTGGAGAATCATCCCCTATGGTCTACCCGTGAGCCACAGCACTTTCGCTACTTTGCGCAAGTGCTGTTCTAGTCTGGGGCATGATTTCCGTTTAAATTCAGTTTAGTTAACAATAAAAATTAAAAGGATTTATAAATTGAATTGATTAATTGCCAATACTATACCAAGCTAACAGATTCCTACTATAGTGCTACGTATTACGCTATCTAGTTTTACGTTATGCCTTACGCTATCAAGTTCAAGATATACGTAATGCTATTCCGTATCGATACTACACAGTGGCAGCAAGTTTCAAATGGTACAGGTTTTACCGATACTAAGTAATAACCCACAAAATCTTTAAGTTCAAAATAAACTAAGTATTGTAACTAGGAATATAACGCTACTTCTAGAAAATAAATTAATATGCCAATTTAGTCAATAAAATGGTAAAAATTTAAGAAAAACTTCTATTTGCTGGAGCTGTAAAAAACAGCCATAAAATAAAATCTAAGTATATGATGTCAAAATTATTTTTGCATCTAGTTCCTTTGTTACAGTTTCATAATAGTTAATTAGATTGCTCATTCATGATCTCCCCTTAAGAAATCTATGCTTTAATTAACTAATATAACTGTATTCCTGTCAAGATGATTCTGCATAATAACCATTGACTTCATTATTAATGAAGTCAATTTTAATTTGAATTTGAAGATTTGTGTTCCAGGTAATTCCTGGAACACAAATCAAGCTTAGAAGTCTGTAATTATTCACTTCGTTATTTGATTCTGTCCTTTGTGAATAAAAGAGACATTTGCAGATCTCTAGAGACCTGTCATGAATCACAGGATAATTGTTTGACAAGTACAGAGCAATTCTGGGAAAAAGTCTTGAGTTAGGAATAAATTTGAAAGTATCTTCAATTCTGCATAGACACAATAGGAAGGAGTACATGATGAGAGCTTTGTGGGGTAGAATTTTACTTTGGATGGTCTGTGGTTATTAACAGGAGAGACTTTTTACAGAGACTGGATATGTGCTTAAATATAAGGGGTGCAAAAATATTTACGGATGCTATATGGAAACAGTGTTAGGCGGATAAGAAAACTGCTAGTCTGGGGAGAGATGCACAGATTAATAGATTAATAGCAGCTGCAGACAGAGGTGAAAGTGATTCTTGCACTGCTTTTATTGGAAGATACATCAGCCTGAAAAGTGAGGTATCTGAGATTACAAGGCCTGTTGGGGACAGGATCATCATGTGAGAAGCAAATACGAGGGTTGTGTCACGTTTACTATAAGCAAAAACGGGTACATGTATACTTGCTTCCGTGCTAATGCTAAGAGTATTGTAAACAAATCTGATGAATTTGAAGCATTTGTTAACAAATGCAAATGGTAGGGTTATTGGAAACATGGTACCACTCAGACACAAGCCATGTGTAATTTGAATATGGTGGGTAAAGGAACAACAGGAGATGGGGAGGTGTGATGGTCTTGGTTGAGATGGCCTTGAATGGGTTGAGCATGCTGAATTCTGATGGGATCCTTCCACTTGTTCAGATTACGAACCTAAGGGGGCATAAATTCAAATTAAGAAAAGACAGATGTAGAATAGATGTGCAGAAATTTGCCTTTAGCCAGCGGGCGGGTGGTTAATTGCGATAACAAACTTCCATCTGTCGTGGAAGTTGATAGGTTGAATAAATTTAAGGAGGAACTGGACAGGCATTTGGAGGGAATGGTGTGATTTTTTTTTTTTTGGCTGATGCTGCATAAGCTCATACACTTGCTTTCTTGCATCACATGCTACTACTACTACTACTACATTGAATCTAAGGTAGTGTGCTGAAATGAAGTCTGTGGCCAGTGCAATGCTGAGTCAGTTTGGTGTGGTGTAAGCACTGCAGACCTACAGGTATCACAGTTGGTATAATTACCATCCTCCCTATACAGTGGGGCCCCAACATCCAATGGTAATTCATTCCACAAAACCCATTGTATGTTGAAAATATTGTAAGTTGAAACCAATAATACATTGATTTCCTGTAATTCGTTCCTCAACTATACATAAAATAGGTATTTCTTACATGTTATAGTTAATTTTTACATTAAAAATGAGTGTTTTATAAAGATTATTTAATAAATAGTTAAAACATCTTAAAATAAAAAACAACCAATAAATTAGCATTTACCTAAGTCTTGAAGTGCAGAGCTGATGAAATCAATGGTGGTGTAGTGGTGGTGTTGGGGAGACTGTATCAAGCATCAGGTGTCTTTTTAGTCTTTTGCTTGACTTTGGACAGTTTCTTTACCTGTTCAAAGTCAAGCCAAGTGGCGTTGGGTGACAAAAATTTGAATTGAACAAAATCAAATTGTGACTCAAGATTGAACAAGTTTGAGATTATGGCCCCTCGCATTATCCAGCAGGAGCAGTTCCTACATAGGAAGCTTATTTTTCTCTTCACTGAAGAACAGAAAACTCCAAGCTCCCATTCACTGAAGACATACAGTATACTCTAACCCAGGCCTTCTTGTTACTGTGCCAAAACACTCTCAGCATGCCTTTGTTGGCCTTTTGTTGTTTAAATACTCTGGGGGTGTTAGAGTGACATACACAAGCAAAGGCTTCAGCTTAAAATCTCAAGAGGCATTGACACCCAACAGGAAAGTGAGCCTATGTTTCATAGGCTTATGCCCAGGTAAACTAGCCTCATCCTTAGTGATGTACGTTCTGGACATTCGCTTCTGAAAGAGGTCGGCTTCCCCAGTGTTAAAATCCTGTTGGTGAAGATAACTCTCCTGCTCAACAAACTCTTGGAATTCAATTTCAGCTGCTTTTTTTATCAGCACTGGATGCCTCCCCATGCCTTTCAACACTTTTGATATTCGCCCTTTTATTGAAGTGCTCGAACCAGCTTCTGCTGACTTTAAAGTCTTCAAAGCGCACAGCACTGCCATTGGTTGATGGAGCCTTAAGTTTCAGATCGTCATAGATCTGAAACAATCGTACGAGTGCACCACACATCGAACAATAACATTGTTGAATGATAACAAAGACGCTAATTTGTTGAGAACAATCGTACGAGTGATGATGATGAAAGATGAAAATTTCCGCCCATGTATCATTCCAGCTATATCGGAAAGTCATCGTACCTGCAAATATCATCGGTCCTCAAAATAAGAAATCGTATGGCAGGTATATCGGTTCCTGAGAATATTGGATGTTGATGTATCGTAAGTCGAAGCCCCACTGTACTGGGTGGAAAATAAGAGTTTGAATCCTGTCGATGATGTGAGGAATTTTTATGTGTCTTTTTCACAACGTGGCTGTTAGTCGGTTTCAGACGGAGGTAGTATGATTTTTTTTTTTTTTATCCTGGAAACTTGTTTTTCATCAAACAAATCGATCAAGAACACACAATTTACAGACAATATATGTGGTGCAATATGGTCTTGGTTGCTGATGCACTAAAACCCTACTACAACAACAACAATGATAAACATTGGGAAAACTAAAATGAGATTAGAAGTCCGCTGTAGTCATTGTTATTTGGTTTTTAGGAGCTTTAGCAACTAAGGCCATATTGCTCTGGGATATGCGGTGGTCATTCCCTGACCTTTCTGCATCTTCCGTATTTGGCGGTCACGGGCTCGAACCCCGGTCTAATCAAGAAGTGTGTGCTACGCACTGCCGCTCCTGCCCACCTGGCTACGGAGGCGTCCTGCTGTAGTCCAAATGACTGATGAGTATAATGATCAGCTGCACAGACAGGTAGAATGGGTCAGTAGAACAGAATGTCTTATAATGGGGGACTAACTTTCTATATGTTAAGTGTAATTTGTGGGTTGGTATTCACACAGCATAAATTTTCTGGATTTATTGGATGACTGTTTTCTGCTGCAGCAGCATGTTAGAGAGGCAACAAGAGAAAGCAGTGATTTTTAGCAGCAATGAATCTATTCATTAAGAATATCCAGATAAAGGAACCACTAGGTGGCAGTGATCATAATATATTCATGTGGGATATACTTAACAATATGACTATTGTTAAGGGTAAGGAGTGGGTATTTTGCTTTTCTAAAGACGACTTCAGCGGTCTACAACAGTTTTTACATTCCTTTCATTGGGATCAACTGATGCTGTTACCGACAGTAAATTCTAAATGGAAGCATAGACACAACTGTAAATTCTACTGTAAAATTCTAAATGGAAGCATAGGAAGCATTCAGGGAAGTAATCATTGAAGCTACAAAGCTTTTTACATCAGCTGAGAGATATAGTTGATGCTTTAGACCTAAATGGATATCAGATTAACTGGTGAGATTAGTGGTAGAGAAGAAAAATGTATGGGATGATTATAAATTAGCATGGCTAGATGCAAACTAATCTGCAAGGTTGTGAAGGGTGTTGGCTAGGTAAGGGAGATTATGAGAAATCACAGATAGCATGAATACAAGTTCCCCCTCTCTCTGTCGATTAATGGTTTTCCACAGTAAATGTTCATTTTTTTCAAGTGAGCATCTCTGTTGAATAAAAATAACATATAAGATGGTCAGGCATAACCCTCTAGTTAGCTTAGAAACTAAGATGAGCTGTCTCCTCAATAGGTGATTTTGTGACAATGAAAGCAAAAACGTTTTTGAGGTAGAAACTAAAGCAAAACAGTACTGAAAATTGCATGTATCAAGGTGTCATCTAGTGAAATTTAAAGGATTGCCAAAAGTATGTAAGTTTAATATTCCACTACATGCTACAAGGTATGTCAAAATTATGTTTACAATTAAATATGGAATGTACATAATATTCCACATATAAAATACAATAAATGTTGATTAACATTGATAAACGGTGATTTCAGTTAATGTTGATTACAATAAATGTTTTTTCCATATAAGTGTTTACATAATTTTGACTTACCCTGTATATCATACATTCATATCATGTACTACTGGAGGCAACCACAAACAAACCCCGCTGTTGTTTGTGGATGCCTCCATGAATGCTACCCCTGTGTGTCACTAGAAATATAGATGGAAGATGACTGTTATCAACCAGTGCAGCACCACTCTTTGTTTATTGGAGGATTGAAGTGGTTAAACCCATGTTTAGTCCCCAGAGCAAAACTCTGGAATACCTTGTCTCCTCTGTCAAGCACTATGATTGATGTGTTTTGAGGTTATGATGGGAATCATGGCTAGATGCAATCTTCCTTACATTTCGAGAATACAGTTCTAAAATGGTTTTATATATGTCCACTGGACTGACCCTATTGGAAACTCTCTAGGAGGCATCCGGATCAGCTAGTGTATAACCTTGCTCTTCTGCTCTGCCAGTGAATGGGTACAGAGAGTCAGAGTAGTGTGTACACAGAGGGTGGATGTTGTCGAGGCCATATTATGTCAAAGAGCTGGGTATATTCTTGCAGTGTCCGTGTATCCAAAAATTTGGATTACTTCATACGTCTGCTCCTCCCCCACTTTATTTACTGAATTCATCATTAATAGTCAAACTAATGAACAAATATCTGTGAAAGGATCTATACCTCCAAAATAAACTTCCTCATGAATTTCACAAATTCATGAGGAACTTTCTCAATAATGTCCATTTCTACATATAGTCTTCTTAGGCCCACTTAACTTTTCCTGTAGAATCCCAGTTATTGGGTGCCACAACCACTGCCCTGATTGCTCACTCTACAATTCCTTTCACTTCCAAAGTAGTACCTATGCATATGTCCACTCTGATATTCCCTCTCAAAGACTTGCTAATTTGGGATCTCCTCTTTTCAATCTTCTCTGGCTTAAAATATATATCTTAAAAAAAAAAAAAAAAAAAAAATAT